>NC_139832.1:9522775-9910275 GCF_963691815.1 Echiichthys vipera | reverse complement strand
TAGTAAGTTTGGGTACCCTACATTTTGCATCAAGTAGGTCATTTCTTTTGTTTAGACACACTAGAGTTATTAGCTGGGGTCCCACATGTATTTATTTCTAAAAACTGTATGAAGAGAAGAAAATTAGGTCTTTGCTTTGTGATTTTGTTTCTTTTTTTTTAAAATAGGAGTTAGTTAGACCTTGTTTTGTTCTCTCAATTTTAATAATTTGGCACCACCACCTTGTCCCCTTTTGTGAACCTTTGTCTCACATTTCTTTGAAGCACTGTTAAAAATATTAATTTAATTTACAATTCACTTTGACTCATGCATATCTTTTGCTTGTTGTGTTGCTCTTATTCTTTTAAATGAGACATAACATTGGGTTTAATATTAAACCTTAAAGTAATCGTGTTTAGCGTGATAGAGCTTGTGCCGTGAAACTCGCGATTAATGAGATTAGTTGCGTGTTTATAACTTCGCTCTTTAGATTACCTTTTTTGTGCATCATTTGTCTTGGGAACGTCGCATTAAGTTGTTGGATATTTTGACAACAACTGAATTGCCTTTTCCTTGGTTTTCCCCAGGATTTATTTATTTATTTGATTCTTAGTGTCCTCGGCTCCTAGACAAAATAGGGACATAACACGTAACAAGCAGAAAAACATATTTTTGAGTTGAGGGGGATGTTACCAAAAATTATCAGAAGGGTCTGGAAGCACACGTATGCTGCATTTCAATAGTGGTTCAACATGAGCTGTTCACTTCACCCTCGGCGCTTGTCCTCAGGGGGAATCCCCGCCGCCATCTTAAGTGTCGTTCCAATAGTCTGAAAAACTTAAGTAACCTTGGTGAGATAGACCCTCTGAGGGCTGAGTGATCCGAGGGAACAACGATGGTCACTCCAGAGGTGGATATTACCCACAATGCATTGCAGCTAGCATTTGGTCCAAGATAATACATCCATGGGTAGGTTGCAGTAATGGAGGAAAACTCTGGGATTGCTCACCACTAAAGAAGAACAATATGCATAAAAAAACTTTTTATCATCATTAAAAACTTCACTATCTGACATGCCTTTCAGTTTTTCTATAAATATTATCTTATTATTAGTCCGTATTCTGACATGTGTGGGCTGTTCGCCTGTTTAGCAGATAGTTTCTGAAGAAAATCTCAGCGATAGCTTAATATTTTACTGAAAAAGGAATAGTTCCCGAAAATATTTAGTTTATATCTACACTTCACTAGTTTCTTCTCATCAGAATCTGTAAATGAATTGAATACATGTTATTTTGCAATATATCATAGCAGTATAAACTATGATAATCACGATGCAGAAGTTTCTGAATCAAAGACGAATGCAGCTGACTTATTGCAACCATCCGTAGGAAACGGCTTTGTCTCATAGTTTGGGCTGAAGTGAACACGGGCAGGTGCGTTCCATATCACCACACACACACACACACACACATTTTTAATCAGAGGATGACTTTAACTCTTAAAGATTTTTCTTTTCCTTAATTAATCATATGTACCCAACGTTGCTCCCTCCCACAGACACACACACAAGCGTATGTTTGCTAAGTGAAGATAATTACATTTTCACAATATTTAAAGCTGGGGCTACTTGATTGCACTGAGCCTTCTAACCAGTACAACATTCATTATCTGTATGATTACATGATTTCTGACCATCTCTCTAGAATCTCTTTCATGTCCTCTCATGCACACAAGACAAAAGCCACGCTGAGACTGTTTTCAGTCTAAATTATTAATGCCAAACACTGTTCTAAAAAAAAAATCCCAGTCTGGAGCACAGGTGTCTGTGAACATGACAGCTACCATGGATCTAAATCCCATGTGCACAATCGCACATGCACTCCCTCTTAATTAAGTGAAATGAGGTGTATTTACACACATCCCATGCTCCCTTGCTGTTTCAGCCGGCATCGATAGGCGCGGTCTGGTCTTGCTCTCTGCATTTCTATCGCTCTCTCCCCTCCCTCTTCTCCACGCACCCTCATTTACGCTCAGCACAGTGTAGACCACTCTCACCAGTGGATGCTCTCTCCACTACATCTCACTGCTCCTGGCTGCTTTTTTCCTCATCTATCTATCATATTCTCCTTTATTTTCTCCCCTGCCTATCGTGCTGATGATATATGAGGCAGGGGGGTTAGCCTAAAGGGGATCCCTCTGCGTTGGATCTCTGAGTGGAGATGTGAGGTGAGTGTCTGTGTTCCCCACCACAGTGCAGGACTGTTTTAAACGGGGGAGCATCACTGATGCAGGTTACATCCTCTGGAGGAGCGACAGGACACCCTCAGGAGAAAGAGAATAGTCCAAAAAACCCACGTGCATGCCTCAATGTGCTTTGTATTATGAGAAGAGTGGACTAAAAAAGGGCGGCAGAAGGCAGTAACAGAGGGAGGGGAGCGTTTAGCAAGAGGCGCCCGAGTCACAGGGGTTTAGGGGAGGTGGGCGAAGGGTCTGCAGGGAGTGTTTTAAAAGTGAAAAGAGGAGTGGGGGGGTCTGCTCTGCTCTCAGATCAAAGAACTGGAAGGAGGATTGCTTTTCGCTCAGTCTGAAGTGTCGCAGAGAGACTGGGGAGTCACAGACTCTCCAGGGACTGCTGTTGCAATCAGAGACGAGAGGCTGTCTGCAGCACTGACTTGGTGACAGAGGGAGGTGGTTAAGGACAGTCAAAGGACTTTATCTGGACAGAGGTGCGCTTGCTTTCATAGTGAAGAATAGGAGGAAGGAGGAAGAAGATATTGACAAGAGTCTCTCCAGGAAATTGGCGACGTTTCCTTTTCAAAAGAATCCATAGGAGGATCCCACCATGGCTGTCCAACTCATGCCTGAATCAGCTGTGTGCTTGCTCATGGTGAGTCTCGTAGAGGTAGTATTGCCAGCGCCGTCTGCTGTCTTTGTTTCTTTCTTTCTGTGCTGTGGCTTTCTCTCATCATCACTCTCACCTCATGGCAAATGCTCTTCCAGCCACTAATGCAGGAGGTGAGCTTTCATCTCATTAAAAAGAATGTTGCTCGTTAGCTCCTCCCCTTTACTATCATTTACAAGCCTAATATATTTCAATAACTTCTTACTGAGGCTCTACAGCCGCTTTCCTCACTAAGGAAATGGATGTCTTTTGCATCCAACTAAAAAAAACTCCAGCTTTTGTCTAACTCCTCCACGTGTTTCACTGCAGTGGTGAGAAATCCCTCACAGACTACTGCAGGCATTGAGAAGTGGTGCTGAACATTGTGTCTGTGTGTGTCCGAGACAAATGTCATGTAATATTATTATATGGGCGTGAAAATGGCACGCGTGTGTCTGCAGTGTAATGTAAATAAGTTGCTATGGATGTGCTCTGTGCATGTGTGCGATCTCATCTTCAAGACTACATCGATTCATTTACACACTGTAGAGAGAGGAGCTTTTCTGCAGCCCATGGCAGGGGATTTTTAGGACCTTGTTAGTGTAGAATCCAGTCCCTCACTGACATGAAAAAGATTGGCTTGGCCTGGTTCAGATCTGGCCATAGAGAGCAATGAAATAGAAATGCACAACATGCGTAAACACTCTGAACTCCTCTCTCCCCTCTGTCCAGCCACACGGTGAAACAATGGCAGTGTGGCTTTGCTGCATGTGTAGAATACAGATAAGGCATGGACTCCTCTTATGATAAGCTTCAATGAATGAAGTACACCCTGTATGCAGGGTGACTTTGTATAAGAGAGCTTGTTCTGCTCATTCTCATTCTATAGTGTTGGCATTCTGCAGTCCCAGGGGGAGTCATGCATCGCCGCACTACCTGCTATCTCCACCTGTCATGGCTGTCTGTTACTATGGCGATAGGCCATGCACCCCACTCGGGGGGAGAAGCAGCAGTAAAAGGAGCAGGATAGGAGAAGAGTGCATGAGATGATGGACAGGACATAGGGAGGAAGGAGAAAAAGACAAAGTGAGTGATGAGGGCAGGAATAGAAGGAGAAGGAGTGAGTAAGAAGGATAAAGTGAGAGTGGGGTTTTATTTTTACAGAAATGGAATACTAAAACAAATTATATCACCTTTACAATTCTCCCTTCTATAATAGACTCATCCTTAAGGGGTCATTTTGACCTTGTGAGGGATGGAGAGAAGAATGGGTTAATTTGCCTGCAGACAGTTGGTGTCCCTTGACTCCATTTTACACTGCCTTTGCATATGTTAGCATTAGCATAGAGGGCGGTCCTTTACAAGTGCCTTTACTGCAATAGCTGACAGCCCGTGCTGTCACCCCAAATTTTCTGTCTGTCACCTCGGTTCGCACAGGAAAACTGGCTTACTGTCACAACTATTTACCCTTTTTACCATTTATCATTATAGCCGCACATCTATATTTTTTTCACCATTCAGAGACGCTCTTCACCAGTTGGCAATAAGCAAAACACTTCTGTATGGACATCACTGCCTCTTTTGGTGTTTTCTTTGGCAGAGATTTATTCATGGCTGTTGAGCTCACCAAGGCTAAGGAATAACATGACTTAAGAACAGACTGAACAAGATTGGCTTTGGATAACTCATTTCAGAGCTCAGTGATTTGTTCACAAAATCCATGGCATTAGTATTCACGCGGACAAGTTCAGAGCTTGAACCTATCTTAATAATTAATGGGAGTTTATGCAGTGTGTGTGTGTGTGTGTGTGTGTGTGTGTGTGTGTGTGTGTGTGTGTGTGTGTGTGTGTGTGTGTGTGTGTGTGTGTGTGTGCGTGTTGGTGAGCCAAGATTAATATTGATCGCGCTTTCTGTCTCTGGGTGTATTAATATTTCAGGTTAATAAGTGATTATCTCCAGCAGTGACTACAGGAGACCCTTTACTAAGCATAAATCACACTGACAGCACAACAAACATTCAAAAAAATAATTTTCATAGATAATTAGATACAGACAGTGATCAAATTCAGTTACCACAAACAGGAACATAACGTGTTCTTGTTTTCTACCATGCATCCGTTATGGTTAGTACAAATAAATGAATGCTCTGGAACCAATGTGATTGGTCCAGATTTACACTTCCTCAACTATAAAGCCGAATGGTCTTATGTCTATCATAATAACTGGTCCAAATTGACAAATGATTCTCAGAGTACTTTTTTTGCACACTTCATCATCACATATTATTTAAATACTGCATGTTTTATGTGTGTGTGTGTGTGTGTGTGTGTGTGTGTGTGTGTGTGTGTGTGTGTGTGTGTGTGTGTGTGTGTGTTTGTTTGTGTGTGTACATATATACATATATGTACACACATATATATATATATACTGTATATATTGTATATACTGTATATATCTAGATGGACAGATATATCTCTCGCTCTGTCTGCTGCTCTGATGGGTTTGTTTTTTTAGCAAAGGATGAAGTGATCAATAACAGTCTGTCTCCAGCTAGGACACATAGATACCATGCTGTCATCTGATATTGGAACAGATCACAAATTAGATTGTACCATTTAACCTCATCTGGATGTGCTATTTTTACTGCTGAGATTTCTATCACAGGGATTCTACATGTCTCCTAGCTTTACCTTTCACCTAAACTGAAATGTGTGACTCACTACTTCCCCTCAAACTGACATCTATTGTTATTCCTGGTCTGGTGTGATTACATACAAGTCTTCCCTTTTGTGGTTCAAACTAATGTGTGTGCTCTTGATTGCAGGATTTCCTTTGTACTTTAGATCAGAACTGGAGCAGCTATAGTCTCTGCCACCATGCTCATCACTGAGCCAATTAGCTCCGCACTTCTGTGCTCAGAGAAGAGCGGCTATTCCTACGGCGGATAAACCTTGGGAGGTTCCCTGATGTACAACAATAAATGCCTATAAAGCCAAATTAAATATGGGTTTTATAGTTTTTTTAAGTTTTATAAAGATGCGCTTTAAACCTGTACACATCTTTTTGATACATTTTGAATACCACATTTAAAATACGATGGCCAATAGATGTACATTCGATAGTACTGAAGATATAAGAACATACACACACAGACTAGACTCAGCATAGCTTACTGCTATTCTTACAATTGTTGATCAATATGCCTTTTCTGTTACACTAGGCAAGGCGACTAGAGCCAAGAGAAAGCAGGGCAAGTTGGTATCTTGACACACACAGAAGCTAAGTGGATTATCTTCATATTGCTGGAGGGTTCTGCTCTGCATAGAGTGAGGGAACAGCAGCTCTCAGCTTCACTGTTCCTCCGTGATACAGTGCATTGTACACGTTAGAGCTCGTCTGTCATGTCTCCAGCAGGAACAATGCTCTGGTGTGGTAGATGACATCATCAAACACTTGCTAAAGTGTGTTGCTTGAACTTTTGCCCGTCATGTTGATAACCTGATAATGGAGGTTTTATTTATACTCGGGCAAGCATCCAGCTACAAACCATTTAGAAAGAGAGGCAACCCAAAAACACAGACCTTACCCTGCCCTCCGTGCTGGCGTCCATGTCTCTTCATTACTGACTCTCATTCAATTATCCTGTCACTGAGGACGGAGACCAGATGACTCAGTGTGATCAAGCCAGAGGATTCATTCAGCGGTAATCAAATCACTGCTCAATGACGTGATGTACCGACTCTGTGTGTTCATGCGACCTAGTAACAATGTGCATTAGCTTGTGTCAAAATGAGGGCTTGTCATTAAAGCTTGACAGTGAAACCTGCGTTGTTTTAAGGGTTTGGAGATCATTTTCCGAATAAAATATTATCACTATAGTTTCCATTTATGATCTGATGCACTCTACAAAAGAGTGGGCAGTGTACACATGGTGCAGGGTTGAACAGTATGGGGGAGGGTTAGCAGAATGACATCATACTGAGATAATTGATTACTGCCCTGTAACAATGGCAGAGGGGGAGAAGCAGATAACATTTTGTGTAAGTGTGTGTGTGTGTTTGTGTGTGTCTGTATGTAACTGTGGAAACAAGTGATTGGTAGCCTACCTTTTGTGCATCTGGTTGGAGTGAGCACATACAGTAGAGTACAGTAATTCTCATCTCATAATATTTCACACCAGCTTTGAATCACTGTCACTTTTAAATCTACCCACAAAAGAAAGTCATGCACAAAAACACACATCTTCAGCCAGAACTGATCTTAATCTACAAACCAATTCATACCCTGCATAGATGCTTTCCTCTTAAGGGTGATTAATAAGAATGAGAAGCTCATGGCATTACATTATTTCTGTATTTTACTGAAGTTGTCTCAATATCTGCCACTTTATGTTCTAGTTTACAGAAGTCTTGTGCTTCTCCTTCTCTCCACTTCCCGTTTTGCTTATTTGTACAGTGCTGATTTCTTTATAATAAATAAATAAAAAAGTGAGAATAATTTTCCAGTAAATCTTTTTCCTAAAGCTGCAGTCTGACTGCAGAACAGTCATGCTTGAGTGATGGTAGAAGCTGGTTCTGCTGATGTCAGCTAACTGAAGCTCTGTAGTTGCTGCAGGGGGAAAGAAACACTTATTTTACACGAGAGGTCAATAAATGCCTTTTACACAGCACATCATGCTAATTGGTTTCAATCTATTTCTCTTAAGACAATGAAACCCACAGTGTTATTTAATACACTTGACTGTTGTTACGTGATAGATAAGAATATTAATAGGTTGTGATTTGTTTTTTGGAGGGCTACAATAGCATAAAACCAGCCTATCATGATTTCATGATACTAGGAACTGCACCTGCGAAGAGAAATGTTGTTAATGGTAGAAAACGAGAACACGTCATGTTCCTGTCTGTGGTAGCTGAATTGGGTCACTTCCTGCCATATATTGGTGAGTGAGTCTATGTATCTATTTATCTATGATAATTATTTTTGTGAATGTTTGATGTGGGTTATTTGTTGTGCTGTAAGTGTGATTTGTGCTTATTAACGGAGCTCCTGTAATTACTGCTGGAGATCATCACTTAATAACCTGAAATATTAAAAACACAAGAGAAGCTCAGTTGACAACCTGCTTCGCAGCCATTAAATGCTCAAGGTATGCTGTTACACTCCACCCAGAGTCTGCAGCACATAATAACATGCAGGAAGGGGTGCATTGCACACATTGCAAACACTTCACAAATTCACACCTGAGACCTTCCCCTGACTACGCACACACACAAATGACCACAGCTGAGCGAGCAGACACTCTGGTGCAGTCAATTAGAATTGAGGCACCTTCACCTCTGCAGCTCATTAATAGTCTTTAAACAGGCTGCAGTGTAAACAGCTCAGAAGATGTACTCTGGTATACTGTGGTATCTCTCTCTCTCTCTCTCTCTCTCTCTCTCTCTCTCTCTCTCTCTCTCTCTCTCTCTCTCTCTCTCTCTCTCTCTCTCTCTCTCTCTCTCTCTCTCATACACACACACACACACAAAATACATCAACCCTTATACATTTATGGATGTAGTGAGAGGTGAAAACTATTTCTAACACAGAGATTTTTTTTTTTTAGCAATTTAAAAAGAGAAAAAAGAAAAAGGTTTAACATATCCAATGAACAAATGTCACAACCAAATCCAGCCTAAAGCATAATCTTTTGATGATACCCTTTTAATCTTAGACAGGTCAATCAATACTGCGATCATGGACAACTTTCAAAGCTAGACACCAGAGAATCAAAGCTCCAATCAATATCAAACCTGAGCTGTGTCCATGACTTTGTCGACTCATTAATGTTAATGTTACACGTTGACATATGTAGATTATTGTCAGGCTCAATGGCACAATGAAATTTATTGGTACAAATAAATGAATGCTCTGGAACTAATGTGATTGGTCCAGACTTACACTACCTCAGCAACATATGTGTATATGTATGTTATATATGCCGCTATTTTTACAATTTATGCTGCCCTGTTGAAAAATGCAACCTAATGTGTTTATGTGTATTTCCATCAGTATCGTGCCATCTTTATTCATGTTTTTAATGGTAAACATGGTCAAGTGTACTCTAAGAATATGGGGAGCACATATTGCTACTCCGTTATATATATTCTTTTTTTCAGAGATAGCATATTTCGACAGACCAAAGCCCCTATCAAATAATGCTACCATGCATGTGCAGAACTAAGTAGCACATCTCGACAGAACACCGTCAACGTCAGTAGCATGCAGCTAAAGCTACAGCGTAATGTAGCTTTTCCAGACACCATGGCCACTGATAGAGTCAGAG
Organism: Echiichthys vipera; assembly: GCF_963691815.1. Lineage (NCBI taxonomy): Eukaryota > Metazoa > Chordata > Actinopteri > Perciformes > Trachinidae > Echiichthys > Echiichthys vipera. Next base: position 9,901,087 of record NC_139832.1, on the reverse strand, counting down.
ATAACAGAGAAACAACAGAACTGTAAAATCTTGATTCCCTGAAGGCACTGGCCTGGCAACCTTTTTGCCTTTCCCTTGAGATGTGACAGCATCTGACATTCAGGTGCACCTGGTAAACTCTGAGAAAGTGAAACTGTTGATGTACCCTTCAGCCAACTGACTTTTTTCTTTCAACACTGTGAATGAGTTGTCAACATTTTGTTTGCAAGTATGGTTTTTTATATACTTTTATTGAATATGGTAAATATGAATATGACTATTAATAGGTCGGTGATTTGTTTTTGTTTTCTACAATAGCATATAAATCAGCCTATCATGACTTTCATGATATGAGGAACTGCAACTGCGAAGATAAATGTTGTTAATGTTGTGTTAAATAATACAATAACAAGAATAATACATCTTTGGGATCAGGTGACATGGAGTTAAGTGGTAGTGGAAGTTGCTTTATTTTACTTGCTGATGCCCTGAAAGGAAGTAAGGTTTGATTTATGGATTTATTTATTTGTCTGTAGTAAACATGAAAACTGCAGCAGACCTGAAACATGTTGCATGCTCATGATGTTTCTACTAAAGTTGTTATGGTAAATGTGTCAGCTAACGGCCAGCAGAAATGGAGCAACATCATCAGGAGTGCTGTTTCTGGCCACTCGAAAAATGTAAGTCTGATGGTTATTTTTCTTTTGAATGAGTCATACAATATCTAAATGTGCAGACCTTTATTTTAATACAATGACGTAAAAAAAAATAAAAAGCTCCATAAATCTGCTGACATGGAGGTTTAACTTGTTATGAATACTCAATCTAATTTTCCTCCTCTTCATATATGTATATAGTGCTATGTTTTATTTGTATTTATGTCATCCCATCTTATTAGGCTTCATCTCATTGTCATTTTATCTTTTTTATGACTACTGCTCTTATTCAGACTAGTGCTTTGATTGCTGAGGTGACTCATTCTTCTGTCCAATAAATTTCATTGTACCATTGACCCTGACAATAATCTACATATGTCAATGTGAAACTAATTAAAATGAGTCCACAAAGTCCATGATCACAGTATTGATTGGCCTGTCTAAGATCAAAAGGGTATCATCAAGAAATTATATTTTATGCTGGTCTTATTTGTGGCATTTGTTCATTGGAGATTTTAAACCTTTTTTTGTTTTCTAAAATGAAAAAAAAAGAAGAGAAATGGTTTTCGCCTCTCACCACATGCATAAATGTATAAGGGTTGATGTATTATGTGTGTTTGTGTGTGTGTGTGTGTGTGTGTGTGTGTGTGTGTGTGTGTGTGTGTGTGTGTGTGTGTGTGTGTGTGTGTGTGTGTGCGTGTGAGACAGCATACCATTAAATCTTCTGAGCTGTTTACACTGCAGCCTGTTTGAAGACTATTGATGAAGACAGAGGTGAAGGCTCCTCAATTCTAATTGACTTCACCAGAGTAACTGCTCGCTCAGCTGTGGTCATTTGTGTGTGTGCGTAGGAAGGTGAAGTGTTTGCAATGTGCGCAATGCACCCCTTCCTGTATGCTAATGTGTGCTGCAGACTCTTGGTGAAGTGTAAGAGCGTTCCTTGAGCATCTAATGGCTACGAAGCAGGTTGTCAACTGAGCTTATCTTGTGTCGGTGATGTGAGGAAGGGGTTAATGAAAGAGCCATTAACGAGCAAGACGTGACCCAGCCTGGCAGATGCTCATCAAAGTCTGCCAGTGATTCCCTGTGCTCTGCCTTTCTGCCTTCATCTTTATGTTTATTAGGGCTCTCCATCTCGGTTCTGGCTATCTCTGCAGGTGTATTGACATACACTGAATTTGCTCACTTGAAACCAGGCTAATTATGCAATACTTGGGTGGACGTGGTGCTTGAGATTGCGAATAAATGTTTATTTGCATTCACTGTACCATACCGGCCATTTCATTGATTGAGTGGCAGCACGTGAAAAAAAAGCTGCATCTTTCTTTTCTTCTCGCCCACACACACACTCCACATTTACACACCCGTGTATTCTCGCATGACCTACTATATGGCGCAGTCAATCAGTGCTTCCAGAACAAACAGACAGAAATGTTTAGCAGAGATTCTTGGAGCGGCTTGAGGAGATTCTCATCTTATTTCAGTTGGCTGGCAGGATATTGTCCACAGCAAAGCCCACATATAACATTTATCTGACGGCTGTCTCCTTTTGAAGGTCACGCTGCAGTGTAAATAGACCTTTCAGGTTAAATAAATGAAGGTTTGCTGCTCGCTGCTGCTATCAAAACACGATAAGCTCAGTGCATTCCAGTTTAATCAATATGACGCAAGCCCCTGGGTATAGTATAGGTGCACTGCCTTTACCAGCAGAGGAGGAGGAGGAGGTCAGTTAGTGTACTCTTTCTACTGCTTTGTGTCTGACTGGTTGCGGATCTCATCTCTTGCTTTTGATCTATGTGAACTGTCTGTAAAAACATTTTGGTATTTTTTTTATAGTGAAATGGAAGTTAAAGTGAATTGAGATGCATTTACATTATTGGTTGTCTGCTGATCTGCTGCATGCTTATCTTAATGTAATGAATACATAAATTATTTTCCAGGGCAATGGCGTTGTCACATTTGCAAGGTGCCACCTGTCATGTGTGCCAGGATGCAGGTTTAGAGGCGGGGCGACAGTGTGGCATGGGGTGGGGAGAGTAGCAGAGGCACCAGGCGGTCTGATTGGCTTGCCATCTGTCTCTGGGACTGAGCAGATGTCTGAATAGAAAGTACCATCTCTATTTGCTTCCAAGTGCACTTGTTCTCCCTTTGTGTCTATTGCTTTTGCTGTGAATGTTTGCTTGTTGTGTATATGGGTGTGTACGCTTTTTTTGTGTGCACTATGGTGTGCACGCTTCTGACGTTTCACACTCTGGTTGACACAGGTCCCAGAGGGGCTGATTGTCTTCCATATTGAGTGAGTTAACAGAGAACAGGTCCTTGTCATAATGAAGAGCTGTCTTGTTAGCAGCACAGCACAGAGCGGATATGACCTGTAAATCACTTTCCACATTTGCAATATTCAAGCTTCACTCAACAAATAAAAATATACTTTTTTTTTTCAAAATGAGAAGTAAAAAGAAGGGCATTGTTTTAATTCTTTACCCATCGTTTCACTTCTCCCTCTCTTGAACCAGGGTTATATCTGGATTAGCTGAGAGTCTCTAACAATTGTTTGTCAAAATTAGAATTCGCAAAGCTAAAATATCCCAAATACAACACACACTTTTAGTACAAACAAACCTGTGAGGAACATGTGCGTTATGAAACCGAGGGAACATGTTGCATTTTTAAGTGAGTCACTGTGCCAGACATTGTGTGAATCACACACAAAAAATAACACCTTCAGTCTTGAAATGAGGGAAGGACCGGAACTCATGACTTTACAAGATGTATTGTGCAGCATGATAGTTTGATAGCGTTTGTGTTTTCTGCAGTTCCTGCTCCTCTTTGGTTTGGTTTGAGTTGGTTTGTTCAGTCGAGACTTGACTCATAGCAAAAGTTAAGGGGAGAGCGACTGTTTCGCTTTTGCTTTCTTAAAATAGACATGTGCACAAAAAGGAGGCTGGCAACCTGCAAAATCCTGTTGAAACAGGAAGCAACATGATTTCTGAGAAATGTGGTAAAGTGCAGTTAACTAGGAACACTTGGTTAACGTCCATCTGGTTCTGTCAGTAGTTAGTGGCTGCAAAATGAACAGTTACAATCACATTAGCCAATAACAGCCTGAATTAGCAGTGAATTTTGACATTGGAGTTTGCACTTAGCATCTCTTGTGTAGGGATTCTCACAAGTGTGACCTTGGTTGTCCTAGCAACAGTTGTCTTACTGCAAATCATTTAAAAAGATAAAAATTAAAAAAGATATTTAAAGCTCCATGTGACGCTCACTAAAAAGTGAATCATTTAATTAATATATGATTATCCCCCGGGTACTTAAAATATAAATATACAGCTATAAATTTTATCTGCAGCTTAAAGAAGGAAAAGATCTGCTTCATGAACACAGTTGGTCACCATTTTCACAAAATACATACTACACAAGTTTGAGTTTATTTATCAAATAGGTACAAAGGAAATATGTATTCAGTACTAGGGTGTAAAGATAAACACATAAAACACGAAAGCATAGGAAAAAAAATGTCATTATTGATTAAACTGCTGATTATTCTCTGAATAATCGATTAATTGTTTGGTTCTATCAAATTTCCGTTCCAAGTATCTCTGAGAAACAAATATCTTGTTTTATCTGACCAACAGTCTTAGATTAGAAAATCCTCACATGGAGAAACTGACACCAGAGAAGACATGATATTTTTGGATTAAGCAATTATCATAAAAGTCTCTTTAATAATTGAATCATTGCAGCTCTGAAAAAAAGCTTTTTTTCTAATGAAAGCACATACAACAGGGTACACAGAAACAATATAAATAAGTATTAATACAAAGTAGTAATGTTAATGATGTCATGTGACTCACTTGTATATGTGTTAATGATAAGTGAGGTGTAGGTGTGCATGGTGCTGGTTGGCTATATATAGGAAGGAATCGTGGTTTTAAATATGGAAGTGGTTCCACTGTGAAAGACGACAGCCGAGCTGTGACAGGATTTAGTAAAAAGCAGTGGGGATAGTACCACCAAGCACATTTTACAGACCGTTGAGCAACGACGGAAGGAAGACTATGAAATAGCGGGGCACATGCAGTCAACTGTTTATTGTTGCTTCTCTTGTCTACCTCTAGATGGAGCTGGAGACCTTTGAATCAGATCCAAATCAAGTCTTACTTTAAAGGTGTACAGTATTTTCCATAAGGGAAGACCAATCATGTATGTATTTGTGCTTTTAATGATTGCGGGGTTTATTGGATCCCCCAGGGCTTGCAGGAGGTGTAGTGTGTCTGTGTGTTCCGTCTTGTCCTTTGAATGACATTTGTTCAGGTGGTCTGAGCACAGTTGCTTAGTTAAAATGTGAAACCCCTGCAGTTATGAGCAGGTCAGGGAGCAGGAAGGTCAACAGTGGATGCTTCTCCACAGCATGTTACCTTTAAATGGCATCTCCCCATGAGTCTGTTCGCATTTGTCCGTACATGCACACACGCACACACAGAGGGTAAAAGCAGCTCACGATTGTTACTACAAAAGAAGTCTGTTTTTTGTCCCAGTTAATGCAGCCCCTGGGTGTTGCCAATAGGCCGACAGGCTGATATGACTGATTGATGACTGATTTATGACTCATATCAGAGCTGCTGATTTTAGGCATTACATGACCTTAGCCGTACTAATCCCCTCTGTAATGCATAATATATTACCCAGCAGACACACACCAGCCAGCAGCCCGTATACATATTGCTTCAAAGTCGCATCTGATCTAAGCATATGCACCCTATTTTTTTTTACCAGATGTGGTTTCAAAGTGATTTAAATAAGATTCACATAAAGTTATTCTGTGTTAAGTAGGTATATTATCTGCATCGCTGTGGAAGCCAAAGCCCACCAAACCGTATGCACCAGAGCTATCCCCCCCTAACTTATCCTCGCTGCTATCACAATTGTGTCAGTGCCTTCAACATTGACATTCACTGAAGCATTTGTTGCAAAGATAATTCACATTCCTTTCCATGCTGTGCTGTTTGGATATGAGTGAAAGCCAGTTAATACCATTTACCGTCAATATCTTTATTCTTTCATGCTTGTAAGCTTTCTTATTACCTCTTGAAACAGAAAAGTAATTTCACTCCAAGAAAAATCGGCAGTATCTAAATGGCATGCTAATGGATGCATACTGTAGTGGACAAGAATTCAATTATAGTCACATCAAAGATACAAGACAAGAAAGAGATGAATGTGATAAATAAAATTGTGTTTTCTGTATTAATATTCCAGTAAGTGATGGGAATCCAGATCTTATCATTATGGAGATAGCAGATTGAACTCAGTATTTCCATTACCTCTCCGATTACTGCATCTGCGGTTCATGCATTTTTGCATTATTCATGGTTCAAAGGTGGAGATTTAGCAAAGATCGAATTTTGACAAACAATATGCTAATTGTTTTGCTATCCAATGCAATGCAGGCTTAATGTCTTAGTCTCAGACACTTTGTCATATTTTATTTGAATTGAGGAAATACCTGCGTGCTTTGTTTGAGAATCAGCAGTAGAGGGCAGTGTGTGAATGTGGGTGGGTGTTATGTCAGGACTGGTACACGCAATAGTGAGTGTCTGGCCATGCTTTGGGCATGTGTGTGATCACACAGCATGTGTCAGAAATATAGAAATAGGTCAGGTTTCTGCGGGTGTCTGTGCCTGCAAACAAAACCAGTATGCTTAAAATGCAAAGCCAGGTCTGTGCGTGCAATCGTCTTCTCATGAACCATTTTGTGAGTAATGACACATGTCCGTATAAGAAGATGAATCTGAACTGGGGTTGCTGAGATTGAGTCGATGGTGACGCCATAAAGACACAGCAAACTGTAATCTAAACACGGTCAACCCTCTACCACGCTGTCACTCTCTATGTGTCACTCTTTCTCTCTCTGCGAAGCTCGCAGTGCTGTCTGCAGAGAACGCTGGTTGCCCCTGACAACAGTTGCTAGGAGACCATTCTGGAGTGACTTCATATCATCAGGCACACTTATACAGTGGCTCACGATGAATAAAACCAATTCACTATTTCTTCAGACACAAATGTGCATTTAAAAGGGGGGAAATACATCAATGTACACACACAGTAGAAAGTGTTTTCATGTTTGTGTTGCGCTGTAGGAGCAGTCCCCTCCAGCGGGAGCTGCTTAGCTACAATGTGTTGTTGTGGGAGAAATTTGAATGTAGTCAGTCTGACGGTTATGTTTCTGTTGAAAATGGCTAAAACAACGCATTTCTTAATCAGTGGCACCACAAAGGCTGCTTCTTTGGCGAATGGAAGTAATGGAAATTAAATTGATTGAATATTCTCTCTTTTTCTTGCTCTGTCGCTTCTATTCTCTCTTGCCCACTCTCTCTCTCAATCCCTTATGTCCTTCTTCTGCAAAAACCCTGCTCACATTACCCTCTACCATCCATCTTTCTGCCTCTCTAATTCTCTGTCTCTCTGCAGTAGTGAGATAAGATGTTCCTCCTACTGAGCTGTGGCGAGGTGTGTGAGAAGAGGGGCTTTCCCTCTCTCCCTGTAACTACTTCCAGCACTGCAAGCCAATGAGGGCATCCACGTATAGCAAATATATACGTATGTGCATATTGGTGAAGGACATTTTGTGTGTGTGTGTGTGTGTGTGTGTGTGTGTGTGTGTGTGTGTGTGTGTGTGTGTGTGTGTGTATGGGCATATCAACGTGCATGTGCAGCATGTTTCCTGGTATTGCTGTTTAATGAACTCTAGATTGGATGTCAGACAAATTCCCTCCGGCAACTATCAGCCCAGCTCTCTCAAACATGGCCAGGACCCTTGGCTCTGGGAATGGGGTAAAGTAGTTTCACACTCCAATATATCATCGTAAATCTCAGCCTTGGCCATGAGTCCGACACCAAACAGCAGTAATGCTCAAATCTTGTTGAAAGCTCCTGGAGCAGGGACAAACTCCTCTTAGGTTTTCAGATGTTCCGTATGTGTGTGACTTTTTTTTTTTTAAATATCAGGGCCTATCACTGCTGGAGTATTTCCTGGATTAACCCATCCACTGTACAGTAGCTTAAGTCTCCACCTGGAACAAGGACTTTAAATATTTAATGATGATAATGTGATTAATTGATTTAGTCAGTAATTAAGACTCTTCATGGCTTACTGCTTTAATCCCACAGATACATACCACGTAGATCTGCCAATATTCATTTAGCAAATTGCTCTTTTGCCTCTGTAAACGACTTAATCTGGATGCTGAAATGTAAAATGCAACTGAAGACTCTTCAACAGGCCAATCGAAGACTCACACAGCAGAACAAAACAAAGCATGAAATATGTACTGTATATTCAAGACAATGAAACATTGATGCTGGCAACAGAAATGTTCACCCAACACGTGTAAGGGCCCAGTCTATCTTATTTTCTATCAGACCACCCCCAGTGTTGATATTGATTGTTAACAGACACACATCTTGCCTCTCCAACTCCCTCCTGAGTCGATGTATTGGTCTGCATAGAGAAGAAGTACCAATGCGTTGTATGAGAGTCAGCAGCAGTACGCTCTTCAGTGGCATTGATTTAGCTGTAATGCTGTGACAGGGTTGCACATTGACTTATGGGTCCCTCTGTTCCCGGCCAGACACCCGGGCAAACACAGTGAATAACTATGAATATGACTTCTGTCTTTCTTCTTTTTTTTCCCTCTCCTCCTGTCTCTTTCTCTCTGCTATGCTCTGTCACACGTGGCTGCCAACCGGCTTTTGTTCAATTTGTTCCCCTAGGTTGCTGGACCAGGTATGCTTTGATAAGGTCTTGTTTTAAAACTAACACCCAAGCAGATATTCCCTTGAGGAAATTGCACCATTGAAATTTCAATTCAATACCAAATATCAAAACAAAATAAACTGATGAAACAAATGTTGTCTGGCTAAGTAAACAGCGGAGTATTGGAACGGTCACAGTGGCAGATGGGACCACATATTAAAAGACAAAAAGACATCGGGTTGAAGCCTAGAGTTGGATTGGCTCTAAAAGAAAAAGGAGAACCTCTAATACTCCTTTTCTTGCTGTGATGTACTTTAATTGATAATCATTGCAATAAATCCCTTTGTTACCCTGTGAAGTTATAGTCTGTTTAGCAGTATCTAATTACCTCAGCACATTGGACGTCCCTTTTTGCAGTGTAATTGCAGCTCTCAGTAGAAACACAAACAGCCAGAGAAAATTACACACCATTTTCACTCCATTTGTCTGCGATGTGGCTCACGTAATGTATATTCGCTTAGTGCAAATTCTATTTATTTGGCTGCGTAGAGCAAGAATAGAGTACTGCAGAATATAGAAATCAAAAAAGGTAATTGCAAACTAAAACCACAAGGCATAAGACTGATAAATAAACATTGACCCAGGCCTGTCAGTTCACATCTGCGTGATTAGAAAACTCACAAGGGATTCATTTTGGGGTCCAGCTGGGACAACAGGGACAGGAGTGAGGATGAGAAGAGGGGAATCGGAGCAGGGGGATGGGAGACTGAGGGCAGTGTGCAGTACATTGCAGTGTGCACTGCACTGTGCAGTATTGTCCAGTGCTTGTAATGGTTATCACCCCCTATATCCCATCCATCCATTCTCTCCTTTATGTATGGCGATTTGCAGGTTTAATAGTGGCTGGGAAGAGTTGGGGGTAGGGACATGGGGAGTATGTGTCTGTGTGCACATGTGGGATTCGCTGACAGGTTAACATTCACTGTCAGCAGTAATGTGTGATGGTGATATATACGGCTGTATGTCACTGTGGCTTGCCAGACACATGCTCATCCAGCTTGGTGGCAAAAGAAGCACATTTTCAACCTTGCTCAATTCTAAAACAAAATGTATATGCATGTAAAGTACAGTTCTGCCTAAAACATCATATTTATCATTAAGCAGACTGAGAGGAAAGCTAAAGCAGCAATATATAGTCAGCCAACATTATGCAAGTAACCAAAATAGAAAATGGATCAAATGAAGCATTGTTTTGTGAAAACTTAAACAAAGCATTCCATGAATTGTGAGGGGTAAAGGTCCTCCAGGTTTATTTCTAAGGCTACATTTAGGTGACTATCTTGGGCATACCAATGCTCTGAGGTCAGAGGTCAGCTGAATAATGAGATTTGAGCTCTTCCCGCTGCTTTCTAGAGACCTCTGTGGCACTTCTGCAATTTTTATATCATCAATAAGTGAGTGGGAGTTAGGAGTTGATATAGTGTGTGTTTTTGACTCTGTGCGTTTATTCATCTGTGTCGGCTTTGTGTCCTTGATGTGTGTGTGTGTGTATGTGTGTGTATGTGTGTGTGTGTGTGTGTGTGTGTGTGTGTGTGTGTGAGCATATGCTGTGATACAATCATATGGTCTGATGACGATGCGCCGTGTGAAGTGGTAGATTATCTGATGTGAAGTGGACCAAGGAATGTTCTCCTGTGGGAAACCTCCTGTTTAAATATGTTTTATCAATGAAATACACGACTAAGAATCCTGTTCATGGGGTTTCATTTTAATTAGATGTTAATTATCTCAATGATTAACAATACTGCATCACATTTCATCTTCTAGGACCCTGAACAGTGTTTTTATTCATAGCTCTATGTATTGTAATCAGGCAGTTCAATTGAAATCAAGTACCCTTGTTTCAAGATCAGGTATCTTAAATATTGTTCTGTTCATTTTCAGGAAACTTCTGATTCAACATCGATCATTTTGACACCTTTGCTGCATTCGCACACACTTGTATACCATATAGAGCCCCAGTGGCCGTGCCACCTGCAGGTCGAATGTTATTGATCTCGTCCACACATTGTCGTGCTGAGATGTTTGAGGCGTCCAGGCCAGCCTGCGATCAATGCTGTAATGTGACAGCAGGTTCCAGTCTATCTACTTTTTCATCGCTGCAATGGTTATGTGACTGTGTAACAGTCACCATGCGTTTTTAACTTGTCAGCGCCAATCAATCAGCAGACTATTGACCACCAGCTGTGGGGATTCAGATGCATATTAACACACAAGCACAGTTTACCACCAAATCATCATCAGACCGTCCGACCATCAGACATCTATGTTTTTTCATGGAAAAGAGAGTTTTCAATGACTGAATGTAAATTGGTTTATTTGTGAATTAAAATCTGAAGTCGTTACTTTCATCAACAGGTTTGTGTGTTATTTTACGAAAAGTTACGCACAGATAGTATCCAAAATATGACGTTCTATTTAACGCTATAAAACTGGTTTATGTGGAGTGGACTGCTACAGTTGTGTTAGGGCAACGAAAGGTGACAGTTATGGTTAGGCATCAACAACTTGGTAATGATTAGAAAAAAGGTTGACACGGCCCCATCCAGTCCCTTGGGTGAAAGTCCTGTGTTTAGGACCAATCCACCACCACAACCTGCCTCCCTATGTGGAGTTCAGCAGTCTTATACTACGTTTCCAGATTTGCTGCTATGTTCCAGATGTTATTTCTATAGTGATAAATATGTGGAATATACACAAATTACTGTGCATTACTTTTTATAGTTAGGGAATGCAAACAGTGTTTGCAATGACAGTACAGTAGTTAGTTGTGTGTTGAGTTCTGTGTTACATGGCTAGTAAATATGTTATACTGTGCATAAAAGCTGGTAATGAGCAATGAGGGACCCTCGACAGTAATGTCTGTCATGGTTAATTTGGTTAATTTAATGCTTTTTCTGTCCTATCTGGGTCAATACGGAGATGCAGGCTAAAAATAATTGAGAGAGTAAGGAAGAGACAGGCAGAGAGAACACTTCACTTGGTGTCTTGCGGTCCAGGCAGTGAGGCTTTATGCAGTCACCTGAACCACTGGTGTCTTCTTAGATCCAACTGCTGCGACTGAGACAGGCACAGGCACAGGAAGGAATGCATTTTATTTATTTATTTCAGTTTTAATGGTCTCACTGCTTCTCCATACTCCTACCCTGATGGACATTGTTGCTATGGCAACGGCAAGATGCAGCTCTGAGCAGAGGTGATGATTTGTCCGTGTTTTCATCCATTTAAAAGGCAGAACATTAACACACACTGAACCTAAACACAGACACAAACACAAACAAACACACACACACACACACACACACACACACACGCATAAAGATGCGGATTAGCCATCACCCTTCATTTGGCAGTTTGTCTTTCACGACAGCTCCATTACATACAACACGGCAGAGACCTTCAGTGAACAAGAAGAACATGGCATCAAACCACTAATATAACAGCCTATAATATGCCAGATGACCTGTTACTAGTTATGAATATAGGTTATAGTGCAGCTGTAGCCGTGTGAGCATGGGTATGTGTGGAAAGGAGCGACGAGGTTTGTGTGTCTGTTTTAGTGCACCTGTTTGTTTGAGAGGGTGACTCATGCCTTGTCTATTAAGAGAATAGAGGGTGATCAGGTTGCTAGGCGATTAAGAGCCACTATTGTCTGGAGGGACAATAGTGCACCCAAGAGTGCCCTATCCTCTCTTTCTCTGTCTCTTTTGGTTTCTTTCTCTCTCTTTCACAGACACACACACACACACACATACACACTATAAATGTACATTTTGTCTGACCCACGGCTTGGGACTTGGGCGGGAACAAGGAGTTGACAGTGAGCAGGGGGATGGAAAAAGAACCATTATGAGAGGCTGAGACGGTGAGAAGGGACAGACGGATAGAGAGAAGGAGAGAGAGCACTAGGAAGGGAGCTGTGCCATGAAAAAAAGACCTGCAATCATTTGCCTCACTGACAGGAACAAATGTAGCTGGAGGCAGTGAGAGAGAGTGAGAGAGAGTGGGACAGGCAGAGGGAGAGAGAGAGAGAGAGAGAGAGAGAGAGAGAGATAGAGGGAGTAATGAGAAGTCAGAGAGAGAGAGAGAGAGAGAGAGAGAGAGAGAGAGAGACCTTCCATGGACATTGCACATTCAAACCACACAGCTTTATAGGGGAAGATCACACAACAACTGACAGGTCGGCGGAAGGAGGAGAAGCACCAGGACTTTGGCACCACTGTCTCTCCTCCTCACTGTGTGCCCCTGTGTGTGTGTGTCTGTGAACACACACACACACACAGGCTCTCTCTCTGTGTGCGCTGGGCTCTCTGGGTGGGTAGGGAGCTACGTTATAGAGGAGATGTTCACTCTGAGGATGAGACAGCGTTTCTAACAGGATCTATTTGCGGACTGGGATAATTCCACAGCTGAAGGGACCCGAGCCCACCGGAACCAACCGAATCAGCCATGGAGGGACTGCTGTCTCCAATGAGGACACGGGTAGGTTGCCATGGGGATTACAGAGCATCCCAACTACTGTTTCCTCTACAGGAATTCATCACCAGAATGGCATATAGGGAGATAGCATGCCTTGCAAGCTGCCGGGCTGCTGAAATGAATCGGTGCGAGAACTCGAGCTGAGAAGTTTCCGAGCTACCGCCGTTGCCAGGGGCAATAGGCGGAATGCTGAGAGAGTGTGGGAGACACAAGAGGTCTCAGATAGTACTATATAAATATGTTTAATAATTGCAGTAAATTTAAATACAGATTCTGTTTGCATGCAAAATGTGTGTGTGCATTTGTGTGTGTTGTGACAGTGCACAGATTAACAAGGGGTTGCTTTGAAAGAATGACTGTGTGTTTCAGAGTGGTGCCTATCTCCCTTCAGTACAAACCACTGTTCTTTTGATTTAGGATAGAGAAAGAAGGAGTGGTGAAAGATGTGCAAGGGAGTAACTGGGTTCAGTTTGTACAGGGAATTGGGTGAATGTCTGAAAGTCGCAATTCACTATTGTTCTTGTTATACATGACCTTCTGTGTTGGACATTTGTGTCTCTGTCTAACATGGGAGCTTTTAGGTTGGTGTCTCTCTGTGCTCAGAGCATCTGTCTGACAGTGAATGTATGTGTCACACAGAAAAGGCTAATGAAAGAAGAAAATTACGTATGTGTGTGTGTGTGTGCGTGTGTGTGTGTGTGTGTGTGCGTGTGTGTGTGTGTGTGTGTGTGTGTGTGTGTGTGTGTGTGTGTGTGTGTGTGTGTGTGTGTGTGTGTGTGTGTGTGTGTGTGTGTGTGTGTGTGTGTGTGTGTGTGTGTGTGTGTGTGTGTGTGTGTGTGTGTTACTGTCAGAGCACACTTAGTTATTTATGGCATCCGGCACAATTGCGTGGACAGTAATGGACCCTGAGAGGTGTTCTGAGATTTGAGATGAAAATCTGTTTGTTCCAACTGGGAGTTTGTGTTTAAGATATATCAAAGTGAAAGTTACTGTGTGTGTGTGTGTGTGTGTGTGTGTATGTGTGTGTGTGTGTGTGTGTGTGTGTGTGTGTGTGTGTGTGTGTGTGTGTGTGTGTGTGTGTGTGTGTGTGTGTGTGTGTGTGTGTGTGTGTGTGTGTGTGTGTGTGTGTGTGTGTGTGTGTGTGTGTGTGTGTGTGTGTGTGTGTGTGTGTGAAGTGCCACAGCTGGAGAGTGTAATTTTGAAGCTGTGATAATGTTGTTAATATTTATAAAGGCGTGATTGCATTTTTGGAAGTAGCGGACAGTGGTTTTGATAGCCATACCCAGACATTACTCTAACATTGGATCCACTGTTTGAATCAGCCATTTTCTTTTTCTACTCAGTTTTTATACATGTTACACACGCATGTAAACAGGACTTATACACATTAATTAAATGGAGAGATGTCAGAGTCAGGCTGCCGTGGAAGGGCACTCCCAGTAGTTGGGTGTTCGGTGCCTTGCAACTGACACCTCTCCAGCTAGCAGTCCACTTCCATGCAACTGGCGCCAACCTCTATTGTTCACAAGCCAAGTCCCTACAGACTGAGCTACTGCCACCCAAAAATAATATTCTTCAGTCTCTTACTCTTTCTAATGACTTCTACGTTTGGGCTTGCTTTTCCACAAGAGGACAGAGATGATTTAGCAACCTGGCTCTCTCTTTTACATTCCCCCCTACTACTCCCCCACCTCCTTATTTTATCACCAGTGCTACAGACCTATACAACCAAAATTAAATCCTTGAAGCTTCCACCAACTAGACAATTTGCATATATTTTTACAGTCTGTTTGATTATATTCTAACATATAGAGTTATCTGAAATGAGCACATGACTCCCACGCAAGCCTTGAGGAGATGTGAGGATGCTGAAAGGGTTAAGCTACTGGGATGACCTGATGGTGTTGTCACACACGAGTACCCCCGTCTGCTCACCTTTCTTCCCTCACCTTTACAACTCCCCCTTCTTCTTCTCCTCATTTCATTGTAGCTTTGGTCCTTTTTTTTCTTTTCCCTGGTGCAGGATGAGCCACACACTCCCTTTTGCATTTAAGCCAAGAGAGTGTCTGTCTTTTTCTTGCTTCTCCTTCCTGTTTGTCTGCCCACCTGTCTGTCCGTCTGTCTGTATGTCTGTTGGCCACTCGCTGTGTCTTTGGCAGTTAACACGTGCACTGTAATTGGTATTTGCAGATCGGCCCATGATTTAATCCAAAGAGGAGTGTTAGCGGGCTGTTTGGAGATAGACTTGGCTTCAAAGTTATGGCGTGGAATCAAGCCTGCTATAGCAGTGCTGTCTGCCACCCTGGCCAGATTAGCTGTGGGAATCATTTTCAATGACTAAATGACTTTTGCATTTATCTTCATCAGCCACATTGAGCTTCACATGCCCCACAGTCGATCTGTGTATCTCAGTTTTGGCATCAAAGTCACTTTAGTAGATTTATTTGAATGAATCACAGCATAATGAGCCGGTGCAGGAGTCTCTCAAAGTTTACACATAATCTTGCTCTAATGCACCTCTTCTCACCTTCAGATGAGGGGGAATCAAAACAGGGACTTTGATTTGTGAAAAATGCCTGACCTATCTTTCAGTTTACTTGTAAACAGCAGCAGAGGTGAGAAAATTGAAAAGGGGAACAAAGTAGAAGTGGAGCAATGAGGTATTTCTCACTGACAGTGGAGCAGTCTATACTCATACCCAAAGAGCACAACAGCATCTGTAGTAAATCTGAGAAAATTACTTCACAATGTATCCTCTGCCTTGATACAAAAGGGGTGGCAGTAGGCCATTAATATCTTTTATGGTTGGTATTTTTCATTCATATTAAATCAAAACCCTGATCAGTATTTTTCACACGTCAAAAGACAAAAAAAGAAGAAAAAAAATCAATTTCTTCTGTCTTTGTAGGGCAGTTTGCCTTTAGGCCTTGCCGCAGGGATACACAAAAGGTGCCCTCAACTCCAAGATGAAAGACAGGGCAATAGCAATAGCCTGTTAACGCTGCACTACTTCTAATCCCCAGCTCACTAAAATGGGAAAATTGTGCTGAGGTGGCTGTGTGGGCTATCTAGTGGAATTCACAAGAGTTAAAATCTCCTCAAAGCTCTCTTCCCTCAACCTCACTCTAGCACATTTTCTAATTCTCCCCTTGCTCTCTGTATCAATGTTTCTCTCTATTTCTTTATTTAGGAGGACACTAATGCACAGTGAAGCAGGAAAATAAAATAAGCACCAGTTAGCTGTGTGTCTGTGCTTTTTTGTAGTTACAAACATCGGAAAAGCAGGTCAACATAACACACAGAGCATGCAGTATCTCGGGAGCAAAGTCATACTGAGGGAATGTGAAAGAAGTTGCCAATTTGTCATCTTCAGCGTCCGTAAACTCTGTTCATGTATATTCCTCACTATTGTATAATGTCTCTTCGAGTCTTTTTAATGGGATGGTATAGCTTGATATTTACGTCAGGACATTGCTGATTCCCATAGGCATTATTACACACGATTTCCACATCTCTTCTCTGCTTAACTGTGCACACTCTCTTCTTATCTTTCTGAGGAAAAGATGAGAGGGAGAGGACAGATTCAGACGGCATATACGAACAGAAAGACAGTTACTAAGAGTGAAAGATCAAGTTCCCCGTTGGAATCCCCAGTTGTATGTAATATATGCATATAGGTCAGTAGTACAAGGAGTTCTAGCTTCATAGAAATCTTGGAGAACGTGAGAAGCTGTTGTATGGTGCATCTTCTACACAAATCTCTGTGTGTGTGTGTGTGTGTGTGTGTGTGTGTGTGTGTGTGGGGGGGGGGGGGGGTGCTCTCCAGTAGACTTCTCCTGTGTGTTAGTGGATCAATAGGGAGTAGTTATCTAGAGATTAACCCCGTCAGTGCTCCATCAGTCTAATCAGAGAGACTCCTCTCTGCCCATTTGGTCCATCACTCTCTCACTCCTGTCGTCAACTGTTGGCTCGCTCTCTTTTTTGCCATACTGTCACTGCCTCTCTCGTCCTTAGCCTCTTTTCTGTTCAGGTGTGTGACGGTGTGTGTGTGTGTGACGGTGTGTGTGTGTGTGACGGTGTGTGTGTGTGTGTGTGTGTGTGTGTGTGTGTGTGTGTGTGTGTTTGTGTCTGTTTGTATGTTTGTGTGTATGTTTGTGTGTGTGTGGTGTGTGTGTGTGTGTGTGTGTGTGTGTGTGTGTGTGTGTGTGTGTGTGTCCAGCTGCCAGTGGCAGATGGAGCCATTACATAAATGGCCAAAGGCTTGGATATACACGTACACTCACTCACCCACAAACACATATTTATTCCATTAAGGAATGGCCATTACACAAACAAACACACACACAAACACACTTACACTTCTCACCTTCCCCTCTTCTATGTGGTTGCTGTGCACATTTTCACATGCAAACTATCACAAACTTGATATGAACCACGTGTTTCTTTTGCCCACACCTGTTCCTTCACTCCTTCTTTCTGCCATCCATCCATCCATCTATCTATCCATCCATCCATCCATCCATCCATCCATCCATCCATCCATCCATCAATGTATCCATCCACCTTGTTCATTAGCGGGAAGGCAGCTGTCTGTATGGGTAAGTTCAGTGTGGCACAGAGGAAAGGATAAAGCAGCCAAAAGGGAAGTGACCAGACCCACGCCCCTGAAGCTGACCGCCTCGGTGCTCGGATGAAAATGATTAGGAGAGAAAGATAGGGCTGGTCGAGTTTGGATTTACAGAATAAGGTGGGGCTGGCTTTGGCAACCCACTCAGACACTGATACGCACACACACACACACACAACACACACACACACACACACACACACACACACACACACACACGTTCAATACACAGCAGGTTGGCTGGCAGCCTTTAAAGGCCAAAGTAAGCAGCAAAGGGGGGATGTCTGGTTGCTGGACCCACATGAGGCGCACACACACACACACACACACACACACACACACACACACACACACACGTTGTAGACCCCATCGCCCAGCTGTCATCTTAGCCTACCAAGTGCACTGTCAAGGGTAGTCTCCATTAGGAACAGCGCAAATAATTGTAAATGTGGTCTCTATGTAATGATATTTTTCCAGAGATTATGTATCTTAATAATAATAAAATTAATATATTTATTATTTGGTTTTCACAATTGAATGAGGTGAAATTGATAAAACTTGTTTGTGATGTGCCAAGGATCATAGGGCTAAATGTCAACAATAATATAAAGCTAAGTATAGCTAAACACCTGTAATAACTTTCAAACTGTGTTAACACAGAGTACGAGGAAAATGTTAATCACAACATAAGACTCAAATGTCATTTGGGACATAAATCAATGCATTCACGGTGCACAGGGAGGCAGATAAAGAAGGAGAGAGGCAGAATTGCTGCTTTCCTGAGTAAGAAGAGATCAGTGGAAGGCCATGTAGAGACATCCTCCAACAGTTCCCTGTTGGAAACTTTTCCTCTCTGCCGCACATCTCCACTTTTCCCATGTGAAGATGTGGCACTGCATGTCAGCCATACGTTACCTCTCATCGTGTCTATGTTTGTGTGTGTGTGTCTGCACATCAGAGCTTGCCCTGCTGTGTCAAGCATGCCAAATGCACTCTTGTCCCCTTGAAGAGGCCCGAATGATGAGATCAATCAGAGCGCAATTGAACAACCAGAGAAGCAAACCAGTGATGCACTTAATGTTAGGTGTTGTCATGGAAACACAGGGTGCAGATTTTCCACTTCATTGGCTGCCATCAGCCTTCTGGCATTTTTTTTAAATGATTTCCAAGAAAAGCTTTTGAAAAATGGGAGGGGAAATAAGTCAAGTGTCCACAAAGATAGTTAGAAGACACAGCAAGACACAGAAGTATCGTAATGAGAAATTATCATGCTTCAATTTAATGCACTTGGGTTTGTGTGTCAGTGTTAAAAACCATGCACTTTAGATTAAAGAGCCTCTAGCAGTCTTATTATGTATATTGACTCTATCTGTGTAATTGCATAGAATGGATAGTCCCAAGAGAGCTTTCCCTCCACTGCTTTTAGCCTTCGGAGAATCAGAATGGCAATTACACTTTCCTATATTGGAATGTAATCACAAGCGTGTGCGTGCGCGCACACACACACACACACACACACAGATACCTTTGATAAACGAGCCAGGGATTGGTAGTGTCACCCCTGCGACAATGGGTGACCCTGCATTGAACAGGTATCATACATCACCCTATCAGTAGATCTACATAGCAGATCATTTTCACATACACAATTACACATACATACACTTTCACAGGAAATAGGACTTTCTTTCTTCCTTCCTGTCATCCTATTATTCTCTCATCTCCTCCAGTCACACACCCTTAACCATTTATTCTTCTATTTATTGTGCCATTTTAACCTCAATCCCAACAGAGACCCACCATTTCTAACCAATTTCTCCCTTCTTTTAAGCCATCCTATACCCCAACCTTTATACATCCACCCCTGGGCTCTGAACTGTGACCTCTTTACATGAGCAGAGAGGAAGCTGGAAGTAGCGGCAGTCACTAGCAGCACTCCTGAAATATGATTGGCTGACCAAGAACTGGAGAGGTGTCCTTGGGGGGGGGGGGGGGGGGGGGGGGGGTAGAAAAGAGAGTAAAGAAAGGGTAGAGGCAAAAGAACATTAGAACCTCATTTCCAAGGTGATAAGTAAATCCATATCAACTGAAAAACACACCATAAAACAACTCAACATTTAATGCTCACTGTTTTTCTTCAGCAGCAACTGCGTTGGCCCAGCTCTGACCTATTCACATGCACTAAGGGGCACTTGCTCTATTTCAAATACAAATGCAGCCTAGAGCGCTGGGTAGTGCAGAGGAAAATCACTCCCCCACCACCAGGGACTCAGGTTCAATCCCTGGCTGCAGTGTTTCTGGCTGCTGGCCTGGGTACCCCTTTGAGCGTAATTGGCAAACTAGCAGGAAGGAAGCCGCAAAGGATCACATCTCTGTAACTGTGCGGAGAACTACTACTCGTTGGCTGTGGGACCCATTTAGGGGTGATCACATGGACCTCCCTGTGTTACTGCCTCCTGGTGAAGCTCCCAAGTGGCAGATAAAAAAAATAGTAACTTGCAAATCCATTTGTCTCAGAGGTCTATACCCTCCCCAGACCAACAGAGGGAGTTATTACTGTTTCAAACAAAAACTGCAGTGCAGAGGACAGAAGAGACGGAATAATGAATACAAATGATGGCATTTTTGTTTCAAACAGGTACTCTCTCAGTAACCAAAAAAACAGTACTTAGGCTTAGAATATTTGTTCAGTAGAAGACAAAGAACAAACATTTTGTAACAGACCATAATGTGACACCTTTTTTAAGAGCTAATTTTTTTTTTTGTCTTGTCTAGTAGAATAGCATCCTTCTCCTTTTTTTAAAGTGCACAGATTTTACATTTGGAGTTTTTATGCTCTAGCACACTTGTGTCTAATTTATGATTTACATACATGACTCCTGAAGGAGACAAAGACCCCGTGCATATATACAGATGCACCCACAAACACACATGCATGCACACTGGTCAATTTGCATGCTCCATAACATCTACATGCACTGCTCCAGACACATGGACCCATATGCTGCCACCACACAGCCTTGTCAGCCTCACAACAGGAAGGCTGCGACTAGCAGGTTCACAGTGGATGGACGGATGGATGGATGGACGGATGGATGGATGGATGAATGGATGGATGAGTGGATGGATGGATGAGGGGAGTGATAGAATGAGAGACGCTGATGGTTGAAGGTGCCAGGATGATTGGATGTGGAGGGGTGGGGGGTGTGGGTGATTCTTTAGAGCTGTTCTTGATTTTCAGAAGCAGTAGTCCATACCACCAAAGGCAGTTTACCAATCCCTCCCAGCTTTGGTGATCTTATTGGTGCTTCTCAGAGGGAACAGCGCCTTTAATATGCATTTCTCTCTAAAAAGAAAATAGGCCCACACTAAGGAATTGCAAAAAGTATGTTAATTTGGGTGCTCATATTGGGGGCCATTTAACCAAGTGTATTTCAACTGGCGTGGGGATCAAACCACTGATTTTCTATCATTCTAAGCTTACCTTCCGTTTTGCTTCGTCATAAAAGTGTAGGTACTGTGTGTTTTATTGGAACCTTTCTGTCATATATTTTTCTCCCATCACATCAAGAATGAACAGTCAGCTCCGGTTGCAGTTGTATTACCACACTTCTTCCATGTGTCAACATCTGCCATTACGCTGAATTAAACCCAAATATAAAATCGAGGTTGCCAGATTGATGCTCATCCAACCTCCAAGGAATACTTACATCATCCTAAGTGTCTGGCTGACCCTCGATGATCTCATTACTGCTTGTTAGAACAATTAAATGTGACGTGTGTCAGATTCATAACTCACCCCTGTGTGTGTGTGTGTGGGTTTGTGTGTGTGCATGTGCATGTGTTTGTTTCTTTCTGAACAGATGTCAGCATCTGCCACTGCAGTTAAGGCCATTAATACATGTCTAGAGGTGTTTGTACGTGGATGCGTTTGGTTTTCGGGAGCAGCTGTTGTTATTTGCTGTGTACTCTGTTTGTACTTTTGCAAGTTGGCTGACATACCTGATTTTAAATATACATCTGCATTTATGAGAAGCATCTTTTTTTCATTTGGGAAATGGTTGGATGCTAAGCTTCCTGTTTTGGTTGGTTGGAGTTGCAGATATGATCATTAACCCATTCAGCACACAACAACAGTTGCAACAATGACATTTGGAATAGCTCATTCAAGGCTATGTTGCTACTGTACTTAAACAATATGTGTCAATATGTTCCAGTAGATGACACTGTTTCTGAATCTCTGAAAGTAAAGTGTGGTGTTCCACAGGGTTCAGCTCTTGGACCAAGATTGTTTGCTTTTAACTTAAATGATCTCTGTAAAGTGTCCAAAAGGTTCAAAGGTATCTTATTTTCAAATGTCACAAACTTTTTTTGTTCTGAGACAAATGTAATAAAAATGAATAGTTTAAATCCCGACAGGGGCGACACGGTGGTGTGGTGGTTAGCAACGTCACCTCACAGCGGTGGTTAGCACTGTCGCCCTTCTGTGTGGAGTGTCTGCGTGGGCTTTCTCCGGGTTCTCTGGTTTCCTCCCACAGTCCAAAGACATGCACGTGTTAGGTTAATTGATGATTCTAAAATTGTCCGTAGGTGTGAATGGTTGTTCGTCTCTATGTGCCCTGCGAAAGACTGGCTTCCTGTCCAGGGTGTACCCTGCCTCACGCCCGATGTCAGCTCGGATCGGCTCCAACCCCCCGCAACCCTGACAGGGACAAGCGGTTGAAGATGAATGATGAATGAATGAGTTTAAATCACTTAAAAAATTGTCTGATGTTAATAAGTTGTCCTTAAAAAGAGACTCATAAATACAGATGTTAAATGAGGGGTATATAATGTAGAGATAGAACAAGTGTATAAAATAAAATGTCCAGGTGTTATACTGTATCATAAAGGATTCTGGAAAACTCACATCCTTCATGTAAACTCAAAAAATATAAAAGTCAGTATCAATACAATACAAGAGGAAGGATCTGTTCTGACCTGGCACTACTGTACTTTTTCCAACTATCAGGATACGTTAAGCTACATGTCAACACTTGCGCATGGATCTCACAAAACTAAGAAAGTGACTAATAATGCATAATAACTATAAAGCAGCCACTAATGTAGAGGCCGACCCCTTTCATTCAGCACAGGTGGAATGCTGTCCTGCAAGTCCTGAGGTGGGTGCAGTTGAGTAATTATTATTTTTACTGGTCTTGAAAACAAGCAGTTTAAAAATAATAGTACCACAGAAAAATACCATAACAAATCATAAAGTTTCCCATGGGCACTGATCCAGATCTGTGGTAACCAGTGTGTTGCAACTACCCTCTGTGTGAGCTTGCCCCCGCTGTTTCTGTTCAATGTTAATTGTCTGATTTTGCAATATGATTACATATTATAAGACTGTTTTGTATCACTGCACATCAGTCACCAGTTGTCATTTGGCTTCCTTGGAAGTCTTGGCCTCTTTGAGGTTTTGAAGATGCGTATTCTGTCCGTTTCTGTTATTCTATCCATCTCTAACCCTTCCTCAGAGCTTCTCACCAGTGTACTGCATTTCATGCACTGACCACCAGAGTGTGTTGTGTGATTGGATTGCCCTTACCTTGACCAAGGCTTCCTTAAATCATGAGCATATAAGCACTTTGAAGTCCAGTAGAGTTCCAGTCACTGAAGAAGAGCAGGTCATCTTGGTCCTATGTTTGAAGTGATGTCTGTACTTCTTCCTGTAGCTTCCTGTAGCTTTTTTAGATAAATCTCTTCACAGCAGCCAGTGAGTGAGTTTAAAGAAGGTCAGCACTGGTTAAGAAAAACTCCTGACATTGCTTAAGATTCGCAGCTGTCGGAAGCAACTGGCCTCCTCCTCGCCATGTCCTGTCTGATGTATGGGGCCAGTAAGCAGAGACCTTCAGCTCTAATGAGCAGTGGTCTGCTGCTATGCTACTGTGTGTGTGTGTGTGTGAGTGTGTGTGTGTGTGTGTGTGTGTGTGTGTGTGTGTGTGTGTGTGTGTGTGTGTGTGTGTGTGTGTGTGTGTGTGTGTGTGTGTGTGTGTGTGTGTGTGTGTGTGTGTGTGTGTGTGTGTGTGTGTGTGTGTGTGTGTGTGTGTGTTTGTCTGTGTGTGTGTGTGTGTCTGTGTGTGTGTGTGTGTGTGTTTGTCTGTGTGTCTGTGTGTCTGTGTGTGTGTGTCTATGTGCGCACTGGTCGTTTGGCCCCAATAAACACAGAGCCTTAACAGACAACTCCACAGTTCCTCTCATCCGTCATCACAGCTTTCTCAGACACACGGGGGCTTGTGTGTGTGTGTGTGTGTGTGTGTGTGTGTGTGTGTGTGTGTGTGTGTGTGTGTGTGTGTGTGTGTGTGTGTGTGTGTGTGTGTGTGTGAGTGTGTGTGTGTGGTGACCAGGGAATGGTTATGTGTATAATTAATGACCTCATCCTGCTCCTCCTGCTGTCCGAGAGGGGGAAAATGTGCAGGAGCAAGACAAAGAGCAGGGAAAGCAAGTGAAATCAAGAGAGAGAAAATGACAATGAGGAGTAAGGGGAGGACAGTGAGGGGCAAAGAGATTGAAGGGGAGAAGCATATGTTAAAGGCTGCACTAGATTTATAATTGCTTCTGTCAGTGACCGATTGGCGGTCCCATTACCCCTGCTGTCCAGTGGAGGGGATGTTACATAGAATTTACCCCCCAACAAATCCTCCCTCTCTTTCTCCTGTGATTAATTTTTCTCATGCTCTATCTTCAGCTCTTTCCTGCGTCCCTTCTCTTTTGTAGCTTAGGCTGCTCCACTGTTCCCATGGCAATGATGCAAGCTGAATGTAAATAAGTGGTAAATACCAAGGGGACAGGACCTTGGCTTGGAGTGAGACCTGGGACTGATCAAGCCCTGCCTGTCACAGCACATGTTTTGTTCTGATTGCTATGGAGGTGAGTAGGTGTAGCCAGGACAAAGGCAAGAGAAGGGTGGGAGGTGGGTCTGTCTAGCAGGGGACTCACTAGCCCCAGGGGGTCACTCTGGCCCCCGTCTGTATGTCAGCCCTCTCTCTTTTTCCTTCTTGGATTCATTTTAGGTATAAGGACTGGATGTTTGCCCGTTAAACATGCAGAAGTAGCTGACCATCAGAACCTCAAACTAATCAATGTACTGCACTGCTGTGATTCCTCATTTTACCTTCACAGTGATGAGAGGGATGGCCTGGAGTAATGTCAGGAGGTGAAGATGATCTCCTTAAATTACGCATGTTTTTCCCCTGTACCCCAAGGGCTCTCCTCCTCCTCCTCCTCCTCCTCTGCACGTTAAGAAAGACAATCTGCTTGAGTCATTCGACCAGTGTTCAGCATGGGTTTGTGTGGCAGTGGTGCACCTGTCAGAGGTATGGGTCCCATCTGTACAGTAACAAGCAGCTTAGTCCCATGCCTGCAGCAAGAGGTGGAGCTGGCACAGTCTGGCTCGGGTTACTGCACTCCTGGGAGAAGGCATGCATGTGTGTTGTGGGTTGTAGAATGAGTAGGTCATGTTGGCTCATTAGATGAGCAAGGATATGCAAGTGTGTGTGTGTGTGTGTGTGCGTGCGTGCGTGCGTGTGTGTGTGTGTGTGTGTTAATTCTTTTGTGGGTGTAGAACGGTGTAGACAGGTGCATCCTCTTTGTACTTTGCATTTGTTTGTGCACATATTTAGTTTGTGGTTCGCATACCTGAGAGATCGTAATGATTCATTGTCTATAAAGAAGGAGATTTGTGTAGTTAGGAGGGGCTGAGAGGTTTACGAGGGTTATAAGCACAGCTGCATCCTGCGTGTAGACAAATGAGTCTTACGCAAAGTTCTGAGGAATGAAAACTCTTTGGCTAGAGTGTGAGGGGAACTTACAACATTATGGGTTTTCACTACTTAGTCTTTTTTAACTACATTTTGAAGATTTTAAACTTGAAAAAAAAATCAATTGATTCATCGATAATGAAAATAATCCTGGTTTATATAAGACATAGAATAGCAGCCCTGGGGCCTACTTTTTGTAGAGGATGCACCCTACATTTGTGCAAACAACCATTCAAATCTAGAGTAAATAATCACCATATACAACAAGGAACCCTTATAAATTCTCTATCAACTTTATGATGTGTTAACCGATGTTTCTCCCTTTTCCCTGTATCCCAGTATTCTCCCCTGGGTGTATGATCATGTATAACCCATTTCCCCACATGATCCGGCCTGTAAAGATTAAATATTTAGCCATATCATCAAACATTTAATGCTTTCGCTGCTACAAATCAGATTCTTAATCGTGTGTGGACTTTGGGGATGGGGACTCACGCGCATGCCTTGATCCATAGTTGATGTGATTGTGCAGTTTGCACGCTAGAGTAATTCATAAAAGTTGTGCAGACTTTCTGGCAGACGGACATGCCTGCTTACCAAAGTGTTAATTGTTAAATCTGTGTCAGGGAAACAGTGTTTTTATATCCACTTAACAGTGTTGGTGGATACATGTGTGTCTATCTGTGTCTATTTCTGTGCATGGCGTAAGCTGGGAAGCCTCCTCTGCACTGGGTAAAGTGGACTGAGTTTACTGGGGCAGAAAATGCTAGAGCGTGACTCAATCCAGCGCCTTCATACAACCAGCCTCTAAAATATGCCTCTGTCGCATTCTGTCTGCTCATTGCTTCTGAGACACACACTAACACTGTGGTGAGAGACTTGTATGTAGGACACCAACAACAGGGGAGACAGAAGCAAAGGCTGCAACCTTCTGATCCCCCTGAATACCAGATATTCTACTCCAATACTTCAAAGAACATTTGCTCTGGTTTGTTTGAGTATGAATGGGTCTGACTAAAATCCAAGGTGACTTTCACTGCAGCAAAAATGACATAAGATAGTAGAGTGCACCTGCCTCTCTTTCTAGATATCATGCACGGACACGCACACGCCTGCCCCCAGAGAGACACACAAACAGAGGGACAGTTACTGTAATGTGGAATGACAGATTTGGGGTGCGGAGTGACACAGCATAATTCAGATTACAGTGCTGCAGAGAATGACTTAGCAGAATCCCTTTCATCTGCACTTGCTGTCCTACAGCACTCCAGGCTGACAAAAAAAAGACATGAATGGAGATGAAAAAACAGGAAGAGACGGAACAACTGACAGCAAAAAAGATAAAAAATACTGACAAAAACAGGCGTTAAATAAAGATAGGCTATGTTAATGATAATAATGCTTGCAGGCAGAAGGGGTAGGCATAGACAAATCCAACAGAGGGATAATAAACTCGCAGTATCACATACAGAGAGCCAATAATATCAAGTCCTTTTGGCCAGACAAGTAGAGGTGCAGTGTGTTGCATTCTCTGCAGACTTGCAGACTTTAACACCTACTTGTCCAGTGTATACAGTAAGACTGGCAATAAACCCTTTAGACAGTTAGCTGCAAACAGGTGCTTAAGAGGCTTTGTCAAGCTGTCTGGAATAGATACTATTTTAGAGTGTGTTAGTGTGTTTGTGCAAACCTCAAACCACTTGGAACATTGCCCAGAGTTTGATTAGCACATATCCCTATTTTCCAAGCCAGGTGGACACAACGATCAATGAAGCTCACACGGACACACGCTGTGCACTCGTGCTCAAAATTTGAATTAAGGAGTAAAACTGTCTCTAGAGCTTTTACTATCAGATCCGAGAGGTTTGTTAAGGCCAGTTTTGTGATGCAGAGTCTGAGCTGCTGCATTAGCCACCATTCCGGTGATGTTACTGCTTACTGGATTACTGGGACAGTCAGCTTCCATGAGGAAACCAGTGGTGGAGACAGATGGAAAAACTGCTCAGACTTAAACTTCAGTGCGTTTCATCAAAAGGTACTGTATGATGTTGTTGATGTAGTGGGTTATTATTTGTTGGACTTGCTACCATTTCATTACGCTATTATATGTATCTATGAATCATTATAATAGTTTATTTATGTGCGTATATTAATGTTCACGGGGCAGTGTTCACAGGGGATTCTTGTAAATTCCACTATTAATATTCAAATAGATCTTTGCAGAAACAGTAGCTTGGCTGTTCAAACACCCTCTTTTGTGTAAATCACACAGTAATGTGTTTGTGTGTGGAACATAATGTGTTTTTTTGCTTCTGTATATTATGCAAAGAGGTGAGGTGATATTCAGCTCCCTCTGCCATGGCTGTTGTAAACATTACATATTATTCCCCTACCCTCACTTGCCATCCAAACACACACACACACACACACACACACACACACACACACACACACACACACACACACACACAGAAATCCAGGTTTAACCCTAGCCGTGCCAAGGAGTTACACTGGGACATGCTGTCCTGTGTCGCCTCTCTGTCGGGGGCTAAGCTCCTCATTAATGCTAAATGCTGGTCGAGATAGGTTACCTGCAGCTCTCGACACTCTTCACTGCATTCAGACTCCACATGCCACCTGCTTCACAAGTCTTAGTGGCCATATACTGTCCATCTTCAACATGCTGGTGGGTATCTATAATGCATGAGTGGCATACAGATGAGAATTAGAGGGATATTTCTGAGTTATTAATGGGGGGGGTGTTACATATTAACAGCAGGCAGCATTAGGAGCAACTTCGGGAGGACAGGGAGGCCTCCTGGGGGCAACAAAGGACTGATGGATCTGTGCACTCTATCTTTATATCTTTAACACCCACTGATGTGTGTGCGTGTGAGTGTGTGCGCACGCGCAGAATCACAGCTGTGCAATAGACTCGGTCACACCCCAGTGCTTCTGACCACAAAGTTGATTTGGGGGACTGATGAGCAGCCAATCCAGCCAACTCCACACCCAAGAGAGGTCAGAGGGCAAAGGTCATTGGCACTCTAGGTCTGTGTGGTTTAGGAAGAGAGCGGGAGGGAGGGATAAAATTGAAAGGTAGAGGAAGAGACGAGTAGCAGGTGGAAAAAAATGTTGAATGTGAGACATGGAATCAAAAGAGTGAAGGGGTTTGATTTGGAGAGAAAGGAGGAGACCTGTCCCTTCACCGCAATGTCAGTGCTCTGGTGAAAAAAGAGTAAAAAGAAAAAGAGAAAACAAGAACCAGCTTCTTATATCACTACATTTATTGTAAAGGATGGCATAGAAGTCTGATCATTAATCAGTTGCATGGTCAGGTTTCCTGCAGCAACTTGGTGCGTGTAAGTTTGTGTCTCCCTCCTTGCAACTTTTTACTCGATTCTGTCATATCCTGTTTGTTGGTACAGCCCATCTAAACTCACTTTTCCCTTTACCCCCTGCTGTCTGATTCATTCTCACTGAAAGAATGAGGGGTACATTCCACCAGCATTTGCCAGAAAAACAAAAACAACCCCTCTGCATGGAGTGTCCCATCAACATCCTTCATCCCCCTGCTTCCCTTCTTTTCTTCTACTTCCTGTCGTCCTTCACTGAATCATTTCCCCTCCACTATGCACCCTTATCTTCCCTCCCACCCCTTTCCTTCCCAATCAGACCTTTACCCCACATGCCCTGTCCTTTACAACCCCCTTCCACCCTTTCCAATCACTGTTACATAAGCTTCCAGTCATAGATCCAGGCCATATCGCTGTTGTTTTCCCCCTGTGTCTCTATTGGAGACTCAGCATCCAGGGCCAGCCCTTAATGAGGCCCCTACAAAGGCCCATTGATGAGAGGCTCAGTGTGAGAGAGGATGACCCCAGCCAAGAGCACCCAGAACTGGGCATCAGCTGCCCCAGGCTCTCCCTCTACACAAAGACGTCTACTGTGGACAGGGACCTGAAAGGGCAAAGAGAAAAACAGGGAGAGAAAGTGGAAAAAGAGGGAGGAGATGTTCTGTTCAAACAACTTAAAGAATGTGAGATAGAAAGTTATAAAAAAAATAAAAAGAAATGACTTCATCGCATGGTAGTCGCTTCTCGGACTACTATCGTATGCTTCTTCCTCTGCCTCTGTGCATCCTAAGAACTGTGAGACCCACCCTCTGCCCTCCCTCTGCCAGGCAGTTGTCAGAGACTTTATCTCACCCATGGTTCATAACTCAGATCTAAAGAGGGGAGTACAAGGCTCTAGTCTGTCCCAAATACTCATCAGTAGCCATAGGTTGCTCAGAGGAGCAATCAACGCACTGTGAGGGGAACCCCCGCTCTTTCTGGAAACATTTGGAACACTAACCGGAATCCAGACGGTTTTCTGAGCCAAGTCTAGTGGAGATAGACGTGTTTTTATCAGATTTGGACAACAACTGGGCATTTGGGAAGCTTTCTTGGATGGAGAATGAAATGAGAATGTGGACAAATTAGGCTGGACTGTTAGATGTTGTCAGGATACGATCATTTGGAGAATTGGGATGTTACACGACTAACATGGCTTAACTCTAACCCAGTATCCCATGGTTACATCTGATTACGGAGAGGAAGAGAACATTCTGTAAAGTCAGAGTTTGGATCCTGGCTGAGAGTCTTTAATTGAGTTGAAAAATCTTCATTGTTTTCGGTGGCATTTTTTGGAATCAGCAGGAGGATGACTCTTGCAGCACGACTCGAAGACTTAGAGGAGACTCTGGAGCACATGCTTATGGATGTCTTTGTAAGTTTCCCAACTTTTTTTCTCTGTTACATCAAGTTTTTGATCACAGTAGTTGTCTTTTTTGTCGCAAAGTGCATTTAACTGAACGTGTTTGTCTTTCATCTCCTTTCCTCTCTCTTCTCTCTGTGTTTCATATGGGTGACCTCTCTGGTGCATAATTGCAGTTGGAGACCAGAGGCCAACATATGTTCACGTCTCTTTCCAGATGCTCTCTCATTAATTGGCACAGAAAAAAAACTGTGCTGATTAAATGTCAAACTAGGAACAGAGAGATTTAGGGAATAAACTGGCTGACCAGGAATGTAACCTGGACTGCAGGGCCAATACATGACTCAACACAGGGTTAGCCCACTGAGTTAAGACTTTGGGAATGTTAACTCAGCATATGAGGAGCTTTCATCCAACCCACTCCAAAGTATTAAATCTATGTACTGGGTTTATTTGTGCTTTCTGTGGTCTGCAGCTTTCATATTTATCTACATGTAGCCATAAATCTTTTGATTAGGGAGGAATGAAATCTCCAAGTGAAGGAAGTCAGGATTGAGAATGAGGAAATGAGGGATGAAAGAGGAATGGGAACGAGAAGGAAAGTCTGATGGATGTGATCGTCAGGTTTCTATTGCCCGTGATGCATGGATAGAGGTAGATTACTCAGGCCCCTGTGGTTTACAAAGCATTCGGGCTGTGGGAATGAAAAACTGATCCTCGCGGTATCCCTCGCACACACAGATACACAAATGTACACGTATTTAGATACAATAACATTCAGTCACAAAGTGTAGTCTACCTCTACCGCACATTGTAAATACGGGACGTCAGGATCCCTGGTGGCTTTGATCTGCCGCCTGCTGTAATGAGTTTGGTCGTTAAGCTGCTGTTTCCCTTTAACATTGTTTACAGGCACAGGCATCTGTTGGAGGAAACAGTAATCTGTCCTTCCCTGAGATATACTGTGCGTCCAATGAATACTATCAGCCCTCACTCTACTGCGGCAGGGCATTGATGTCACTGGCATATGTGGATATATGCTTTCCCAATCCATCAACCTATTTTGGAGATTTGGCCATTTTCATATGTCTAATAGATGATTTATGACTGAGGCAATAAAGATTAGTGTTTATGGCCTGAACAGGATTTGGATTATTCATGCATGTCATGTGAGATGGAAAACAGGAGGAAAATGCTTCCTTCCTCTATATTTCCTCTCAGCATCCTAATTAGGCTGCTTATTTATTTATTTATTTCTCTAATTGCTGGAAAACAGAGGGTTATCTGGCCACTTTGCATACTTAAATGAGAAATATTCAAATCGCCTGCACCCTTTCCAGGCTGCTTGCTTACTGAACGGGGCATTTGGCAATGCATGTGTATATCCAACACACACACGCAGACACACATACACACACACACACACACACACACACACACACACACAGATATTGAGACATGCAGACGTGAGCTAAGAAGAGGCCTTTTTCAGTGAACCATCAAATGAAGGCAGGGCGAATTAAATACTTTTATGGGAGGGTTTACCAGCAGTAGATGTGTGTCATGGATCAGGCATCTTATGTTGCTGAAAACATTTGGACAGAGTTTTACAAAATAGGAGACCAACAGTAATATACTGTACAGTATTTCGAACATTTCTGTATGTCTGAATTAACCAGTGGTCATTAGAGGAATATTAAGGGTCATTAAAATAATGACATATCCATCCTTTGGAAGAGAAGGACCTCCAGAGCCCTATCTATGATGCTCATTCGCTTGAAGCAGCAGCTGATATTCAAGGGCGCACAGCTATTTTCATTAGCACAGCAGCACATATGAATGATTCAGGAAAGCTAAGAGGATCCGAGGCAAAGAAACCTCCTTTACAACCTCTTTTACAAGTAGAAAAGGAGGTCACTATTGTGTTGCCTTGATAGCTTGCAGGAAGCTGAAGTACAAGTGAGAGTCATTTGTAGTCCTGTAGATTTTTCAGGTCATCACTTTTATTTCTTCTACATTTTTTTCCACACCACTATCATTGATTTAAAGCACATGACTGCACACAACATGGTCTACCAGCTTAGTATTCAGAAATACAGTGAGAAAATCCATCAATCGTGTTTTAAGGAACCCTGAATTGCCATTTTCACAAGGGCAAGGAAAATTAAACATTTTTTTTAATAAAAAATATGTCTTTTAGAAGAGTAATGTCCATATAGCATAAAATATTTCATATATATACGGCCATAGTCTGCCACATACAAAGTGACAAGACCCTTTGACATGAGTATGATATTTTGTGATTGGATTTTTTCCTGGCTGCTGTAAAACGTATCAGCTCCTTCGCAAAGCTGCTGTGTATTGTGTTGCTGGTCTGCTGAGCTGTGTGAGTTGCGAGGAAAGGACAGAGGGAGAGATGGCAGCTCCTCTTTCAGAAGCTGCCTCACACAAAGGCTGACAGTCACATCAGGAAATGAAGCGATGTGATTAAAAATGCATTCCATCCTTGTGTAATTTAATTGAAACTCTTCCTCGTGTACCCCTTGAATGTCCCCAACCCCCACCAGTCCTTTACCCCCAACATCCTCATCCCCTTTTCAATGCAGGCCTGGAGAGCTAAACATCCCCTCTCTCACTCTCCTGCCTCCCAGATCCCTCGTTTTTTCCTCAATCCCCCTCGCCTCCTTTGTCAGAGGAATATCTCGGCTGGATGGGATGGTTAACCATCACAGTTGTACTTCTCTGCTGTTTTAGCAACATCTCTTTTCAGTAGCAATAAAGCACTAATTTTAGTCTGCCACAAAGGGCCTGCGGTCTGTGAAAGCATTCATGCAGCGAGGAGCACAAACACTGTGACGTACTGATACTCTCCATGTTGAGAATTGTATCACAGTACTGTATGTGTACGGTGTATCTACTGTTTGTGCATGTGCATAACCTATTCTCCAATATCTTCTTTTCCTTTTGCCTGTGGTATTGTAGACGGGTTGAATCAGATACAGGGGCTATTGACTGGGTGTATTATGTGTGACCATTCTGTTATGTAATGGGTGTGTCCTCTACCCAGTGACAAAACTGTTCAATTATAGCAAGCTGACCTCCTCCTTCTTTCTCCCTCCTGCACGCTTTAGCTCTGTCTCTCTCTCTCTGCTCTATCCCTACACATATCTCTCTCACTTGCCTCTCTCTCACAAACTCACAACAACAAAGGACCACAGCCACAATCAAAGTGTGGATGCTGTGGTTATGTGGTATGCTGTGGTATATACAGCTCTTTGATTTTTAAGGCTATGCCTGGTGTGTTCTATATATTTTACTGTCAACAAATGCAATAAGAAATACAATTGATTAGTCCGTCTATAAATAATTTGCTTCCCTACCCTGTTTGAGGCATTAAGCCCCAAGCCCAGTCGTTCCTGCGTAAATCTTTTGAAACTGGCCACAAATAAAAGTTATATCCTTAAACATTACCAAACAGGAGTAGATAGTGTATTAATTGTATTGGTCGACCGATATGGTTTTCAATGGCCGACAGCAATGCCGATATTTACAGCAGGAAATCCAGATGGAACGCAAGCAAAAATTCAATTTGCTCTGCACCTGCCTCTGGGCACTAACCTTTGGAGCTCATTAACTCTGTCAGAAAATCCTAAATCACCAATCAAATCGTACTATCTGTTATGGATGGACATAACCGAATGACGACAGTGCTGCGCGGTCCAAGCCGCCACCTTGTTCATTGTTCTGATTGGTCGTAGTCGATCTTAGTGCTATCCAATTGCGTGGCATGTATTTTGAAATGCATGCATCGGTGCCGCCCTTTTAGTTGGAAAGCTCTATCGCTCATTGCCAGACCCTACGTCTTTCTAGATGTGGTTCTGGATTTCCAAGCTACCAGGATGGGGTATGCAAAGTATAATGCCCATGTTAATTGGACACGTGCAACTTGTCTTGGTTTATGGCACAGAAGAATAACACACAGACGACACAGGCAATGCTTGTTAGTAGGATCAATTATTTGGTATTTTCATGGGATTTACTGACAAAATGAAAGATGTTGAATTAAAAAATACAATATACACATTGTGTGTTATTATACAAGTTCTGGGGAAACTGTAGTTGTCACTTTATATCATCACTGCACCACTTTATTCAGTTGTACTGTCACTTACTTCAGTAAGAAATGCTGCTACACTTTACACTGTCACTTTATACCACCACTACATAACTTTATTTTGTGGTACTGTAACTTACTGCTGCTACACTTTACTGTGCTTTACTGTAACCTAGTTCTGTAGGAAATGCTGCTACATTTCATTGTGGTTTACTTTAACGTATCTCAGTAAAATGCTGCTACACTGTACTTTACTGTAACTACTGTAACTTGTAACATGACAGAAAGGCTGCTACACTTCACTGTGCTTTACTGTAACTTAGTTCTGTAGGAAATGCTGCTACATTTTTAACACTGTTATCACTTATCGCTCCTTATCACTTAGTTTGTACTTATCTTATTTCAATCTGCTGCTAAACTGAACAGTGCGTATTGTTGTATATTGTATATACCTACGCTTAACCACAATGTCTGTTGCACTCTGTCACACTTGTTTGATTTATTTCACGTTAGCTTTATTTGATTTGATTATGTTAGCTTATTGTTACTCTGATCCTTTCCCATCTTTGTATTGAAACTGTTAATAATTTCCCTCGGGATAAATAAAGCTTCTTGAATCTTGAATCTTGAATCTTGAATCTAGTTCCCTTCATAATATGAATGAGATTTGAATAATATAATCAACTTTTGCAATCATTTTCTTGCCCCATTAGTCTTCACTCTGACTGCAAATTCCCACACATAAATAGAGAAAAGACAATTATCATAAACTTGATCCAAATTTTATGTGGACATCCATAAACGAATCAGCTATCATCATTCAGCCATCAATTTCCATCACATTCATTGCCCAGAGTCTGATGTTGACCGGCCCACATGCAGAGGCTTTCCAGTAGACTTGGGTGAATAATTGAGAAGCCTCGTATGCTGTTCACTGGGGCAAATTTCACATCTAGAGCCCTATTCAAGTCTGCTGCTGCCCTCATAATAGGCGACTGATTGGCCCATTGGAATGATATATTCTAATTCCATTAAGGCATGAATGACTGTATAATGGCAGAGTGTGAATGTGGACTGCACCCAGACAAAGATAGTTATTTTTTTCGAAGCAACGTCTACGCATCTCATCGAAGTTATAAACAGAGTACATTCATCCTGTCATTTCCCAGCTTACAATACAGTATTTCTACTCTATTCTATTCTAACCAAACATGGAGGTGATTTTTCAGTTTCACTACATTCCTTTGGTGCCACTGGCTGAAAATGTAAGCATTTTGAAAGACACAAGCAGATATGCAGTATGTGCACACACCCACACACACGCACAGTCACCTCACAGCGGGTTGAGCAGATGTTGAGCTGAGAGACACTGTTTGTCCAGGACAACTCGTCCCTGTATGCCACCAAATCTCTCCGAAATATAAACAGCCCCAGTTTCCACAATGAGTCACATGAATGTCCCTGTTTCACAAAAAAAATCCAAAAGAATAATCTCTCAGCCTCTCGGTTACCTTTCTGAGCATTAAAAAGTGTTTCCCAGGCCTTCTTACACAGACACTGCTGAAGGGATGATAATTGAAGTGGATGCTCCCCTGTGGAGAAGTCATTATGATTGGTTCTGGCTTGATGAAGGGTGGGAGGCCCCACTTTTCTGCTCATCTCACTCTCTTGAGATAGAGAAAGACAACACTAGCATACACTAAGAAGCACAGACAGAACGCACAGTGAGAAATTAATTAAATTACTCAGGGTTGTATTGTTTAGCAATATAACCTTTTATCTGGGTTTTCTGTGAAATGGCGCTGTAACTCAACCCTTTGTGGAGTCTTGGAACATAAACATTCAACCCCCTCCTTCGCTGCCTGGGATGGGAAGAGAGTCCAGCTAGAGGGCATTTCCATAAACACACCCACCCACACACACAAACACAGTGAGAAGCAGGACCATAGGGATGAGTCAGACAGCCGTGGGCAGACACTGGCTGGGTTATCAGGGTAAATTAATGCGTAACAATGCCAGGAGTCTACAATTGAGAACCACTGCTTCTTGTTATTACAACTATGAACAAAGACCAAGCAGACACATACTGTTCAAGTAGAAATAAAACCCAGACAGTCCAGACACTTTCTTTGCATCTCCCTCATGAGCAAATTGCATAACAAGGTAGTGATCTACCCACTTTCTTTTCTTTCTCTTCTGTTTCTCTCTCTATCTCTCTTTCTTTTTATTTATGCAGATTTGTTGGAAATGTATTAATAGCTGTTAGTTCATTTTGAGGACAGCTGGTGTGAATTCATCCAGCACAGTGAGGCATGTCAGATTCTTCCAGCTTTTGCCAGATTCTTGTCATTTTTATGCCACATTATGTATTCAGTTTTGCATTTCACATATTCTTATTACCGGGTGCAAATCCCATTTGCCGATATGTTTGCGTGCTTGTTGACTGAAATGGGTCATTGTGCATCTGGCCTTAGGCATCAGGAATAACATGTTTTTTTGTCGATGTTCCTTTCCCTCCTGTCGAGACGAGTGTGTATCACCTCACCAGATTTGAAGCAGTGATATTTAAAGGATCTCAAAAGTAAAAAAAAAAAAAGAAAGAAAGAAATGAGAGCAGCAGAGGAGAACAAACAAACCAAACCCACACTTAAACTGTTCAATTAAGTGAGTGTGTTGTCATCTTCCTGTCAAGGTGTCAGACGAGCTCCCTATGAAGGCAGTGATGTTTTGTCTCCTGAATCAGCAGTGGCTGTTAATCTATTTCATTTCGATTTGAATTAACATCAAAAGCACACATCACACAAAGTAGCAGCCAGACACAGTGTATAGAGAAATGAATCATGTATTTTAGTTCTCTTTTCAATTCCTCCAGTATGTCAGCTGCAGGACCTGGATGTCTGCAAACTAAGTTTATAAATAGCCCTCTGATATTTCTCATGTAGGCCACAGTCACTCACATACTGATGTGGGCCAGGGTATTGAATAAATAATGCTTACTGGGGATTACCACTGCAGATGAGTTTCTCCGGTATGCTTTTCGCGCAACTTTAGCACAATGTGTGTTATTTTGTATTTACAGTATGTGTCTGTGCGTGTGTGTGTATGTGCGTGTATGCGTGTGTGTGTGTCTATGTACGTTTGACATATGTAGTATCATGTAATTTCAGGGGTAGGACTTTAAGAAATAACATGGGGGATGGAAAAGGTTTGTTTGGTTGCTCATTTTGACTTGTGGCTTTAATCTGATTTCATACCCCTGTGACCCAGCATCAAACCACCTCATAGCTGTGATAACCAAGCTAAATCACACTGGTTTTAATCCAGATCTGCTGGCTTAGAATAGCTAGCTTGCCCATTCAACATACGTGAACCTACTGTACATACCGAACATCTGTTTAGACCTATATTTGTGTGTGTGTGTGTGTGTATGTGTGTGTGTGCATGTGTGTGTTGATCCACTTAAGTTAATCAGCTGACAGTTCCATATTGATGTACAGAGGCGAACAGAGCTCAGTAGTGATTGATGATGAGAATATGACAGTAAGTCACTAGGTGCAGCTGTAACTCATGAGTCCAATAGCTTTAATGGACATGTAAAGACCATCGTTGTGGAAACAGAGGACTGACTCAGCTCTCAGCTGCTCTGGCTGCAGCCATCATGATAAAAGATCTCTGGTGGAGCCTCGCATCCTAAAGTCCACTACTGTCACAGCTTTGTGGAAAAAAATCAGGCCAATTTCCACACATTTCTGCATGCAGACGATGAACCAAGTGATAGGATGATCAATATCTGCATGCATGAGCATTGTGCATGCTTGACTGCAAGGATGCATGTGTGTGTGTGTGTGTGTGTGTGTGTGTGTGTGTGTGTGTGTATTCTCCCTTTGTGTCCTAGTCCAGACAGTGCAGGGAGAGAAAGCTGGATGTGGGATTTCAAAGATAATCTCCCTACCAGATGGCAAAACATCCCATATTCCTTTTGAGGTTTCCCACGTGATCCCCTGTAAGGGCTGAGCGTGTGTGTCTGTGTGTGTGTATGTGTGGATGGTGGGGGTATATATGCTCACACACAATTATTATTGGATCACGTGACACAAGCGCGTATGCTAATAACAGCCGTAACGTCACATTAATCCAGTGACCTGGTTAAGCCCCCAACTGAAGGAAGTGAGTGTGGAAGGCAGGGAGGGGGAGCTGCCAGAGCCGGAGAAGAGAGGGGAAAAGAGAGAGGAGAGACAAAAGCGCGCTCCCTCTCCCTCTCACACACTCTCACACACACTCATTCACCTCCTGAGCGGCAGAGTGGAGCGTAGCTGAGCGGAGCAGCATGGGAAGTGTTTTAACACAGAGGGAAATAGAAGCAGAGAGAGGCACATAGGATCAGTGTGGGGTTGCTATACCCCCCCACACACATACACAGACACACACTTACATCACTTCTTTGCTTATACACACCCACGCGTCAAGCTCGCGTGAACCCCGGCTGCCAGGCTGGACGGGACGGCGAGGACACCCACCTCACACACTCGCACACATGCTCACACACCCACGGAAACACACACTCTGGAGCGTACTATGGTGGTCCAGGGAGCGGTGACGCCCGGGAGGACCCGCCGGCTGATGCTTAAACTGCCGGTGGGGACTCTGCGACGGAACAGTGGAGAGAGGGTAAGACACAGCCTTCCCTCAGTTACTCTTTCACACTTTCTCCCTTCTGCTCAGACTTTGTGTCTCCCTCCTCTCTGAGAGCATGTCTTGCCGTGCTGTTGTGTGTGTAAATGGGATTTAAAAAGGTTCTCGGCTAATCCAGGGGACGGTATTAGATTTGAATTGGTGGAAGGCAAGTCAAGAGCAAAGCTTTTAATCTCCACAGTGGACAATACTTCTCTGTGTTTCTCTTTCTGTCAGTCTGGGTCTGTCAATCTTTGCAGAGCTCAGTCTGTCTCTGTCACAGCTAATGTATTCCACCGCAGTCCTCGAGTTTTCAAGGTTACAGGGAAGTCTTACTGTGGGAGAGCTGTCTTTGAGGGCAGCTTGTCACTGTCAACACAAGTGAACTGACTTAAGGCATGAGTTTTCTTGCTTTTATCAAGTAAAGGGCGGTAGAAGCTCAGTCCATAGCTGACTTGGCTTGGAACTGGAGGGTCGCTGGTTCGAGTCTCTGTGTGGACCATAACTGGACCGTGGACTGGTGGCTGGAGAGGTGCCAGGTCTTCTCCTGGGCACTGCCGAGGTGCTGTTGTTGCAAGGCACTGAACCCCCAACAGCTCGGGCTGCTCGGGGTGCTGGTCACTGGCAGCCCCCTAGCTCTAACATCTCCCCATTAGTTGCATGTATATAGGTCCTGTCTGTGTGTATTTTGGGCCTGTGTGTGTAAAATGAAAAAAAATAGAGTAAAATTTTGTTTGCCCATGCGGGATGAATAAAGGAATTCTTCTTCTTCTTCTAAAGCCAGTGTGATTTAAAGTGCTGGATACTGTCCTGCCCGGGCTCCTCTCTCTCTCTCTCACACACACACACACACACACTTAGTTCGCCTGCCACTGACAGGCATTTGAAGCTTCAGTGTTTATGTGTTTGGGTAAATCTGGTGGGTGCGGGCTGAAGGCAGAAGATAATAGTTTTCAAACTAAGCTTAAGACTTGGAATGTGTGTCGCAAAGTTAACCTTTATGTCAGATGTAACGACAGGCTGTAACCTGCCAGGTGATTCACCTCTTCTGCTCTTCCATGAAGTTGTTTACACCGTGAGAAAGCTGCATGTGAGCGGATAAAGAAAGTAAGTTTGCAGCTGCAAGTGCATTTATGTGTTTGTGATTCCCCATGGCGTTCATTCGGGGGTGCACGTCAGCACCCTTTTATGTTGTAAATACACCGGTATTAAGAAAATCTGATTTGAATAGAGTGTGCGTGCAGGTGATGAACGAACAGGTGTTGTGCCGTATTCAGCACCCCCGCCGTGAAATGCACCCCCTCGCATTATAGGTGATATTCTGGATCAGAAGGCTGACCTATAGGAGTAGTATATATATATATATATATATATATATACAGGTATATATTTATATACAGGTAAGCCACAGCGGTCAGAACATTGGTTACTTACAGTCTTTAAACTATTTCAAAGAGTTTAAAATCCCAAACTTGGATAATAGCGAACACAAAACAACCCCTTTTTGTATGTTCTGTGGAAATATACTGCAGCCATGATTACAAAATGAATTAAATGAATCTTTTGAGCAAGTTGGATTTATTTGACTTAGCGTTTACTAAATATAATCCCAGCTTTTCTTGCAATTCATAGGTTCAAAAGTGTGTGCTTTTAATGTTGTTACCTGTATATAAGCTACTCCTATAGGTCGAAACAACAGCCTTCTGATCCAGAATATCACCTAAAGGGCGAGGGGGTGCATTTCACGGCAGGGGTGCTGAATACGGCACAGCACCGGGGTTACGACTCATCCAAACTACTCTCACAAAATCACGAGGTGCTTTTAGGGTCGCAGCCAATTGGATTGCATCTCCCTTTTGAAAATCTCAGTCTCCCCCCACTTGATGTTATGTGACTTGAGTTTCATTAACACGCCTCTTTGAGTGAATGTGACTTCAGAGAATGGCTGGTCTCTTTGTAGTAATCTTTGATGGAGCATGTACACAGAGGACACAGTAATACACACAAGCACACTCATACTGTCCCAATGCCATCATAAATTCCACAGTATGTCTTCCATATATAGGATGTAAACAGCTTTCACTTTAATAAGCCCGGACATACAGTACATATTCCCACCCTGCTTCAACACAAAAATAGATGCTATAACCATCAGACAGATACACATAAAACCTGGTTCCTTTGCTTCTGTAGTCAAGTTACAATGAAGTAAGCAACTTGAGAGGTCTCAGACAATCCATTATAGTCCATTATAACTTCAGGTTGTGTGTCATTAATTCTGTAGTGGCTGGAAAACTGATTAACTGTGATCTAACTGACCGGCTGTCGTAATACTGCATTATTGGAAGAAACTGAATATTCACTGTCCCTTTCAGAGAAGTAATTGCTTCTGGTTGATTGGCTGGTGCCCGTGCATAAACACACACAAACACACACACTCACTCAAATCACCTAAATTAATAGAGGAAAGCAGATTTGGAAGGGAGGTCTCTCTCTCTCT
The DNA here is from genome assembly GCF_963691815.1 of Echiichthys vipera. Classification (NCBI taxonomy): domain Eukaryota; kingdom Metazoa; phylum Chordata; class Actinopteri; order Perciformes; family Trachinidae; genus Echiichthys; species Echiichthys vipera. The sequence goes on along the minus strand of NC_139832.1, from coordinate 9,859,682 downwards.
CTCTCTCTCTCTCTCTCTCCCTCTCTCTCTCTCTCTCTCCCTCTCTTCCCTGATTGCATTCCCTTTCTCTGCCTTCCATTCTTCTTGCAGCCAGCTGTGTGCAGACAGACTGAAGGGGGATTACTTGTTGTGATTTGCATATACTCACTGACATTATTGTACTGTGAATGCATCTCATTTTCAAACTGGTTATCCATCAAACCCCATGGGCAGAAAAACGTTCAAAAAATCGATAAAGATGTTTTTAAAAAGAGCATCTAAATCATCAGACTGTCTGATCCTTTTTCCTCAGTGACTGCAGATGACCAAAGCTCAGTGATGGACCGAAGTTCTATCAAGGTTGACTGTGTCTTGGGTTATGACTTTACCTGCCCATGTCCTCGCTGAGCCACTGAAATACTGTTACTTCTATACACAGCTGCAGCTTTGTCCTGCTCCGACTTGTCATGTTAGATAACTCACTGTGTTATCATCAAATCCTCGCCTTATGCAACTGCGTGAGCTGCATGGAGAAGTAACAGCATTCAGAAAAAAATATTGATAAAATCTGTATCTATATGCAGCCGACTGAGCAGAGTGGAATGTTGTAATGGAATTGTTTATTGCTGCAAGCTTAGATCCAGCTAAATGCATTTTGCACTCTTTGAAGCTTAATTTTTCATATCCTTCAGCATTTCTCAGTGAACAGGCAGAGGTTTGTGGGTAAGCACCGCCACTGGCTAAACTTTCTCTTTAGCATTAGCATTAGTTATCTTGTTTTTGTTGAAATTTTCAAAATGGATCCACCAGATTGCTTTTCACAATCCAGATTGCAGAGGTAAAAAGACTCTCATCTGTGCCCTGTCACTCATTTAATGCAGATGAATGGCCTCATGTCTGTGTCAGTGGTTTATGATGGATGTGGGTTTCTATCACAGTTAATTGAGTAATATCTATAAGCAGAACACAGACCATCTTTGTTCACGGACAACAGCTATGACACATCTGAACAAAACATGCCTCGTTAACTCCAGAAGAATAGACCAGAAGGCAAAGTTGATTACTCCCCGTTCCTATTTATGGATCACTTTCTTTTCGATACCTCATTCTCTTCGTGTCATCGGGGCCCAAAATGCTGTCTTCATATCTAGACTTGTCATGCTTCTTCATTCCCCCTTTCTCTAGTTCTTGCGTACCTTTCATTTCAACCGTTTTGAGAGAGTAAAAGTGGCAACACATGAAAGAAATCCATCTGCATGGACAAAGACAGGATAGAAGGAATTATAGATCACCCTGGCAAAACACTAGGTGTTTGCAGTATAATGATATGATGATAAATTGCACAGTTGGTGTTGACAGTTTTAAACATCTTCTTTGAGGGATGTTTACTGTTTAGATTACGGCCTGAATTAGGATTATCCTCCGCCTTTGTTATCCTGCTATCATGTTAAGCTGCTCAGCTCTTTTCTGTGAAGTTAAGAACAAAAACAACAAACAAACAAAAAGGGGAGACATAGTGTATGTTTGTGTGTGTGTGTGTGTGTGTGTGTGTGTGTGTGTGTGTGTGTGTGTGTGTGTGTCTGTGTGTCTGTGTGTCTGTGTGTCTGTGTGTGTGTGTGTGTGTGTTGTGGGGGGGGGTTCTAAACTGACGGAAAACATTTCAGATTTGAGAAGCTTGAATCGCTCTCCGAGGAAACATGTTGTTGTCAGGGGCATCGCAGGGGAGCGAGGGTTTAAAGGAGGGAGGGGTGGATCACTGTCGGAGAAGTTCACACAGACACACACATGTAGACTTAGACGAATGCTCAAGACACACATTCAAGGGCGGAATGGGAATGCAAACGCACAATAGCTTCACTGTATTTTGCACACTATAGGCCTGAACGCTAGAAGCATCCAGGCATGGGGTGAGGCAGGAATACTAATCGATCCTTGTTACCTTTAAACATCTTGTCTGCACCAATCACAGAGAAGGTCAGCTCTAGACTCTGGCATTCTGTGGGTCAGGTTGGTACTCTGCTTGTTTCTCATAAGACTGATCTAATTGTCTCGGCATTAGAGTCAAGATTCATTTAAGCTGCTGCAAAGTTGACGTGGACACCAAAGGAACAACATTCAATGTGAGCTCCTGTTTAGTTTTCTTTTATCATCCCTCTGTTAGCACATATCGGTTCTGAGCATTGAGTTTTTTTCCCCGACAGCTCTGCTCTGCCTCACTACAGTATTGATTCCCAGGGATCTCAACCTGCCAGCCCCCAGGACTAATGGTGAGGGAGCTGTGGTCAGTCAGTCCAATTAAAGAGACAAAGAAAAGGGGAAAGAGGGGAAGAATAGAAAGAAAGAGTCGGGAATCGCTGGAGTTAAAGGCTCCTGAAGGCCCCCTCTTGCACCACACCCTGTTTGGCATGAAAGGGGACCCCCTTTTCTCCCCAAGGCAGCTCAGAAGGAAGAATGTTTTTGAGAAGGGAGGAAAGGGGGAGCAGACTCCCACCCTCCTCTCCACCCTGCCTCTTTCATCATTCTCTGCTATGATTTTTTTTGTCTTTCATTCCCCGTTCAAAATCAACCGACAGACCTATAGACACACAGCACAGCACACAAGTTCAAAGTCAATCTGAACAGAGCGTCAAACAATGAAGAGATGATCGCCTATTGACTGTGATTGAAGGCTGAAGGCAGACAGCTGCTGATAATGTGTTTTCTTTATGAAGACAATTTGCTAGCAGTAGAGCCAATCGGCGTCCTCAGTCTCACTAAGTCCTGTATGTCAGTCAAGTTCCTGATGCCACTTTGGTCAAAGTCGTGATGTTTTTTTCAGGCTCTCTGGTGCAGTCTCATGCAGCCAAATGATAAGAATTACAATGACAAGGGAGAGCTGTTAGTGGTGGTTCCATGGTTCCTCTTTACAGTAGCTATGGTGAGAGCCTGTGTGTGTGTGTGTGTGTTCCCATCCTCTGCCCCCTTTACGCAAAGCTCAGAATGATTCCTTCATGATCTCTGCCATCTATTCTCAGAACTAACTGCGTGGAATCCTTTTAAGAAAGAGAGAGGGATAGAGCAGAGAAAAATAAAAAAAGACAAGTGTGGGATGATGGGAGGGAGTCAGATTCCATCTTCCCTCCAAACAGGATGTGGAGAGCCCGAAATATTCCTTAACTATCCCAGCACAATCTGTGCCCTTTGTTAGACAGAGATAACACGATTCAATGAGAACGGAGGCACTGCCTGTGACTCACTTACATGAAGGGGTTTATTCATAGTGTGCGTGTGTGTGCGTGTGTGTGTGCGTGTGTGTGTGTGTGTGTGCGTGCGTGCGTGCGTGCGTGCGTGTGTGTGTGTGTGTGCGTGTGTGTGTGTGTGTGTGTGTGCGTGTGCGTGTGCGTGTGTGTGTGTGACAGAAGGAGAGGGACAAAAAGGAGTGTTGTGGATAAAAAAAATGTTTTTATTGTAAAATTAGAAAAAAAAAGATTTTCTTGAATGTTTTAGGAGTGTGTGTGTGGGCGGGTGGGGGGGGGTGTCTGAGTGACAAAGAGAGGCAGAGCGGGAAGGGGTTAGAAAGAGAGAGAGGGAGTGAGAGAGGTGCAGTCTCGTGTTTTCCCGTGGGTGTACTGCAGTAACATAGTAATCCTCATTAATATTTATCTGCCAGGCAAAGTGGAGAGAATGATTAGCTAGAGATAGAGAGAGAGTGTTTTTTTGAGTGAACACCCCTTTGTGCATGTGTGTACAACATATTACAGCGTATAACACATGAACTAGGTCAACTTCTATACTTAGGAGACTAACAACTCCTGATACTTCAAAGGTTTTATGACATCGTGGGGGTTTCTCATTGCATTCATGCACTCTTCTCTTCTAAATTATTCTAAGCACTCATATGAAAACTCAAACTCATGCACATACATACATTCTTACACACACATAGACGTAAGAAGTTCCCTGCTTTCACCCCCCCACCCCCCCTCTCAAGCTATGTTTTGTTATTGATTTTCCTGCTCACACCTCTAATACAATCACATTAAACTAGACTGATCGGAATTGAATTTCAGCCTGGGTCTATACACGTATGTCACTTATAATCTCCGTCACAGTGGTGGTGGTGTGTGGGTGTGTGTTGGAAAGAGCCTATAAGAATAGTAAGCCTGCAAAAGCCAGTTGCCAAGAAGAAGAAGATGAAGAAATAGAAGAAGAAGAAGAAGAAGAAGGAGAAAGGCATGAGTAGTATCTGTACAACTTTTACTGTGTCAAATGCACTTTTGCCTATCCTGCACACAACTGTTTGTTGAATTTGTGTTCCATAGTGCCTCAGCTGAGAATGTTCTTGTGAATTTTTAGTGCCTGTGACCCATTTCCCTCCACTGCTCTCCCTCTCTCTCTCTCTCTCTCTCTCTCTCTGACTTGGCTGCACTCTAGTTTAACACGCCTGAGTGGAGATCAGAGAGCAGGAGGAAGATTGAAAGATAGAGAGGGATATGGAGACAGGAGAAAGTAAGAGAGAAGAGAGCAGGAGATGGAGTAGAGACAGTTTACTCCTGATTTTCCTGTGTCCTGTCTGTGTCAGGACCGCTTAACTGACTGCGTACAGGTTTGAAGTTTATTTGTCTTCGATATATATGTCTTCAAAATAACACACACATTATCTCACTGTTTGGCTGTCAACTCCTGTCTGTCACAAGGCAAACGGTGTCTCCTTCTCTCCATCTTATTACTATGGTAACAGTCAGCCAGCTGACACTCTGGTGCTGACTGTTTACATCACAGGGCCTGTGTGACCTTTCCCAGGATTCAGCAGGACATTGCACACACATGGAATCATGGGAACAGTGCACTGTCATACCTCCCTCCCTACCACAACACATATTTACACCCCTCATAAATAACAGTGGCTGAGAGGTGAACGTCTACAGCCTTCGTGTGTGTTTCACTTTGGAGAATTCACACTATAGTAATGTTACACATTCCTCATTGGTTTCTCAAGACACCACTGAGAGCAACATGAGGCCCTGAGGGAGCTTGGAGCATGTGGGTGGTTTAAATTAAGTATTTTTCTTTTAAAAGCCAAGGCTTTTTGTGCGGTGAACCTCCTGAAATTCATTCAATTAGCCACCTGGAGTCGAGAAAATGTGACAGACGGAGAAAAATATTTACTTTGTACAGTATAATAGTTGATGTTCACATTCAGTAACGAACAAATTCTATACGCATCATACAACATTTTATGTGCACGCACACTTGCACACGTGTACACACACATCCAATTCACTAGTATAAGAGTGACCTCTTGCATCGATAAACCCCTCCATGAATCAGAGTGGTCTACGAAAAAACCATTTAATCCACCTACAGTCCGATTGGGTTTTGTTATTGAATTCTCTATTGATTAAGGCTCTCAGAGGAAAGTGGAAAAAGTGAATCAGGACTGCTGTTTAAACTCAACAGATATTTGAGCCTTTTTCTTTTTATAAGTTTACACTGGCATAACATATCCTTAGTGACACAGAAGATCAAGAAATGGCTTCTGGAGTTCTGGAGAGAAAATGCATGTGCTGCCTGTGCTTGATTTCAACAGCCATATCACACACACACAATAGACAGAACATTGATCATTTAAGCTGTATTGTTTTAGCAGAGCTGTTGAGCCAAGAGTTTATGACAGACTGGCAAGGATATATACACAGACTGTCGGCCTGGCACAGGTTGTATGTGGGGGTTGTATTGCCTCCATGTGGCCATTGTTGCAAATGGGTGTGTGTAAGCAAATGCAAGATAATCTTCACTGCGGATTTCTATTCCAAATAAACAATCGAGTTTGTAATCAATCATCTTTACGTGGTTTGTGCATTCTGTGCAAGGATAATATGTTAATTGTTAGAGAGAAGCAGATGGGTTGTATTTTCTTGAACCTTTTTTAGAATGATTTAGACAGTTCGTGTCAGGATACTCCAGCCTGGGAAAACTGTCTCAGAGGAAAATGTCTTCTTTAAAAAAACAAAACAACAAAAAAAACACATTCTGGCTACAATCCCAGTTCTGTTATAAAGCAGTATACTCGTGACTTAAGCCCAAATATCAGCATTTTATGTACATGCATGTGTTTGACTATGTGTCTTCTTTAAGCATATAGAGTGTCCAGTCTGACCAGGTGTGTGAGGAGGTGTGCAGCCTGTAAGCACACCCCTGTCTCTTTGAAAAGTGAGACAGCAAGAGAGAGAGAGAGTGCGGTCATCACTTCTTTTCTCAACCACTGGACTGGTTGCTCTTCATGTCAGCTGCAGTATGAGAGTGCATATCGCTTTAAAAACAACTACCAGTCAGGGAGACTAGGAGACCGGCTGCATCTCCTTAGTGGGAATGTTTGTGTTTGTGGCTCACAGACCAACGGACGGAGGGTGCGTTGCTTCGGTGAGAGGAAAAGAGAGAGGAAGAAGAGAAGAGAGTCAGCAGAGACCACTTGCTGTGTGGGACTGGGACAGAAGGACCAGCAGGGTTTGACCTTGAGGAGTCTTCAGACCGCTGAATCCCAGAGAGACTTCGAGGACTTTGAGAGGGACAGAGGCAGGGAAAGGAGACAGCCACAGGGTTATCTTGTCTCTCTATGGCTTACTTTCTGGAGATGACCCAGTTATTATCTACTGGAGCTAAGTGGTATGGAGGACAATAAGGGCTAATCCCTTCTAATTACCTTGGTCTCTGTGGATTTTACCTGTAATAGCTCATGTGCAAATAAAGTTTTATTAAAGTGATACCTGTGGATAGCTCACTGATATCAACTCATACTGCTATAGTGCACATACCTCTGGAGTTGTGTCACTCATCACAGAGAGCTTGACATACATAGAAGTAATGGAGGCAGTCTTGTTGGGTCTAGACGAGGCGGTCTGCACTCAGCAGGGTCTGCTGTGGACGCTCACCTCAACGGCCCTTCGACGCCTTCGTGTGCATGCAAGGAACCTTCCTGCACCCCTGCATCTATTATACACACACAAGTGTGTTTCAAGGCCACTCTACCAGGTAGGCAGCTCTTCACATACACTCAAAATTAACATAAACCAGATGTGCATGTGCATAGCATTCAAACTACCAAGGGATTTTATTGCAAATTTAATTTAGAAATACTTGATGCAGCGAATACATTTGCAACACCTATTGTCTGCAAGCTGAGATACCTGTGGAGGCGGATATCCGGTAGGAAACTATCATAAATAATTGATTACACACTTGTGTCAAGGCTCCAGTCCAAAGAAGAGAGCCATGGAGTGAACAGATGATGCCAGTTTTGTCCTTCAGGTGATAGACTGGGTCCAGAGACAGGTGCAGGGTTAAAAATGACTGAGTTGCTTCATTAAGCATGGAGGACAGAACAGGGTTAGATGTGGTGGCAGTGTTTCTGCTAGTGAAATAGGACACATATGTTGACATAGTTTTATAAAACTCAGCTCAGGTGAATGGAGTTTTGTCCCACGAAGTTCAGAAAACCTTGTTTTACATTGTGGTCCCTGTGTCGATTGTTATTTTGTGGTTGTTGTTGTTGTGTTCAGGATGCAGAGCCTTAACAGGAAGTTGTGTTGCTAGGAGTTGGTAACTAAGCTGTTAAGCTGGTAAGTGTTTCTATGGATATGTGAAAGAGGGATGCTTGCACACAAAACACACACACAGACACTATTTTACAGGCTGTCTGGTCAGTCACCATGCTTCCATTGCCTTACATGTTTAAACTCACTCTGTAGACAGTTTCACCTGTGAATTAATTCTTTTAATAGTTTTATTAAAAGCAACTGTGTCTTTTGGGCTTCTGTTTGTCTCGCTGTGATTCAGCAAAATAGTTGATCAGTATTCTCTTCACCATGTCTGAATCGGTACTCAGGGCTTTCATGGAGCCATTAGTATTCCCTAGGCGTCTCACCTGCCCTGTATGCAGCTGGCTCTACCAGGACAAACCCAACAGGCTCACAGAGAGAGACTCGTCAGGCCTGTTGCTAGATAAGAAAAAAGCACACACTACTGAATAGCACAAAACCATCCTACAGCATCAGTGGAGTAGCTTAAATACATAAAATACACAAACATAAACACACACACACACACACCCTGGGCCTTTTCCTGTCTTTTTGCTCTAATTTCTTTATTCTCAAGAGGGAAATAAACTGGATTGTTATTCTAACTTTTGTCTTCAGATGTGTTTTTACGTGGCTCCTAAGTTTAAGCATCCTGAGGGAGGGCAACACAATCAGAGGAAACTACAGAACATACCAGAAGTCCCTAAGACAAAGCCATCCTCAACACCCCCTCCTGGTTTGGAGATGCAAAAACAGATGGTGCCACACTCAAACACAGAGGTCTTTTAACACTTTCCCAAACATCCTCTGGATGAATGTTTTGATGAGCGACAAACAATATTTCCCCCTGGCCTGATGAAGTGGTACAGTCCAAGGTGGAGTCGTTCATAGTGGAGGGAGTTGCAAAAGAAGGGAAGGAGGGGTCAGTGTGTCAGGCTGCAGGATGGGGATATCCCTGGCTCACTGCACTGCCTCTCTGCCTGGCTTCCTCTATTACTGTTAATGAGATACCCAGCCTCACACAACTGGCAGACACACAATGGAGAGAGACAGAGAGAGGGAGGACTTCTTTATATTTTATCAGCCTGTTTTCACTTTCTCCACTCGTTCCCACCTCCTTCTTTTATCCTGAAATGAAAACACATTTCCACTCCAGTCTCTTTTCCCTCTCTGACACTCAATTTTTGCTTTTTTCCCCCTACTTAAATTACTTCTTCATTTCTTATTTAACTCTCTCTACTCTATGTTCAACTCTCACTGGAGAAGACATCCATCACCAGCAGTCCTACATACTCAATCAGGACACCGGCCCAGCTATTTTATATAATGGCCTCCAGTGTGTGGCACACATATGGAGGTGATCATTTTACACTTTACATGGAGCATCATCAGGTGAAATTGAGCAGTTGCATTACAGTAACCAGCAGACTGCAACATTTTTGAAGTGTTGTTTGCTTACACAGACGTGCGCTTATGTCTCTCGTGAGGGAGAGTAGCCGTGTGTTCACACTTTCGTACATCAGGCTGAGTAATATTGACTCAACAGCCTCCAGTCACACATTTTCCTCTGGTGGTGGGACCTTTTAAATAGGGTTAGCACTGATAGGCATGTGAGGGCAGTGCTCTGTTGTGCTGTGTTAGACAGCGTCTCTGGGTATTTCTCGCATTGTGTCATTTCTTAAGCTGCTTTATATTTGCATTGATTCCATCTTTTCGCCTCTTTACTTTTTCCTGTCAGCCCTCCCTTCTTACCACCCGACCCCATCCCAAAGGCAGGATATCCTGCATGGGTAAGGAGCAAGAGTAAGGACTATAGCAAACACTGGTGGTTGGAGTTCCCCTGAATTCCTTATTTACCTGTAATCATCACAGTCCTGCAACTCGCAAGCCTTACTACAAGCCAGCATTTTGTTCTTAAAAATGTGAAGTGACACTTTGCGAAGCAAAGCTTATCCTCAGTGTGTTCAACATCTTTGTATCCTAGATAGACCAAGTTTGTTTCCTGTTATAGTGCTTGCAAATAACAGTAGCTGACAGGAATCTGGTTCTCCTCTGTGTCAAATGAAACAACATCCAAGCTGTTTCCTAGCAACGCAATTCCACTGAAAAGTTTTATACATATTTAAAATCTCTTATTATGTCACATCAATCATACATAGTCATTAGATCTCACTGCTCTATTAGCTCGTAGGTTACGCTGCAACATATTTAGGCATGAAACCCAGGTCAGTTTGTTGCCACTGAGCTCATCTGGTCCCGTTTCCTGTGAGAATAGCTCTGTCACCAATCATAAACCTTTCCCACTGACGCGTCCCAGTCCATCGCAGAAGCAGAGACACAGCAGCACAAGTCTAAAATAACCAAGATAAACAGCCCACCCTCTATCCACGAGCTGGATCATTTTTGTCTGTTCTATTACTTCTGTTGTTGGTGGTTTGATAAGCTGTGGGCACTCAGTCAAACCATGGGGTTTTCAAGCAAGTGGATTTCTTGGAAGAGCAGTCCAGTGTGATTTGCCAGCAGCTCCCCTGAACCAGGACATGATTGTACTCAGTTCAGGTTGTTAAGTCTCTGACACTCATGTTTAATATATCATCCATTTGTTCTCATATTCCACTGAAGCAGATGTCAATAAATAGGCTCATGACAGGCAGGCAAATATCCAGAACTGGAAATCTGCATGTCCTTGCTAATTCCCAGCCTTATTCCTTTTTTCTCCTTGTTTTCCAGCCAAGTAATTATTGGATGGAGGTTGAAGTTGAACTTGTGACTTCCTACTGAAGAATTTTGATCACTATCCATGTCTGGTATGGAGTAACAAAGCTGTCAAAAAGATGTGTCCATGGTTAAAAGATTCGTCCGTGATTCTAACCATTCGTATTCGTTAATAAAAAAGTTGTACACAAAATTCCTCTGTCATACACAAGTCTGAGAAATTGTTCGGGTTAGGATTGTTTTTATGTGAGTATGAATCTAAAAGCTGTGAGTACAACTCTAACTTCTACGACTACGACGTCTCCCCTGTGAACACAAATTCAGTTTGTGGGTACAAGCAAAAAAAGTGTTGAAATGAGGTCACATAGGTCACAGGCAGGTCGAGGGGGAAAGTAGTCGAACCCCTGAAGCGGTTTCATTAAGGTAAAAAAAAAAAAAACACATAAGGAAAATATCCTGCATAGTTCCTCCGTAGCCTCTTTGATTAGAGCTGCGTCCCCAGCAGAGGTCGAATAAACAGAATTACAGACCAACATGGATAACACTCAATAAAGCCCTATAGGAGTTATTATTATTTGCCTGCAGTCATTTGCTTGAGATCAGGCGCTCAAGTGTGGTTTGCATGGGTCCAGACTGTAGTTATAGTAATAATAATAATGATAATATAAAAAAATAGAAAAAAGTTAATATTCATATAATAGTATATGGCCGGACGAATCTTTTAATCATGGACACATCTTTTTGACAGCTGCCTTACTCCATAGTCTGGCAGCCATATTTGTTCTCATTGCCAAAGTCAGGATCCGTATGTGAGAAAATGTTTTCCCAGAACCGACAGAGAGACGCTTGGTGATGGGAGGGGTTGAGGGCCCAGAACGGACATTGTCTCAAATTTTTCCAGCGCTTTGTTTATTTTTGTTTGTAATTTCTAATTCGTTTTCAATTAGCCTGAGGCATGTTAGTGTTTGATATCCCTGCACAGACACACATGCTCAAACACACACACACACACCCTTGCTGTAGATTCAGTTGGTAGTTGTAGCCGTTTACAGTGTCTCCCTGGGGATAAGGTCTTATTTGCATAGTTGGTCTGGAAAACATTTCCACTGCTCCATTCCCAGGTTTATCAAATACCCAGTGTGAGTCTAAATATGTGTGTGTCGGAGAAAAGGGAAGAAGGGGCCAGGCCTGTTGATGTCTGAATTTAGGAAAAAGGTTCCTGTGGAAATTCATCAACGGTTCAACCATGGGACACGATTTTCTCACCACTCCATGAATCATAAATCCTGATAAAATGTTTATCTGTTATTCATATTTTCTTGATATAAATGTGCTTTGACGAGTCTCTCAGTGATTTGCGGGCTTGCCACATGTTAAACATTTAAAGCATGACACCCCTCCTCCCTCATGTCCCATGTCCCATTTAGTTACTGTGCACAGACATAAGCTTCTTAGCCATGCTAGAATGTAATTTATCTGCTAATGTGTGAATGTGGTACACCATTTGATAGGACGGCAACTCGCTTGATTAATTACAGGCGTTCGCATGCTCACACAGTCATCACAAATGACTACTCTGATTCTCTGTTTCAGTTTTTGCCATTGACAGCAAAGCTCCAAGAGTAATGACATATTATTGTTCCATGACATAAACAATATCAGTGATATGAGCCTTGCTGACAGTGTTTTTGATTTCATCAGAAGAACTGACAGATATGAACACTTTCCCAGATATCAGTTGCCACATTGGAGACTATTCAGATGTTAAACATGATAACACACGGATTGCAACATCTTGCTGGTGTTTTATTGTGCCAAGGTTGAGCGGCCTACATCTGGCTGGTATCCCTCTAAATCCTCTGTCTGAGTCGAAGCCAGAGTCACAACTGAGTGGCCAGAGCGGACACAATATAAGGTTTTTGGAGGTGGTCCTCTTGTGTTGAGCGAAGTGATACTGTAGGTTTAACTGTGGCATTAGCAATGGGGTTATAAGGGCTTATAATGTTTTAGGTTCAGAGGTTAGGGTCTGAGTATAGAATGGTAATCCCACGGGATTACAAGGGGAATCTGGTGAATATCTGAGGAAATCCCTCTCAGGGACTCCCAGATCCTCTGTTAGTATGGATATTATTTGCCCTAGCAGTGTGTCCACTTATGTTTACAGAACAGAGGTTTAAAGTTGTGTGTGTGTGTGTGTGTGCGTATGTGTTAACTTTCAGAGATGAGTGACGGAATATAATTTCCTCAAATCACACAACTAGAGTTCCCTCTCAGCAGACATAATCTGACCACAGCCGTTTCCCTATAAAGACACTTTGTAGATACACAGTTTATACTCGGTTACATTCATGCTGAATGAAAGTGAAGAATGTGATGCATGTGTATTTGCATTTGGTGGGTCGTAGTCATTTATTTCCCATGGTCCTTTGGGGAGGCACGGCCAGCCACTATATTATATTTAATAAGTAATATCAGACTAAATTTTGTGATTTAAAAGCTAGAGGGACTAAATTTTGACTCTCACACATTTTTATTAAACATCCTTTGATACTTTAAATGCCTTCAAACTCTCTCAGTAGCTCTCAAGTATGTACACCTGTAGGCTACATTATGCATGCATAAATTCTACACATACATAATGCGAGCTTGTTCACAAAGGCTCTGCAACTCTTTTGCCAGGGTTTGTGTGTGTGAGTGTGTGTTTTTTGCAAGGTTTCCATGGACCATAACATACAGAACAAGCTATTGACAAATAATTCACCCACTAAAGCTGAAAAAATGAACCCAGTTCTCATCTGTAACCTTAGCACATGATTGATCAGGTGTTTTTATTTATTGAGCAAAAGCTTTCCACCTCCTACCTTCAGATTTTGGCTCCTCCTGAAGCAAAATGGCCAAATGGAAGACATTCAATACTTTTACAATGACGGGATTCCCTTTGGACAAGAGGAATTGTGCATGCGCAGACACACACACACACACACACACATAAACCACACATACTTGCCAAAGGGCTCTCCCTGCAGATGAGCTGGGTCATTTTTCATTACCCTGGCTCAGAGGAATCAAGTGTGTAGTAATGGAGCACAGTCACATTGAGCCAAAGCAAGGGAGGGATAAATCCCGACTGCAGAGCACAGTGGAGGCAGACCAGACAGGCTGCAGGACGGAGCCTGTGGAGGGGCATATAGCTCTTTTTCACTCCTCTATCTGTCATTAGAATACCTCAGACTACATCCTGGGGGAAGATGAGAGAAAGGTCTGAGGCTGCAGCTTGTTCACACTGTCTGTCCTTATCTCTCTATTGCTTCTGTTTCCTTTATTGTGTTGCATCTATTTGCCTGCCTGCCTCATCTCCAGTTTATTCCCACTTTCTTCCCTACCTGTCTGCTTTATATTTTTTAAAACTCCTCTGAGAATGCCTCGCTGGCTGTTGCTGTTTGTGTCCCTCTTCTACCTGTCCCTGTACTGTTCTAGCACATGAACCCCCTTACGTCACCTGAGCCATTAAAGCCCGAGGAGGAGTAGGGGGAGCTGTGATGGGGGTGGTGGGGAGGTAAACTGAAGGCTGAAGGGTATCTGTCTTTGTAAAATTGTGAGTATATGTTGACTTTATAGAGCAAAGGATTCCATCCAGGGATCATGATATTGTCAACAGCTGGATGCTTTGTGAGGGAAACATTCATTGCATGCCGTTTTGCTTTACCCCTGGGTCATCCTTTGCCTGTTACAGTGTAGCATTGTCTTACAGTGCCTCCTCCCCTTGGTGCCCTACATTTCTGGCAGAGTGTGCATGGCAGAGACGTCTAGATCTCACAGAAAGTTGTCATGACAACTTTTGTTTGCATCTTAGTTTGGAGAGGACCAGGGAGTGAGGCTGGCCAAAAATGTGTGCCTCTGTGTTTGCCTCTGTCTGTGTGTGTGTGTGTGTGTGTGTGTGTGTGTGTGTGTGTGTGTGTGTGTGTGTGTGTGTGTGTGTGTGTGTGTGTGTGTGTGTGTGTGTGTGTGTGTGTGTGTGTGTGTGTGTGTGTGTGTGTGTGTGTGTGTGCGTGCTTGACAGTACAGGTTGTGTCTATGCCTCTCAGCTTAAGAAGAAAGTGCTTTTAAGACCTAAGAGTTATTATATGGATGGAAGCTCACCGAGCTCCTGTAAAGCTGTTGCCTTGAATGATGTCGTTCTGTGGCTGTCTCCCTAATTAGCCTGGAGGGTCTTTGGAGCCCCTGAAGAACACACACGTAAAGACACACACACACACACACACACACACACACACACACACACACACACACAAGGGCAAAATTAGCAAAGAACAGAGAGGATTTGGGAGCTTTTAACCCAAAACCTCCTTTCTCCTCTCCCCTGCTGTTCTGGTCTCATGGTACATGTTTAATAGGCTAGCAGAATACATTAGGACTGTGACACACACACACACACACACACACACACACACACACACACACACACACACAGTTTGCAGACAGGGCTGCTTAATATTCAGCATGCTAAATGATTAGAGTGTTTGGTATTCTATCCAGTCAGAGGACAGGGGATAGAGGCCACTGGAGTTCATCTGCACTTCAACGTGCCCTTGAATTTAGGCCACAAGCGGCGCGTGTCTGTGTCTGTGCCTGTGTCCGTGTCCGTGTTTATGTATTTAAGAGAAAGAGAGAGACAGAAGACATAGCAGAAAGATAAAGAGAGGTCAAGGATGAAGAACTATCAACAAGCTTCAGATGGTTCACAGGCACAAAAAGCGAGCACACATCCACATACACTTGTGCGCACATATACAGACACACACACACACACACACACTCTGTATACATTTATATATAGAATACAGAACCAAATACCTGCTCTACGTCACTTTGTCTTTCTGCATGCATTGCCAGGAGTATCAGTGAACACAGGGTCACTCAGGTCTACGGTGATTTCTCAGTGTGTAAATTATAGATGAAGAGAAGAGGTGTAGGGGTAAACGATCCTTCCCTTGTGAATGACTCACACGCACACACACACACAGGCACACATACTGACAACCTAGATCCTTTCCGATCAACCCCCATGATCACTAAGACTATGTTTCATTGAGATAAAAGTCCTAAAGACATGACATCACTCGTTCTTATTTGTCCTGAACCCCTCTGCTCTTCTTGTTCGGCATGTCGGCGCTCTAGCTCCCCCTCTCGCTCCGATGGCTTTGTCCTCTGTCCCACCTCAGAGGCTACTTTAATAATTGACTCACCTCATATACATTTCATCCTAAAAACACAGAGAAGCTAGATGTTTGGCCACATTTTCGGAGGCCCACACACTGAGATATATACACTCACAACCGTTGTGCTTATAATGGCTTTATCAACCAAATGACTCCTCTCAACTGGAATTTTAGGAATGTCCAACCCCTGTCAATGAAAGGCAAAGCTGACCAGAAAAAGCAGCGCGTGAAAGAGAGGGAATCATAAACCGTGGAAGAAAGGAAGCTTGTCCCTCCTTAGGGGAAAACAAGGCCAGGTGGAATCATATCCTTTGACTATTTTGATTACAGCTCATCCCCATAAAGAAGCAAACATGTAAAGAAGACATGAGTGAGCATCAAGTGCAAACATATTCAAATTGTTGGTAGCATACAAAAAGTAGCCAGTAGCGGCTTGCTCTCAAACGACGCACTGTGGCGCAGCATAATCACACTGAGCCCATGAAAGGCTTTTATTTGCTAGGATGTCATCAAGGGAGACATTTGCTGTGGTTCTGTTTCCAAGCTTTCTGTATCAAATATAACTCCTGGCTATACATGAGTGCATGTGCCCACATATACATCTATTTAACCCAGTTTCTTTTATGTCATAGTTTTTCGCATCAGTGAAACAGAAACCAACTGCACATTATGGATTGGGAGAGGAAGAGAAAGGAAACAAATGAGTAAAGAAGAAGGATGTTAACATGAAACCAGTGGCTGAGCAAAGTAGGAGGGTTCATTAGCAGTCTGTTGCTTGCTAGTTGCCGGCTAAAAACGATAGTAAATCTAAAGCACAGGATAATATGCTCATTGTTACAGTAATAACCGAGTTATGCTGGTTATTTAAAAGAGCATTTGGTTATTTTAAGATCAGACAGTGTACGGTAAGAGAATGAAAACAAGAATTTTAGACCATAGAGAATTTATCAGGAAACAAGATTAGGTTGTTAGTGTTATGACTGCAAGGCATATTCAAATGTACTGTACCAATAGAACATAGTAACACTCTGTCATTCTGTCTCTGATGCAAAGTGCAAACCATCGGCTGACTATTTTGAGAACCTTGAATGGTTTGGTCTGTCTGTGAATACATTATACATATCAAAAGCAAACTATAGATGTCTAATAAAAATCTAAGAAGCAACTTTTGCACATCTTCAGGAAGACAGCGCCTGATTTTTTGCAATTCATTGGGGATCAGTGCTCCCCTGGATGCATATGACAGTGAAGTTGAACTGAGGCAGAGACAAAACTTCAGCACAACTGAAGTTTGGATCACACAGAATCTACTATAAAGCATGATTTATGATGTCTTTATTGTGCCATACTGTAACACTTCACAGCAATGTTCCCGGCTAAAGCGCCCGTGTACTGTTTGATATTCACAAGTATCTCTGTCTGTCAGTTTTAGAGAAAGTTGTGATTCTATGCAAAAAAAAATGTGGGGAAACATCTCATGAAAAAAGATGGGTTTTTTTGGTAAAGTCTGGGAATGGTGCTTTGTAAAATGGGAACAAAAGCAGAGCTGGCTACAAAAATATCTCCAGTTTGTTTGAAGTGCCAGTGTGTTTCTGATTTAAAAAAACGCCCTAACTGGAACCACATTTTGGTCCCAAAGTCACTCACGGACAGGGAGGGTGGAGCTCACAGACACACACACACATACACACACACAGACACACACACACACACAGACACACACACACACACACACGTATACACGCTTGAACAAACAAAACAGATCTCTCCCGGTCAGTCCGTTTCTCTAGACATTCCTGGCAGTGTTTCCATGACCCTCCCTGCTCCGTCTCACTCTGCCGCTACATGAAACACTGGATGGAGAAGATGGATTTGGCCCTGCTATTATTTTTCCATCAGGTTTTCAATAACCCATTCAACTAAAACTGTATAGAGTATCAAGAGCCACAGTGTGTTTTGCTGAATCTTGTGTTGTAATCTAATCTGCACCATATGCAGATACTGTTACATCAAAACTGACGACAAGTCATAAAGCCTATTCAGCTACAATGATCTCAGCGTCATAAATCACCGTAGGACTGCTGGTGTCAGACCGTGCTTGCTCTCAAAGTGACGTGTTTAAAAGTGTGTGTTTGTTTAGTCTCCACAAATATGGGAGCGATGCAGACAAATACAGACAAAAAGAGCGAGAGCATGGAGTGCGTCTGTCAGTCTTAACTGCCTACCGCAGCGTTGCACAGTCAGGGTTAAAGAGATTCTCCATCTTGCTTCAATTAAGCGCTCAGTGCTGTTTATATCACATTCCACCAATATAGGTTACCTTTTCCAGCATAGACCATCAAGCCTGTTCCCCGGCTCGACCCTAAAACCTTTCTCTAATACCCACCGCCTGTTAAACCCACCTCACCCATCCAGATATTTCCCCTTTGGAGCCCTTCTCCATAGAAACACACAAGATCAGCACCTCATTACGACCACACCTCAGCCTGGAATAGAAGCCCACTGGCTCCATAACAAGGCTCTGTCAGGGCCCAGATATGTCACACCTACAAATGTTTCTCACCTTGAGCTTCTTGGAAACACTCTTTGTAGGTCACTGAAAGGTGACCGTATGCACGTAAAGGGGCATCGGACAGAGATGCTTGCTAAATCACAGCTGTTTGTTATTGTTCCTTCCTGACTTGCTTCCTTTCTTCCTTCCTTTTCCTCTCTGGCTTTTTTTTGTGTGTGAATCTGTCTCTCTTCCGCTCAGCTTCTCTGAAGCTCCTCACATCCATTCCAGACAGCAACAATCATTCATAAACTCATGTAGTTTAAGTGTTCAGGTTTTTCCTACTGCACTTTTTTTTGCCCTCTTCTTCTGTCTTTGTCAGTTTGACTCCCTTTCCCCCACCGCCTGCACTGTCCCCTTCTGTCTCCCTCCCTTGCATTGGTCAAACAACAGGGCCCTTGTCATGGCAAACTGAGGAAGTTACCAATAAAGACAGATATGCATTTGACCGGAGAAAGTAAAGGAGAGATGGGTGTATGTATTACAGCAAAAGAAAGAGTCATCTGGAGATGTTTAAGTTGGACAGGCCAGTTTCCGGTGTCTGGAACAGGCCAAAAATATCCAGAAACAGAAAAATCCAGCAAGGAGGGGAAAGGGATACACCTCCTCTTTTCTCATGTGACCTTACATTCAGCAAACTAAGCTGGATTTTGGGACCTGCAGTATAAGCTATGGTACTGTAGCAACACAATTGTTCAAGCCAAGCACATTAAATTTAATTGCATCTTCGCATTGCTTAATGTCTGGGAAGAGTATTTCTGATGAATGCTAATTTAAGATGATAGATTCTCTGTTGCATTTCAAATATGGTGCAATTGCATTTGGCTCAAACAAACTGTATTTATTACACAGACTGAAAAGTTCAGATAATCTTTAGACAATAAATGTTCAAGTGTTCAGTCCCTGATGCCGACAGCTTGGTAGAAGGTGAACTACATGTGTGCATACTGTACATAAGCTACATGTGGCCTCAGACTGTTTTCATAACGTGGGGATTACTCATGTTGTAATACAATAATAGAAAACAGACAAGCCTACACTTGCCGAGTCACGCAAAAGACTTTATTGACAGTAGGTATAGACTCAGCCCTGCCTTCAAAACACACTTTTATATCTATTTATGGTACCCTTAAAAAAAAATTGGACTGATTTTGTTATTTTAACAACTTGGTGGTTTCAACGGCTGCTGCTCCAGCTGTGTGGTGAACACAAGTGCCCAATTTAGGTCATACGAAAAAAAAGAGAGAGCCAGTCCAACGGCTGCGTCGAACTGAAGGCCAGAAATCGTTCAAGCGAGCCAACGAGCAAGGAGATGTGTGTTTAAAAGTGCAGACAGGAAGTGACTTGAGCTTGAAATGGAGAGACCAAACCATGGATGTAAAGATACTGTAACTGAATCCCCTCCCATTTAGCAGAACCACCTCAGGTGTATGGAAATCTATCAAAGTGAACATGGTTAGGCATAGGTCTGTATGGTCAAAGTAATAAGACATATGAGGATAAAGGTCTTTCAAGGGAACTCCATCTCCATCTCAGAAAACCTGCATTTCTGAAAGTACAGCTGGAGTAATAAAGTAGGCAGTCTGTGATCACTGCTCATTGTTATGTATCAGCGGTGTGCATCACTTGTTTTAAAAGGCACACTTATGGTGTGCTCTGCAGACATGTCTGTTTGGGTTTGAATGCACAGAGAGAGAGAGAGAGAGAAAGAGAGAGTCTCCATCTGAGAAAACCTGCATTTCTGAAAGTACAGCTGGTGTAATAAAGTAGGCAGTCTGTGATCACTGCTCATTGTTATGTATCAGCAGTGTGCATCACTTGTTTTAAAAGGCACACTTATGGTGTGCTCTGCAGACATGTCTGTTTGGGTTTGAATGCACAGAGAGAGAGAGAGAGAGAAAGAGAGAGAGAGAGAGGTCTGCAGTTTCTCATGGCTGCTGCAGAAAATTTCCCCTCATCTCCTCCTCTCCGCTCCCCGCCCCCACATCTTGCCTCCATTATTCCCGTGTTTTTCGAAAGCAACTCCGGTGACAGCGAGAAACATAGAGCTGGCAAGTGAAGGCAGGCTGGAAATACGTTTCGACCGTTAGCCAATTTTCTTCCGGTCGTCCCCCTCGGTTGCTGGCCGGTTGGTACGGTCTCCTGCTATCCGCACGTTCACACACCGTTTGTGCACGGTGCCGGTAGCGAAAGCAGGAGGGGGTTGGTCGACCGGGACTAGCCCCGTGAGAAGCTCTCTGCTTTCAGAAGGAGGGAGAGAAACCTAAGCCTCCACGGTCGCCGTTAGTTGTCTCTGGCTTGAATGGCGAAGATATGAAAGCTACCGTCTCTGTTGTGTTCAGAGGATAACTATAACGTTAACTAAATGGTCACTAACATGGATGCTGATGTGCCTCCTCCCCTAGGCCGGCCGGGAAAAGGGGTGTTTTTTGACGATTTTCTGGCAGTAACACGACTCGTTTCCTTCTGGGATTGATACATATATATTTTTTTTATTATTATTATTTTTTTTGGAGCCGTTTTTGTGTGTGTGGGAGCCTCGCAGGGGAGCATTTGTTTGCAAGGTAACTAACTAATGATAACGTCACCAGCACTGACCAAAACATCACTGTCAACTGTCTGTGTGTGTGTGTGTGTGTGTGTGTGTGGCTCTGTAATTTGGGTGTCAGCTCCAGGAGAAATAATGAATAGTAATAATAATGAACATGGCTGCTTTATACATGTTAAGTATGTTTTTTTCTCTTCATCGTCTCTTTGCCAGTGAGTCAAGCTTGGGAATGTAAGTTAGCCAATTCAAACCTGACCAGTAATGTGTCAGAAATGCTGCTGGTTACATACAGCATGAATCACACACCATGGCTAAGGGGATGTTGCCTGCACCAGAGAGTATATAGAGGATATTTGGCCAGTACCACGTGTTTCTCTCAGTTAAACTATATTGTATTAATGTTTACAACATGCATTAGAGGTCAGTGTCAAGATACAGTGATAAGGTCCTATTAGAAAAGACTATTTCTGTCTAAATTGTGTCACGTTGCAGCAAGATGCCACATTTTCTTTTTCCTTTTTTTTTCAACAGTAATGACAAAAAGCTATTCATAGAAACTTTATTACATTTGGTTTCATGGTGGATAGAAACTCAGTAGCATGTGTCCAATACCACAAAGTGAATTTTATGACTAAAGCCAATAAGCCGTCTGTCTGTGCCAGATTGGGCTGCCTAATTTTAGCCTCCAGGCAGTGATTTGTTACCTTGACGTTAAGGTTTTGTACTATTCCCAGGTGTGTCAAGCAGAGTGCCAGTGAGAGCATGTGTACTTGTGTGTGTATGTGTGTATATGTGTGTGTGTGCATGTGTACACTGACTGCATTGCAGTTTAAAGTATTCTGCAGACAAGATACCTAAGTGAGATGTTTGGCCAGTACGCTGTAGGATTGTCCTCTCATCTACCACATGTCCAGGCTCAATAAAAGAGAAAGAAAATTAGTATAGCCAGCAAAATGTTATCAGAAATTAGATATTTGCATGCAGTCTAATAACTTTGCACCAAAATTCGATACACTTGATTCGATCTCTGGATTGTTATGACATACATTCGTCCAGAATGAAATTATGCTTGCACCGCTGACCTTCTGCTCAGTTGTCACGGCAGTAATTAAAATGACTGTATACAGTATAAACATGGAAAGCTTGAGAAAGGTAATGTACTCCAAGAGAGGAGGGTGGGACGTGAAAACAAAAGCCAATATTGGAAAATGTGTGTGTATGTGTCACTGTGTGCACAGGTGCACCCAATCTAACCCCTCAAACCACAGGAGATAAATGGTTAGTGGGATGGTAAAACGAACCCTTCAAAGTAACCACACGCACACACACACACACGCACACACGCACACACACACACACAAACAGTACACACATCAGTAATCATTCAGCAGAGTTCACACAGGGATGTGTGTTGAGACAGAACTCTGTCACTCCTCTCTCCCTCTTTTTCTTCAATATCTTCAGCTCTCTGCTAAACTCTCACCTCCAACCTGCCACCTGGATGCAAGCTGGCATGGGTGGTGAGAAAGTAGGATTATGTTGTTATACTCATGTTGTGGACACACCCATACCAAATTGCAAGAGCCTCAGGTGGCCAATATTATCCTCATGGTGAAGAGTTACAAACCGGTTACGCTTGTGCTCGTGTTTATGGCATCAATGTTTTGGAGGGAGTTCTCATCAAATGTTTGACAATGAGGATGTATCTACCCCCCCCCCCCCCCCCCTTTCGTTCTACTCTTTCTTCTGCAACATTTCTTACCCCTCCACACACCCACAAACATCTCCTCTGGTGTCCCCATCTCCCAGATGTGAGGGAAGTGCAGGAGGAGCCAAGGGGTTGTTTGTGTTCCTCAGGGTCCCCACTTCCTGTGAAATTGAAGAGAAACTCCACATGTGCTGAAAAACACCAGCACACACACACACACACACATCAGACAATAACATGCTGAATACTCAGTTTGCACAGCTTGTACGTCTTTACTTGACACGTTGGGCGTTTCTGCTGTGAATTTTTAAACCGTATCGCGCAGTACTAAACTTTTAGACAGGTTTAAAAAATCGGCTTGAATTTGCAGGTCATGTGAAAAGTTTGGTCTCACTTGTGTGTATGTGGCGCATATTTCCCACAGTTGACTGTTTCATCATTGCACCTGCTTCAGTGTTTACGCCTGAACTTGGCAGAAGGTTATTATAATTTTTTTGCAGTACTATTCAGCAAACCTTGTATCAACAATGCAGAAAAAATAACACTTAAGAGAACATTGTCAGCAGGCAGCTTCACTCATTATGGTCACTGTAGTCCACTGATGGATAATGGATTTCCTGCTTAAGGAGGAATGCTGGAAATTTCAGTGAGGAAGAGAGCGGAGCAGGACGTGGTCTCTATTGGCCCATTGTGTAGTTAGGTCAGCTAACCTTGTTAGGACTTTGCTGAGGAACACACACTATGTACACTCTAAGCTTACCATACAGCACCTGTCTGCCAATTGATGTTGCATGCTGTTCTTGATCGTTATGTGGACATTAAAAACATATCTTTGTATGATCAATATCTATAACATGTAATACCTGAAATCATTTTATAAAGAAGTATCCCTTGTCGCTTTTTCTCAGATGACAGAGGGGAGGCGATGTCAGGTCCATCTCCTGGATGACAGGAAGCTGGAGCTCCTTGTACAGGTGAGTCTCCTTTCCTCCTCGATCTTCCTTCTCTTTCTTCCCTCTCTCCTGGTGTACTCTCATTTCCTCAGAGCGAGGGTGAAGTGATGTCTGGTGTCCTAAGGGACTGAATTACTGCTGACCGAGGGAAATCTGGTCAGCAGTAGGTGACTTTGCTCTTTCTTGATGCTCACCTGATCTCTCCTCACACACACAAAAACACACACAAGTGTGCATGCAACAGACACTCCCCTGACTTACTCTCCTCGTACAAGATATGCATCTCAATACAGAGTTCAGTCCTAACAATGTCCTAAAGAGAAACTCGTACTTCCCTTAAACTCATGCTTCACTGCTCATTCTTCATCTCCATCCCTAGTGCCTTTCCAGAATGCCCAGAATCATCTACCAAAAAAACATCAACTGTTTGTGTAATTGACAATGCTCCTATCCTCCAAACCTCTAGGAAAAAACAAAAGCAGCATGTTTCCCCCACCCCCACACACATACACGCACACGCACACACACACACTCACACACACACACACACTTTAAGCCTTCAATCCTCCCAGCAGGCCTTTCTGCAGTAATGGCCGAAGGCAGCAGCACCCACAGTACACCCGTCTTTCCCCTGTTTGCCATTTAAGGTCCCTACTATCCTTTTTAAATAGCAGTTTACTATTGTAGATCTGCTCTGGTCTGCTACATGTTCTATACCCCGGGGTTAACACACATTTCATTCGGTGGAGATTTTTAGTTTTTTTTAGTTTTTATTATGTGGCCCTCTTTGCACAGTATCCTCTCCCTTCACTCCCTCTTCTTCTTCATTGATTGCTGATGGTTCGCTCTCATGGTTCGGCTTCAAAGTCTGAAGCACTTTCATCAGCGGCTCCTTTCACTCCCCCTAACCTCCCTTAGCCCTCCTTGGGTCTGGACTGGAAAAAGAGAGAAAGACAAAAGAAGGTAATTGCCCCAGAACAGGAGAAGAAGAGCAACCTGAGCATAGAAAGATTGGCGCAGAAACTCAGGAGGTTTAGAGGGAGAGAGAAAAGTGAGATGAGAGCTCAGGAATGGAGAGACAGGAGATGACACTAAAGTAATGGGAATGGAGGGGAGAGCCGAGGATAGGTCTGCTGACTTTCTGATTTGATTACTCTGCCAGAACTGATCCTCTCTTTCAAATTGGTACTTCGTTCTGCTCCTCTTCCACTTTCTCTCTCCATCTCTCTTGACTTTCCACTCGTCACTCTCCATATCTTCTTTTCCTAGCTCCTTGCTTGCCTTTACCTGTCTCCTGCCAAATATAGCGGCAGCAGCTCATCCATACCTCATCCATGCTCTGTTCCACTCATTCTTCATTCTCTCGGTCATCAAGAAAAGAAATAAACCAAAGGAGAATTGAAGAGTTGAATAAAAACATTGCAGTAATCTTTGTTTTATGTAAAAAGTTTTACATATACTTTAAGACGTTGTAAGTGAGAAAATCTGTTCTGTTTACCACATATTATACACAATGTAATGAATGGTATTTTTACAGTTTGGCAATGGTATTAGCCAGAGAGAAGTCCGGAAGAGGGGATGTTATTAACAAAACCATTCTCATATAAATCAGGGTAGTGCCGTCTTTTTTTCTCTCACTCTCTGTCCTTGCTTCTCTGCGTTGTGCAGATGTACAGTACGCCAGTAAGTTGTTAATAGGACCATAGAGAATCAGGATGTTATTCTTAGTTTTCCGGTGTACTAAGAAGCAGTCAGAACCTCCACTTGTTTGCAGGGATGATCATAATTCTTAAGCAGGGCACACAGTTGTGTTTCAAATATTAAGGCAGTACTCCAGTACTACACACTTCATTGGGCTAGTGTGGTCAAATCAGTCCCGTTGCGGTTTTCATATAAGTTCCTGTAGCGAGCGCACCAAGCAGCTGTCACTGACTTGTAATGTTGACCAGCTAGTTAATCCCCAAAGTGTCGTTCACCTTTTCCTCTTCCTCATCCCCTTCCTACTTTCTTTGATCGTGTGTGGTTTGTTTATGGAGCAACGCCTCATTGGCAGAGAACTATGTGCCTGAAGGCTAACACACCTACTGACCAGGCCGTAAAAATTGAAGCTCAACACCAAATACACCACTGGGTGAAAATATATGTCCGTCATATGATTATCATTCCCTAAGCCTAGAGTGGTGTAGGTGGAAGAGTGAATACGATATTAAGTGTTGCTCTTTCACGCCAATGTTGAAGTAAAGAACTCTACATTAATTAAGACAGACACACTCCAGGGTTTTACTGTAACATGGTAGGATGCTAAAGCATAAGGCTGTATACAAAGTGTTAGCTCAAATACTTAAATATGTCAGGCATGAGGCTAAAAACCTTTTCCTTACCCACACTTGACTCTTAAGGACTGACACTGATAAATCAGTAAGTGTCCCCTTGATCTGAGCTATCCTGAAGGTGCCATTGGCCTGACTGGCTGTTTGCAGAGATTGGGCCGTGACTTGCTGCCAGCCAGGCAACTGAGCTACTGTTGTGTGTTTGTCACTTGTCTGGGAGTTTGCTTTTGCATGTGTCCTCCTCACTTGCACCTCCCTGTAATTCTTATGCTGTTAATTACCTGTGCTGCTGAGACGGCACAGGCTAAATGTCTATTAGCAGTAATGCTGTCTAAGCTAGCAGAGAGCTTTACCGTCTGATATATGGCCTCATAGTGTGTGTGTGTGTGTGTGTGTGTATGTGTGTGTGTGTGTGTGTTTGTGTGTGTGTGTGTGTGTGTTTAGAGTGCCATATTATGTACTATATTACCTGCCATTCACTGTCTGCATCACTGTTGGTGTCTTTCACAACATTATTACACATCCTTTAGGTATCTGCCATCTCACAGATAAGCTGTAGCTTAGGATGTGTGTCTGCGTGGGGAAGCTGTGAGTCGTCAGTTGAAGTAGGAACCATAAACAGTTATAGTCTCCAGTGTAGCCCATGTGATTTTTTACAGTTTGCTTGGTATTCATAACAATGTTGAGACAAGAAGCTTAGCTTAACCATACAGGGGTCCTTATGTTCTTTTTCATCGTCAGTCATGCACCTCTGATGTTCAACAGTGACCAAGGGTTCCCACACATCCTGGAAAACCTGGAAAACATTTGAAAACATGTGTAGTTATGGGAAACACCAAAAATTGGAGAAAAAGTAATCTTTGTGGTTAATCTTTTGTTGTCCTAGAAAATAATTTCAACATACTCCTATTTTTTTAATAATGTTCAAACGGTAGTTTATGGGCGAGAGTATTTTTTATAGGTTTTAAATGAAAAGGATAGGAACTCACCCCCCAAGTCACATCATATGGTCAACAAAACCATTAGTTACATTGTGTTAACTGGTCACTGTTGGCAAGGTGTGGGAATCGAGAATCATTTCCAGTTGAGAACCAGTACCAAATTGGAATCAGAACCAGAATTGCGACCTCCGAACTTATCAATTCCTTTTATTAATACCGGCATGTTTTTCTGAGCGTTGTGCATTGCAAAACAAAACTCATGCAAGGGTGCCTGGTGCCTGTAAACTTGCAGCACGATTGAGTTTTGGTGGAGAGGAAGAAACGATCCAAAGCGTGCCACACAGGCAGATTTAGATTCAGAAAACTTTATTGTCTGTCATGGCAGAAAATCATCTTAGACGTGGCTTAACCTACAAAATAGAGTGCAAAAACAAACTCCGACAATAAACATACAACTGTTCCTAAAAACAGAATAAAATACCTAATGAAAATAGTTCATGCAGGATAAAAATGACAATATATGTGTGCAAACATGCATAGTGTTTATGTGGGTGTGTGCATCATTACTTCTTATTTCAGATGGTTATGGCTGTGGGATTTCTTTAGAAGGCAGGACCTAAATAATAAAGAATGCTGTACAAATATTATATTTCTATTGTAAAAAAAAACAGTTGCATTGATGCTAAAAAACCTGTGTAGGCTGACTTTTGTTCATACAGAAAACTGAACTGTTTGTTTGTCATGTGATGTTATTGCTGGAAAATGATCTCTAGAAAAAAGAGGGAACACTAACGGTAAATCTAGGGCTCATTTCACTTCCATATCATCTTTCTAACAATTTACATTATGAGTCCACGTGTCCTTGTCCCCTGCTCATTGTTTGTTATTCTGCGGTGGCATGAATGCTGTTTAATTGATATTGTTGCCAAGGCAGTTGACGGCTGTGTGGTAATGAGAGACCACAACAACTGTGTCTCAGACTGAACCAAAACATGTATTACTGCTAATACTATAAAGATAGCTTGCCTCCAGACTTAAATTGTCCACATCTAAAACGTTTTTGAGCGCTTCAAAGAGATGTAGCGTCGCTCACATGAAACGCTACTGTGCTGTCCAAATTGGAGACACATCAGAGGTTATCAGAGCCTTTGTGGATGGGACTACCAGTATTTGTCTGAGTTAGACAGATCAGGACATAAACATAATTAAGGTCAGCACTTAAATCACTGCTTGTGATATATTAAACTACACGCAACCATAGTATAAATACACATTTAATGTGTTCACGATCATATTCTTTGAGGTGAGTTTATCATTCTTGCTGTGAATATGCGTTTGAACCTTATGTATTCTCTAACATAGCAGTATGGGAGTCTCCTAGATAATATGCCAATGCTGTAGGGTTTTTTAGAAAGGTTAGATCAAAGGGGCATAGAGACAGAATCAGCAAGTACACTAGCCATTTTTTCTATATAACACTTTTATCTGGTACAGTAATCTGATACATGGGAGTATAAGGCAGAATCAGCCTATATGTTAGCTTCTCTCTAGCGCTTCTACTCTCTCCAGAGCCTTTCAGTGTTGCAGGATCACTGTAGGCGTCGTGCTTATATGAGATCTAGGTCATTGGAGTTGTGTTTGTGCATGTATGTGTGTGTGTATGCTCACTGTGTGCATGACATCACCTCCTTCTCCTTAAATAGCTCTCAGTAGCTTCTGTCACTGAAGTTGTAGTTGTGCAGTGAGTAGATAGTAGAGGACCTCAGGGGGTGATTGTTAAGCATGTGCACACTATAGCACATGTAGCTGTGTAGTGTGTGTGTGTGTGTGTGTGTGCGTGTGCATATATGCTAGCACACAGTATGTTTTTTTCTTATCCTCTAGCTTATATAGTAGTACAGCACATATGTACCTCCTATGTGTTGTGAATGTGCTGCGTGCATGTTATGTATGGGCTCTTGTGTGCATAATATGTGCATGCAGATTTGTGTGTGTGTGTGTGTAATGAAAATGCAGGCAGCGAGGCACACCCATGGTTAACCTCAGGGTGGGGTGTGCTGTTACTCAGGATGTCACAAACCAGCAGCATATGGCAGCAGTCCTCGGCCTCTGCTTGGCTTTAAGATTCTCAACATGCTCTGAGTTTCATGATGAATGGAGGTTGTCATCATATCTAGCTTGGACAGTATTCCACCGTATTAACTAGTTAGAAAGCTCATACGGTAGTTGCAGCCCTCTCCCTGCAATACAGTGGTTGAGCCCAGAGCCATGACTCTGCAGTAGAGGTTTGGGTCAGACGGGCGTAAAGGAGGGAGGGAGGGAGGAAGGGAGGGGAAGGGCAGGGTACCTGCACTGTCAGCAACATCCACACACTCCATCCATCTTTCTCGCACTCTCTTTTTCATTTATCGCCTCTTCTCTTGCTCTTTTCCCCAGTGTTTGTCAGAATGCTTAGTCATTGCTGTGAATCAATAGCAGATAGAATAAATTAACATGTACTTGTTCCAATTAAACTACAATGTGATAAACCAGTACACTCACACACAGGGATAGTTTTAACTGATAACTAAAACCATAAGGAGAGCAATACTAATATCTCTGTCTCTCTGCAGCCCAAGCTGATGGCTAAGGACTTGCTGGACCTTGTGGCCTCTCACTTCAACCTCAAGGAGAAGGAGTACTTTGGAATTGCATACACAGATGAAACGTAAGTCACATTCAAATAACAATGCATTGAAATCTACTACTGAGTAGTATCAGTAGCTCAGGACTACCTCTTCAGTTTATTTTGTTTGTTGGATCGGGTTTGTCATTGATTCCCATAACTACATCCAGACCGTTGTTAAAGCAGCACAGGGACATATTATACCAGTAGCAGACAATAGGCAAAGTCAATATTAAATTTCAATTGCAACCAGTTGTGCTGGTAAACAAAGAAACAGCCTTTAGAGTGGAGTGTACAGTGTATGTGAACGTGGTCATAATTAGTCTTAGAAAAACTGTGAACATTGTGGCTTGTAACTAATATGGTCAGCACAGTTTTAGTCATAGGCAGAGGTGGAAAGACTGAAATCGAGATTTCTCTGTAAAGTTTTAAGCGTAACGTCCGGTAGCAGGTTTCGTTTCCACTTACTTGAAAAAGAATCCGAAACACATTCAATTGATTTCTGATTAAGGTTCATTTTTTGAAATATTTTAGCTTCCAACATGTCATATAATGTATTTTCTATTTGTTTCACTAAACTGTAATATTTTAGTTTCAACATCAAGCAAAGAAATAGTACTTGAATTTAAATTATACACAAAAAGATGTGGTCAAAATACATACAGTCAACATTAGGAAGGAGATGCACCATAAACAAAAGCACTGCACTTTTTATTGAACAGTTTTATCAGTTTTAACACAGTTTTATCGAAGTTGCAATAGAGACTAAAGCACTACTCAAATCGCAAGGTGGCTTAATACTTGTTAAACACAAAATATGTGTCAAAATACCATTTTAAATCAATATATTCTTCATTGTGAATGAGAATATAAAGATGCAAAAATGATGTTTCCCTCCAATATTCTGAATCATATCGCAATTGTAATATCAGTCAGAATAATTGCAATTGGACATTTTCTTCATATCAGGCACCCCTAAAAACTATGAAAACTCTAGTTGCTTTTTTTACGTATGAAATAACATAACCATGAACATGACGTGGTTTTTGATGTTATGATGAACCTACAACCCTCTTACTTTAGGCTAGCAAAAGATCTAGCAGAAGTGTCTGCCAGAAGGATAGAACTGGGCTTGAAATGCAAAAATGACATTCAAATTTGTTTTATTGTGCTTGGTGACCTAGAAATACAGAAGCATCGCTGCATAGTCCAGAACTAGTCATGCAAACATACAACTGATTTACATGCAGGCAAATATTGCCATGCCCTTTGTTTTCTTTTTATCTCATGCGCCCACTGATGCCAAGCAAGACTGACCTCTGCTCTGTGGCATTTACATGTGACACATACTGTAGCCAATGTCAGTCCGGTAAAGCAATATCAGCTTTGCAGCCTTAGTCCCCAAGGACTAATTCTATATGATGTGTAGATTTGTTGTGTGTGCCTGGGGAGAGCAGACAGCTCAGCTCTGACCGATCAGTGGTGAAAGTGGCCGTTTGAGAGGGAAGGGGTGAGATAGAGACAGAAGGAGAGAGAGTTTGAGAGAGATGTTGCTCAGTTGCTCAGGAGACCATGCAGGGTTACCAGGGTGACAAGCTGTCTCTGCAGTTTTTCTCTCTGTTGGTGGGGGACAGAGAAAAGAGAGGAAAGGGGGAGAGAGGGGGGTGGGGGCAGATGGGGAATATGGTAACAGAAAAGCAAAAACAGGGTTTTGTGTGTCCATGTTGGATATTCAGATATCCCTAAATAATGGCATTGACTGGTTGTTTTGTCTCATCAGGGGCCATTTTAGTTGGCTGCAGTTGGACCGCAGGGTATTAGAACACGAGTTTCCCAAGAAGTCTGGTCCCATTGTCCTCTACTTCTGTGTCAGGTGAGTCTTTATTTATTGAATTCATCACCTAACTTAAACATGCCATGATCTTTGATTGCAGACGGCGTTTAAAAGTGCATGGAAGAGAGAACGAACGATGGAGAGAGTGCATCTGTCCCAATTACAAAACCCGATGCTATTCAGGTTAAGGGCATACTCGTTTTTTTTCTGGCTTTTAAACCTGTAAATAGAATAAACCAGGAAGCAACAGTGCCAAAAACAACAATAATAACAATAGAGCGCTACCTTTAAACCGAGGGAAGACTTTGCCATGGCAAATAACATCACATCACCAAGAAGACCCATTTCTGTTTTAATTCTGTCCAAAAGACGACCATTTTCCCCCGCTTGTGATTTTGACAAAGGTGAACTGGAAAAAAGCTGTATTTCAAGTGCCACCTACTGTACCGGAGGTCGAGCTACTCCCTTCATTTTCCCATCCAACCCTCTTTCATGTATACGTGGGGAACTTCAATAATTAGATTATTCCCTTAACCGGGGTAAGACCATTTTCAGGCTACTGCTGTGCATGTAAACGCACTGTGTGTATGTGTTTGTGTATGCAGATGCCTTCATGTGGTAATAGGAACAGATTAACAAGGTTAGAAATGACAGGCCTCTATGAAATAGCTTTGACCCTGGTGTTTAACTCCCGCCACGGGGCCTCTCAGCCAATCATGAGCCTCTTAGACCTCATCAGTATGCGCGTCATGCAAATCTCATCAAATAGCTTTGCGGTGACTACAAAGTGCCATACTCTAAACAGTATAGCAGAATGCTTTCCCATAGGGAGAGAAGCCTCCATTCCATCCCTTTTCTACATCAGTACTATACATTTGTATGAAGAAGCACTTTGAAAAATACTATTGTCGACTCAGTTGTTCACTTATCACTCCAATGCTAAACAATTAAAAGACATTCAGATACTTGATGCAACCTGTTGCTCTACTGGAGTCTTCTCCATAGTTGATGCCAACTCCTCTATGACCTGTTATGACAGGGTTATGAAATAATCCTACAGTCCCACTATCCTCTCTCAGCCCTTTGCACTATTCATACAATGGCCCATGGTCATCTCAAATATAAACACTCTTGACTTGTGTGTGTATATGTGACAGAAATGCAAAATGTGCACTTTTGAGTGTGTTTCTGTGTTTCTGTGTATGTGGGTGTTTAGTCTTCAATAGGCTATTGAAAAAGAAAGAAAAAGGCACTTGACCCGAGAAGAGATTTTCGGATCTTTCGGATCTCTTTCGGATCTCTTTCGGATCTTTTCCAAAACAAACAATCACACACATGCACTCTCAGTTAGTGCGCGGAAGAGAAAGCCAAGTCTGGCTTTGTTTTGGTCTCCTGGTGTGCTCTGTTACCACCATATCTCGATTATGTCATATACACCCGAGGGACTGAACCTTGGTTAGCAACATACAGTACATAGCAACGTGACGCACATTAACTCCGCGGAACAATGTCACTGAGTAGTCATTTCCAGGTCTACATTTACGACACAGCTCGTCTTGACACAATGAGGTGACTGTATAGCAAAATCATATTCTTAGCACACAGACTTATTGTTCCTTATGTGGTGAACAATGGTTTGATTGTGCAATGTGAAAGTGATATAATCAAATTTCAATTCAATTGATATTCACGGTTACAATCTTTCTTTATC
Organism: Echiichthys vipera; assembly: GCF_963691815.1. Classification (NCBI taxonomy): domain Eukaryota; kingdom Metazoa; phylum Chordata; class Actinopteri; order Perciformes; family Trachinidae; genus Echiichthys; species Echiichthys vipera. The sequence goes on along the minus strand of NC_139832.1, from coordinate 9,826,972 downwards.
TTTAGGCCACATTATCCATAAAACCACATAAAACAACAGTGTATGTGTGTATCTGTAGCCCTTTCACACATGCACTGCAAACCTGAAATGATCTAGACATTACCAGTGGGGCTGTATGTGAGAACGCAAATAGCCGATTCAGTCGGACCGGGCATCAAATGGAGTTTACCCTCCCAGCTCCCTGGTACAAAGACCAGGTAATCTCCTTGTGAGCCCATATATGAATAGAGCTGCTCATTCTCCAGTGTGTTCACAGGGACTGAAAAGGGCGTGTTGATGACCTTTATATCATGCTGCAGTAAACGGTGGTAAAAAAAAGAATACCCTCCAATGGTGAAGATGAATGGTGATTTACACAAAGACGGCAATTCTCAGACAAATTCAAAGAACGGCAAGAGACAAGGTTGTTTTCGACCAAATTACAAAACGTATTTCCAGTAAGATAGACCCCGTCTGAGACAGAGAATCTCGGTTGTGTGCTGCATGTGTGCAAGTGAAACTCTGGACTATCTACGGACCTGATTCTCCTGACATTGTCCAGAGTTCATAAGTTAAAACGGCTTGTGATGGTCAGAGTGGGGGTCACTTTGTGTGTATTTACATAGACTAATAGGTGTTTTAGGCTGTGGCGATGGTGATCCACATTGTGAACTTTGACACCATTTTGAGGCTTCACCTCCCCCATTTCTTTTCTTGCCATTCAGTCCAATCTCTGACTTCAATCTCCCAAAATGTTACACTGAGGACCCCCCCCCCCCTCTCTCTCTCTCTCAGACACACACACACACACACACACACACACACACATCCCAATCTATTTCTTGGACAAACTGGACACAAGTACGCACGTACACACATACGCACATATACACGTACGCAGATTCAAGACTGCAATGGAACAACCATCAGCCCAAATGTCAGGCCATTAGTCATTTAAGCATATTGTTTTCATTAGGACAATGTAAGGTTTTTTTTGTATGTGTGTGTGTTTGTCTGTGTGTGTGTGTGTGTGTGTGTGTGTGCAGGTGCATGCACGTCATGTATTTGCATGCTTATGTGGTATTTGTGTGATGCATGTGTTCACAATAAATGCTTGGCGGATGCCCACCTCCTGCTGATTCAGTGGGCACCTTTTTGCATGCTTGCTGCTGTGCTGGCAGTATGTGTATGTCTCATCACCACTGTGGCTTTAATTAAATGTTCACACTGAATATTGACAAGGCCCCTCTCATTCTCTCTTGCAGCTCAACGGGTAACACAATTTAAACCCTCCAATATTGATCCTCCTACAATCCCTTTCACTCAATACCTATACACTCATAGGCACACAAAATCGACACATTCATTCACGTGTGTTCACTTGCAGGGATACATCAAGTCACATACTGAAGGTTTTTAAATATGTTATATTTCGATGTACATTTCCGCCAGGGGTGAGCTAACAATGAGTAGCTTCCTAGCATGCCATCATAGCTCCCCTCTGGCTCTGCATGCATTCATGAGCTAAATTTAGCCTGCATTATTATGTTAGCTCCCTCCTCACCGTGCTGCCAGAAGTGGGTTACTGTGCTTCTCTCTCCAGTATGTGACAGAGAGAGAGAGTGTGTGTGTGTGTGTGTGTGTGTGTGTGTGTGTGTGTGTGTGTGTGTGTGTGTGTGTGTGTGTGTGTGTGTGTGTGTGTGTGTGTGTGTGTGTGTGTGTGTGTGTGTGTGTGAGTGTGTGTGTGTGTGTGTGTGTGTGTGTGTGTGTGTGTGTGTGTGTGTGTGTGTGTGTGCTTAATTACTGTATGTGCATGTGGAATCACTACACACTGCTGATGATGCAGAGCGGCAGACAATGTGTGAAGTGCATCATGTGCACATTCAATCCGTGCGTGTGCTTGTACGTGAGCGCGTGTGCATTCAAATTGTGGAATGTGCTCACACTAACAAACTAATAATGGTTCATTGCCAGCAACCATGGTCAGAGAGGGAATTGGTTTAAGGGGAAGTGAAAGGATGTGAAGGGTCAGCCTTTGGTATGGTGTGCCCCCCTCTGGTCGCTTTGGTCATTGCAACATTTCTGTCACATGCTCATGATGCTACCATCACCTGCATATTTAACTCGTTCTCCTATATTATTTGTGTGTTATTTTAGTTTGTTAAGCAAATATATTATAAACCGTACCGATCTTCTTTATAGAACTAAAGGTCATCTTATGTCTTCATTGTTGCAAATGTATTGAAAATTGTCCTTCCATGTTTTCAGGTTCTACATAGAGAGTATATCCTACCTTAAGGACAATGCCACTATTGAACTGTTTTTCCTTAATGCCAAGTCCATCATCTACAAGGTAAACTCATTATTATGTTCTCATTATATATATTCCTAATATTGGTGACTTGTGATAATGGATGGATATATTTGCATTGCATATATGTGTCGTAGTAATACTCTGTGATTTTGTATTTGAAACTAAGGACTAGAACTTTATGTAGCATGCCACATCATTAGCCCATTTTGGTTATGAAGTGGCCAGCTTGGACTTCGCTCTTCCACATTGATTTGTTGAAGCAGAAAATGTGAACCATTTGCATCAGCTGTTAGCCATCATGCTATGTGTTGCCCTGCATTCCAGCTAGTGACTAATGTGACACATTTACTGCCATCTGTCATTGTTGAACCACATTTTATTTGAATAAACACTTAGCAAGTTGCCAAAAAAGAAAGGCATATATATATATTTATATATATATATTTTTTTATTGTACATTTGGTGATTGATTTAAGACAGAAGGCCATTTTGTGCTTGGAGTGAGGGGAGTATGTCTGTTAACTGGTTCACTTTCTCATGTCATTATTAATCTACCTGCTACAGTGACACCAGTGTCAAAAAGTAATTTGTTATGTCCAGAAGAGGGCGTTTGTGGCCTGAAGGATAATAATGTCAGTCAGAGCCCTATAGAAAATGTGATGATGTCATAAGACCCATTATTTTCTGTCCTGACAGTGGTGGTTCCTTCATAAGAGTCAAATCCAGTACATTTAAATACAGTGTATCATCCATCAATGAACATAGAACCAGCACTTCTCACCTGTATGTTCTGACGTTTTGAACAAATCTAAAGTATGTTGAATGCATGTTGACAGAGATGCCGCATCCCTCTGCTAATTTATCACAATTCACCCTAATAAGAAAACCAGCTAAACACCAAATGATCTTTCTCTCTAGCCTGACACTTGTGTGGAATAAGACAGCTTGCAAATAGATAGCAAGAAAAAAATGTCACATGGTATTTTTAGAAAACATGTTGCATTTACTCAGTAGTTGGAATATAGTAGATGCATGTTGACCCTCTGCTGTCAATGTTTGTAGAATTAGTAAGAAACCTCCCCTGCTGTGCTGTGGGAACACATACAGTACAATAGCACATGCTATGTGACGATTTGTAGCCACACTGGGTGGTATACTCAGGGTGGGTTTGTTCTGTCTTGTGTTTCATCCTGGCTGTCTGATCTCCCAACCAATTTAGTGGTGGATTGTAAAGAGTGCATTCCTAGCATACTTGACCCACTACCCACTGCCCCCTAACCCTTATCCTTATTCATCTCTCCCTCAATGCTGAATTAGCCTTCCATGTACGTATATGTACACGCACATGGGTAGAGATTCCATGCAAAAACGCAAACAACAACAAAAGACTAATTAGCATGCATTTATGAGCATCGCTAAAGACTCTTCATCCCCTTACACTTTCAAAGGAATATGTCCTCAAATAATTAATAACAGTAGTACAATTAAAAAATACCTTTGGAGAATGTACTGAGTAACCAGTAACCAGAGCATCCATGCTTACCCTCCACCCCCAAACCCCCTCAGTTTGCCTCTAATCTCTGAGCTCAATCCCCATGAAGAGGTCATGAAATTAGAGAAGGAAGAGGAAAAACTGGAGGGGGAGTGGTAGGGAGATGAAACGAACAATCAACCCATCCCAAATAAATGGATGATGATCAGAGGCATGTCCACTTTTACTCCCAACATCGGCACAGTGTATGTTTTATTTATTTACTCGCTACCAGAAGTAAGAAAATGTATCATTCACTGCTCCTTTCCTCTCTTTCTTTTTTCTTTTTCTTGCAGGAGCTTATTGAAGTGGACAGTGATGTTGTCTTTGAATTGGCTTCCTTTATTCTTCAAGTAAGATGAAGTGTGTTTGTTTGTTTGTGTAAGTGTGTGTGTGCATGCATTTGTGTCTATCTGGATATAGGTTTTTCGCCATTAAGCACATGCAGCCAAACTTGCTGCTGTGTTTGAAGTTTTCTTCCAAAATGTCTCCACCAGCCTTTGATCCTAATTGACACATTATCTAATGCACTCATCAATCTGTGAGTACTGTTCAATGACGCTTGAAGGTTTTAAGTCCTAAAAACATCAACTGTCTTTCTTGGTAGCAATATTCTTGGCTACCTGCTAAATTCTTGTTGCAGCCAGTCAATGCTAATATAACAGAGCAGCGGGGAAACTCTTTTACTTCACAAATTCTTCTCAATGACAACCCTTTCTATTTTAAAGTATCCCTTTCTCAGAGTAGGTCAGTCCATTAACTGTGATGCTGGAAGTTCATGTTACACATAGACTGGGCTGAGTGGTGTGTGTGTGTGTGTGTGTGTGTGTGTGTGTGTGTGTGTGTGTGTGTGTGTGTGTGTGTGTGTGTGTGTGTGTGTGTGTGTGTGTGTGTGTGTGTGTGTGTGTGTGTGTGTGTGTGTGTGGTGCGCCCTCTGTGCAGGTGCTGATGCACAGTATCAGGTATCTGCTCTGTAGGCCTTCAGAGGTTTCACTCCAGATGGAGTTTAATGTTTCTCCCTGATGCCAGCACACAGCAGACCTGACTACACATCCACCAATGAAAACAGAACATAAACACACATTTTATGGTCACTGCGTGGTGCTCACATATCCATGTATCCTTTCTTCTCTCACTACCTTTCTATTTCCCTTTCTGTTCCACAGGAGGCTAAAGGTGATTTCACCAGGTAAGCACATTAGTAACTTGTAATGATGATATATAATGTACATCTAGATCATGGGTGTCAAACTGATCCAGTAAAGGGCCGTGTGGCTGCAGGTTTTCATTCCAACCAATCAAAAACACACCTGGTCCAACAAATCAACTGTGTGAAGACAGTTCAGGTGAGTGAGTAAGTCGAGTCGGGTGTGTTCTTGCTTGGTTGGAATGAAAACCTGCAGCCACACGGCCCTTTACTGGATCAGTTTGACACCCCTGATCTAGATGATAGGTTTCTAGGTGGGAGTATTCTTTTCCAATTTCACATATTCTGTCTCATCTTCTAAGTTTCTTCCCTCGTGGCAGGGGTGGTTGGGTTGATACATGTTGATTCCAAAGGGAGAGGCACAGAAAGAGGGACAATAGAAGTGATATCAGTCGTCTGTCTGCTCTCATGAGCATTGAGGTGCATCACTGAGAGGCTTATTTTACATCCCTCCCTCCTTTTTTACTGCTTGTTCCACTTCTGTTCACTCTCTCCAGCCTGTGCTGCCACTCATAAAAAAAGCATGTATTTCTGTGAGTGTGCGCGCGCTTGTGTGCGTGCATGTGCATGTAATGAAAGCCAGAGGGTCCTCATTGTGAGTTACTGCCTTCCAATTTAAGACAGGGCTCAGCATTGGGGACATTAAGATATCCTGATATACTGTACCATCAGGAAATGTAAAAAAAAAAAAAAAAAGTTGTGACAACTTCAGTTCAGACATATATGATTAAGTCAGTCGTATTAGTGAAACTCTATAGCTACGGAGATTTCCAGTCATGTACATGCTTCATGTGAGCTACGTTACACATGTGGCTCTTTAGAAGTACATCTGTGTGATGTTGGCCTAAATGTATGTCATTCCTCACCCCCTTATCCCTTTGTTGTGGAGATGATAACAGACTACAGCAGCCGTCACCTCTGACCTCATTTCCGCCGGTGAAAGGAGTAAATAAACACAATATCCTGCAGAGGGCTGGAATGTGACACATTATGGAGACATTCCTTTCACCCTCCTCCCCCTTTCCTAGCCCTCTTCCTCCCACGCACATATGCCTCCCTTCTCTAAAAGCTCTATAGATCCTGCCCTCTCTGCATATCTCTTCAACACCATACACTATAACCTTCCTCCACATTATGTTTCACTGATAGTTACTATAATGTTAAATACAACTCCATTTGTTTCAAGAGTTTTACAGGTATTTTTAGTACTGTACTTGAAATAATTTGAGCTTCAGTATTCATTTCAAACAATTTAAAGAGAAATACAATTTTAAGACTTAATATATGATTTAGTGACTTGTGAATTTGAACATGTCACAATTTCACAGTGCACACATGAGTTTGTTCAAATGGAGCCCCGATGCCTGCCCTTTTATATTGTGTACACACCCATGTTCGTATACCTAATGAGTAGTTACTTGAATGGATATCAACCAATCCAGGCAAACAGCTGTGTTCACACATTGAAGAACAGGCGGGCAGGGTGGATGGGATCTCTTCCAGGGTTTTAGCTCATAGGTTGTCATGTTTCCAGGGCTTTCCCGATCCTGAGGCCTTGGCAGAGGCTGGAAGGAGGCTCTGGGATTAGAGTGGGGTATTAAGACCTTCTGCCACTGGAGGTCTGAAAACTGGTTCTGGGGCCAAGTCTCTTTGCGTGGTTCCCTGTCTCATTTACCCTGTCTTTGTCTATCTTTTCCTCCGTCCCATTTGTATCTTCTTTTGTTTTTGTGTTTCTGTCCCTTCTCTCTCATGTTTTTCGGTCCTTGTCTCTGCAGCTGTTCTAAAATAAAAAGTGCCCAGTTTCTGAAATGGAGAGCATTTAGGCCATCAGTATTCATTCCTCTCTCTTGACTAAGCTTAGTTCTTTTCCCAACACTTTTCCAAAGGTAACATTTCATTTCTAGACAGTTCTGGGAAATATTCTGTTTTGCATTAACTTGTTGTGCTGAATATTAATAAATATTCTGCAACATAAATCTTGCAGAAATAGTATTGACCCATGTCTTGTGCTTTCTCCCTCACAGTAATGATGCAACCAGGTCTGACCTGAAAAAGCTACCTGCTTTGCCCACCCAGGCCCTAAAGGAGCACCCATCTCTGGCCTACTGGTGAGAGGATAGTCAGTTATCCAGAAAAGCAGCACAACATTGCACACGCTCTCCTTGTCTTTAACCCTTCCTAATATGTTACATTTTTACTCTTTATTTACTGTCCTGCAGTGAAGACCGGGTCATAGAGCATTACAAGAAGCTCAGTGGACAGTCCAGAGGACAAGCTATTGTAAAGTAAGTCTTTGTACAGTATGTGTCTGTGGTTGTGTTTGTGCACTGTATGGAAGGTTGTGTTTTCTGTAACCTTTACATGTCTGTCTTTCTGCTCCTCACAGTTATATGAGCATTGTAGAGTCTCTGCCCACATATGGAGTACATTACTATGGTGTAAAGGTACAGTTTTACTACTCTGCCTTTTCTTTTTTTCATACACACGCACCACACATTTTTGTTGGACCTGCAAGCAGGGAGTTTGGGATTTGGAGATACGATGGAGCTTAAAGCTATTTGTACTCTAGTCCCTCTTTTTCTTTCCCTTTCTCTCTCTTTTTCAATCCCACACACGTGCACAAGCTTAACCTTAGGTATTTTTCTGTTGTGTGTTTTAGGACAAGCAAGGGATCCCATGGTGGTTGGGTCTGAGCTATAAAGGCATCTTTCAGTATGACCACCAGGACAAAGTCAAACCCAGGAAGGTGAGATAATGCTGCCTCTGATCGCTCTGTACCACAAACTATACTCTCTTTAGCTTTAAGATTGTGCAAAATGTATGACATTTTTCTGCGCCTATTGTTTTTAAAGAAGACTGGGTTGTTAATATAATAAGCATGTTACTTTCGAAGGAAACGTTTTCAAGGCCACCACTGTCTATTTTTTCCATTCAGTGGGTCAGGATATTGTGTTTGGGAAGAGCACTAACAATGCTATACAAATACTACTGTCTGGAGACATTCAGTCTTGGAATGTTTTGCATCCTGTCCTGCTTTTATTTCTATGAATGAGGTCCTCCTCCCAGTCAATGCAACCAGTGGCTTGTCTGAGAGCCTTTTCTTACCTCACCTCTGACCTCCAGTCATCTTTAGGGCCTTGATCTCTGGCATTCAGCCTTGTCTTATAGGGTGTTAATGAGGTTAACAGCATCCCTACATACTGACCGACCACCAAGAAACTCCCACACACGTATACTGATACTGTGTTGCTCGTAAATGCACACACACACACACACACACACACACACACACACACAGGAATTGGACTGGACTCTGAACTCACCATCCTGATGAATACTTCCTGTCTGCCACAGCTTTCCTGTTTGCCACTAACATTGTACTCTGTGAGTGTGTGTGTGTGTGTGTGTTTGTGTGTGTGTGTGTGTGTGTGTGTGTGTTCCTCGATTGGTGCATTCCAGTCTAAATGACTGTCTCACCACTGAGCACCATTCCCCTATCATTTCCAAGTACTCCAAATGTTGTGGCTGCTAGGTGTTAAATAACCATGGCAATGGAAAAAAATGCAGTCCATTTTATCTCACATCGAACTCACAGACACAAACATCAAAACATACTGAGAAACCCATGAAATGTTCACAAACTGTGTTTTTTACAGATTATATACATGTTGGTTGATCGGGAGAAAACATGCTTAGTTAGAGCTTTCTCTGCAATGGGCAGATACAGACATTTACGTATTTTAGAAAGAGATGGTGGGAAGAAAGAGTTAATAGCATTACCACACAAGAGACTTATCAAGCATTCAGCTGCCATAGCAACAGTCAGTGTGAGTCATTGGTCCGTTAAGCTTCAGTACTGACCCCCTCACTGTCTTCCCTTCTCACCCCTTCTTTCTCCCTCACCCTCACACACACACACATGTTTAAAAGGAGAGAAAGTAAGACTGGGCCTCCTCACCACATAATCGGGATTGTAGTCTTAGAAGCTTGACCTTAGAGAGATTTGTGGACTGAATGTGTTGTTAATGCAACACCGCAAGACTGACTAAATCCCTTATTTCTACTAACAAGGCAGACAAAAGAGGGTGGGTGCTGCTCCGTTCCAAAGTTGTTCAGTGTTTCATATGAAGAGACACTCTTATACACTCTTATCATTCTGAGCTTTCCATATGTTATGATATTAATAAGAGTCTGTGACTGAAATTTATAATTTTGACTCTGTGTAATTTATAATTATGACTCTGTGTAACTCAAAGCACAGGACAAGTCGCCCTTGTGCTCTGTAAACTTCATGCCAGTTGGGCTGTTTGCACTATCTGTATTTAAAACTCAACACAACCTGACCTTGGGGGCACTCTTCTTGACGGGAGCCGTTTGTGCAGGCATCATTTTTCCTTGCAAGGAAATGATTTGGAATAAACTCACATGGAGAAAGCCGAACTTATTGTCTTCATTGACCCTTATTGACTAATTTTCCCACAATAAGTCATCGCTATTTCAACAAACTAGAGGAAGAGCAGTTGATGAGGGGATTAGTCAATCGGCTAGCCAGCCCAGTACCAGTATCCACTGACTCAGAGTTCACTAGCTTGTCTTTGCTCAGGTTTTCAGTACTTTGACTCAGTAAGGTGGAGGTAGAACACGAATTATGAGACATTATAGGCCAATTACAGTATTTTGTCACAGTAAAAAAGGTTGATGTTTTCAACACCAACCTTTTGTATTCATTAATAAGTTACTTCATCTTGTGCTGCAAAATAGGTGTGTGTACTGGAGGCAGTTGAGCTTGATTAGTTAGTCTTTTTACAAGGGGAGATCCCTGTTGTTTTTAAATGCAGACCATCTACCGCAGTTTATGTGGGGATGTTAACATACTTATCCCCCTCTGCTTACCGCAGGCCACATGCAGACGCACATACAGTACCCACAGACAGGGGTTTACAACTGAACCACACACCGTACTAATGCCTCTTTAGAGTGTTCTGACTCATTTAGAGGGAGATTATAGGGTCTGCGTGTTGACTGACTACCTGACTGACTGATTTAAGGCTAACACGGGAAAGCTTCTGTCAACACTGTAAAGAAACCTCAAGAAGGTTCAATCAAACACAGCAAATTATGGTTTAAATAATGTCATCTCACAGGCATTTCATAGCATATTAATACCTTTGTCTGCAGTGGATTGAGATACACACCCACTGATTTTATTTCATTTAGAGCAAAAACGCGCATACAGCCTGTTCTGATTAGGTTTTCCTTAAATGTCATCCCTCCAAAACACCACAGCCAAAACACAAACAACAGGAAGTGCCTCCAGAGTATATCTGTATCTCCATGACAACAGATGGAGCCCCACCCATGGGTGAAACAATAGTCGTTGAGAGCATTAGGTCCACTTATAGAAAAGAATAATATGCATATGCTATTTAAAATTTCTATTCTTCATGAAATCCCCGGGGAGCCCACTACACTGAGGAAAGGCCTTTACACTCTATCAGATCTGACCTTCTCATCTGTAATGGATGTCTGTTCGGGTGCACAGACGTTATTATGAGACAGGCGTGGGTCTTTGCACATGAGCTGTTGTTTAGGAATAGTGACCAATCACTTCCTCTGCTTGTGGGTTTTTGTGCCATTGTGTGTGAGTCAAAAGAAAAAGAAGATTTATGGCATTTACACGCATACATGCACTAGCCTCTCCCTGATATCAGAAGCAAAGAACAGCTTTGACTGAGTTCCTTAGAAGGAATCTGTCAGCATGTTTTTATCAGATATTCACGCTATTCACAGTCTGCCAAAAGGTTTCATTTATCCAGTGGGCTTATGTAACTGTTGCACTTTTTGAAACACCACAGAATGGCAACAAAAATGTCTCATTTTAAACTTGATTACACTTTTTAGATCATGTGACTGTTGTTTAGATACTCCGGATATAATATCTGACCCCTATTTGGACACTTACACAAGTACAATTTATCCTGAAACATCAAAGTCTACTTCCAAAACTGCAGCAGCTCTGCCCCGCTTATGGAGAGGACAGCTTTAGTGGTCTCGTGCCTGAACACAGTTACAAACACCTTTCTTATCTCCACAGCGCTGGCCCATATGTAGCCAACACACGCACACACACACACTAGCACAGCCACTCACTCACTATATCTACCCAGCCCGCTATATTTAGCACCATGCTACATTAGCACTTCACACTCCATTGAAAATGCACGGTACAGCAACAGTTTTGATAAGAGTGCCAATTTTCTTTCTGCGCGCTCGTGCACACACATACACACACATAAATACATAAGATTAGGCTATGTTTACATACTTTTTTTTCATCATATTTCTCCCCCTCCTCCCCTTTCCTCCCTCTCATCCCTCTGTCCATTGTTTTCCCGGGCTGTTGAAATTCCTGGGCTGTGACCTGTTCCTCCCTTAGCTCCTTTTCTCCTATTTTCCTCCCTCATCCTGTCATAGCTGGCTTTCTTTCCTCCTGTTTGTCAGTCCTTAGTTTGACTTTCTTTACTGATAGTTGATCAGTGTACAGCAGAGGTTTGCGTGATGTGTTTGTATGTCAACCCCAGCTGATAGATGCAGGCCCACTTTTGTTCTGAAATAGCCCACACTCTTCTCTAACAAGAAACAGACTCAGACGTTGTGAATGTGTGTATGTGTGTGCACCCCAAAGTCTGACTAAACAAAGCAAGGGCACTTCAATTGCTGTGGCCACAGAAAGCTTCTTTCCCCCTTCATCACTCCTCCCCTGACCCCTTCGATACACACACATACACACACACACACCTCCCAACCACAGAGCCCAGAGCAGGAAGCACAGTCCCTGAGGGAGGGAGGAGGGGTCAGGAGGAGGGGGGGCATAAACGCCCCTTCCCTCCTAGTAAAGCTACAGGAGAGGAGGAAACTTAACTTTACACACTTTCTCTCCACCAACACACACACATGCCTACAGATGGTGAACACCCACCATCTCATAACATTCTGTTCCCCTGTGTCTGGGAGGATTTAAGATACACACATGCTGTGGACTACGTCTTGGGGGAAACTTTCTCGCCCAGCTGGCTTTGGCTCGATTTAAAGAGGAACTGATGGTTCATAAAGAGAAGAAAAGAAAATCTGAGCAGAGGAAAGAAAGCCTCCTCCCTCTCACACTGTCTTTCTCCAGAGTGAGGTCATCAGGCGAAGGGATCCGCTGTGGACAAGACCGCCTGGTCTGGACCTGATCAGAGAGCCACACACTAGGTCCTCTTCTCTCTCTCCACCTCTTTCTCTGTTCCTAACTCCTCCTCTTCGTCAGCTTCTTCCATTTTTTTTCTCCTCTTCCTCCGTGTCCATTGCATTTTCTCTCAAAACAAATTGGAACGTACACAGAACAGAATAGAGGACTTGGCTGAAGGCTGCTTGGATTTAATGTGAAGCATGTTTTTGTGTGAGCAGCCCTGAAGGAGTGTGTGTTTCTCCTCAACCTCAGGTGTTCCAATGGCGTCAGTTGGAGAACCTCTACTTCAGAGAGAAGAAGTTTTCAGTGGAAGTTCATGACCCCAGGAGGTAAATTTATATCACAAATAGAAGCTGAGTGACTGAGTTGTTGAATTGCATGATACTAGCTCTACTGTAGTGATTGAATGTTATTGCTTATTGAATTTTCCCCGGCTACTATTTGGAAGTGATACAATTTTCCCTCAGTTATGGACACCTTCCAGTAGCTTTTACTGTAAATTACCACTGTGCCATATGGGAATGTGTGAAGATTCCAACTACAGTGCAGGAAAAGAGAGATTGGAATCTAATTCAGTAATGGTTGCAGCATTTGTCTTGGCAATAGGGCAAGTTATTGGGGATGTCCCAGTGGAGCCTGACACAGATTGATAGGCTGATTATTAACACACTTGTGCAACCATATGCATGCGAAAACACATGGTCTTTCACACACACACACACACACACACACACACACACACACACACACACACACACACACACACACACACAGGGTAAACCCTTGATAGTTGACCACAGAAGGATAGATGGCTGCGCGATAGCTGTTTTGCGGAGGAAATGACCCCTCTTGTGTTTATTTAACATGGCTATATATGTGGAGTGTTATTCTACAGACAGAGGGAGGGAGGGAATGGGAGAAAAAGTGACAGGCAGGGTGAAACAGAGAGCAGTGGTGTTTTCTTTAAAGGAAGCTGTCATTAGGGTGAGCTGGTCTGTTCCTCAGCTACAGATGTGTGTTTAAATAAGGATGAGTAAACAATGGGGAACATCGTGTGTGGCTCTGCACAAAATATATGTAAGGTTTTCTCTTCTATCATGACTCTAATATTTTTTCTCGCCATGTAGTTGTGTTGGTGGAATTGTCAGGTGTTTTCACTGTTGTAGTATGTAGCTGTCTTTTGTAGTCAGTGTGTATAAGGAGGCCTTGTGTCCGCTTCTACTGTAGGGCGTCGGTGACAAGAAGGACGTTTGGTCACAGTGGCATCGCTGTGCATACGTGGTACGCCTGTCCTGCCCTCATCAAGTCCATCTGGGCCATGGCCATCAGCCAACACCAGTTCTACCTGGACCGCAAGCAGAGCAAGGTCAGTCAAGCCCACCACATACACACTGAGACCATAGACATGGTCAGTAAGAGTGTTAAAATTAAACTGCTTATTGATGCACTTTGACAAAACCCTCTCCATTCTTGTCTTTCCAGTCTAAGATCCATGCAGCACGGAGTTTAAATGAGATCGCTATAGACCTTACGGAAACAGGAACTCTGAAGACCTCCAAACTAGCCAACATGGGAAGCAAGGGCAAAATTATAAGTGGAAGCAGTGGCAGTCTGCTCTCATCAGGTCAGTACGTTGTCAGTGTGGGAGTGTGTTTGAGAGGGAAGGAAAAAGAGACTGACAAACAGGGAGAGCGAAAGATTGATATGTGTGTGCGCATAAGTCTTTGTGTGTTTGCATGTGTGTTGGTGAGGGGGAGTCCCGTTGACAACTGGAGAGACAGAAAAAAACAGCTGCTTCTGGAAAGAGGCCATTGATTCTGTGCTGCGTGTTCTCACACAGATACTGTACACGCACACACCCCACCCAGTGTCTTTCTGTATGTATGGAACCCCACACCCACCCTCCGTGTCACACAGACTCATCCTCCAGAGGCCCCTGCCCCCTCTAAATTTAGTGGTTCAGGGAATGAAAAGGGCAACAGGCCTGTGTACAACTTTGCCTCGGCCTTTAAAACAATGCCTATCTGTGTTGAACAAGTAACGAGTGTGACAGGAAGATAGGCCTTAATAGAAAAACAAGTACTGAAATTTGTTTAGCTACTGCTGAATTATTCACTCTTAACTAAAATTACATGCACTAGACCAAAGCAGCATCATTTATGATTGAAGAGGCAAACGTGTGTCTGCAGATGGCAATGGGGTCATTCATTTAGATTATAGCACCCCTTACTGAATCAATTACTGCTTCCAAGAAGACTATCCTCTCTTTTAGTGAAAATGTCCTGCATGCTCTCCTCATTTTGATCCCTTAGCTCATCCCCCTGATTGGATATGTTTTTTTCCCCATTTCCTTCTTTGTCAGTATAGACACATGTATCTCTCCCCTTCCTCCCTAATCCCCTTCCTTTATCGCGTCAGCTATCAATTCATAGTCTCCTAATATCCCTTTTCTCTCTTCTTTGTCCCTGTCTAGTTCTGGCCCCAGCCTGTGTTATACGGGGTGTATCTATCTTATCTGCCTGTCTCTTGCCACTTATCTCCTTGGTATGGTGACAATGTGTTGATTTCATAATCTACTGCTGACTGGAGGCCATCTCTGCCCAGCAACATAAACATATCACAGGAACTGTGATGCCGCAGCCAATACGTCTCTCTCTGACTAGATCATAGAATTTGTCTGATCAATTAGAAACCCTTTGTGCAAATGAGGTGCAACCGAAATATGGTTGTCCAACATTACTTAACAAATCAAACTGAATGTATTTGAGCTGAGATGGTCACTGCTAGGGTTTGTGTACCTGCAACATCATAGGTGTAAAATAATTAAACTTAAATATAGTATATATTGTGACAATAGAGAGCGTTTCTTTCTGCCACAACTGTTTCAGCAGTGGTTAGTTTTGTATTGTTGCAATGTTTGACCGCACAGTCACTGGGAGAGCAACGGAGAGAAACAGAATGTATATGCATGTTTTTTTCAACAAGACATGTTGCAAACAAGACTGGCACCATCTCAGGGCCTTGGAAATTGTGCGTCACAAACTTTGTCCTAAATTGTCCCTTCCTTGAAACACTCACACACGCACAAACACACCACAAAAACTCAGTTTCCTTATCGAAATGTTCCATTCACTTCCCTGTAAACATCCTGCAAGGATAGCAGGTGCACGCACAATTACTACCTCCCCTCCGCAAAGTGCCTCAAAAGAATCCCCCACAACTCTAAACTTACACACACACATTCTCCTGCCCTCACATTATGTGTTTTCTGTTCCCTACAGGCTCTCAGGAATCGGACAGCTCACAGACAGCTAAGAAGGACATGTTGGCAGCACTGAGGGCTAGGCAGGAAGCTCTGGAGGAAACACTAAGAAAGAGACTAGAGGAACTTAAGAACATCTGCATCAGAGAGGCGGTATGAGAAAACACAGATCTGGCAAATAAATTGAAAACTTTTTTGCTCTTCTTTTCTAACTTCTCCCCATGTCATCTTTATGTAGGAGCTGACTGGAAAGCTTCCTAAAGAATATCCTCTAGATCCGGGAGAGGAGCCGCCCACCGTGAGACGGAAGATCGGCACCGCCTTCAAACTGGACGAGCAAAAAATTCTTCCTAAAGGAGAGGTGAAGTTGCAACTCCCTTTTCTCCGCTGAAGCGCTTTATCACACTTTCCAGTCTCTCCACTGCCCACACAGGCCAAATAACAACAGGGGGTCATCTAGTGGTGTCATAATACCACAAGTACTGTGCTGCAGTAATTGGAATATGTTGAATGTAGCGCTAATTAGTTAAGAGTGTTTATCTCCTTTTAACCCACCTGTGATGTTAATGATCCATTTATGAAGTATGGGCATTATAGATCAAAAAAAGTGTTTAAAAGCTCTTGAAGTTATACCGTGCAGATCAAGGACTGTTCAGGATTTACTTCATTTAAAATTGAAATGCTTAATACTCACATAATGGTTGGGAGGATGATAGATTAGCTCATCCCTACTCACTTGTTAAGTAAGCAAAGCAAACAGAGAACTCTAAAAAGTCAAAGTCTGAGACGTCTTGGACCTTGTTAAAGTAGTTTTACTGCATCTTTGTCTTTTTGTGCCACGGGTAGATTTTCCAGAGCAGCAGAACTTCTAAAAATAGTCTGGCAGCATTCTCGCCACAGGAAGTGGTGATAGTAGGATTGTGTGCGTGCCTGTATGTGTACAGGCGTGTGTGTGGTTATGTGTCACTGAGGTTGTATGCTTTGAAAAGGGTCCAGCGACACAATATCACACGACTGCATTGCAAGCAGAAATATTTTTCTTAATTTCCACTGAATACCTTGAACTTTCCTTCTAACACACACACACACACACACACACACACACACACACACACACACACACACACACACAAACACACAAACACACAAACACAGATTAACAGAATCCAGTAGTGTGAAGGGATTCAGGGTAGTCCAGTAAGATGTTGATGCAAGAAAATACATCATCACTCTGTCTCTCTGGAAGCAAGTGAAGTCATGTGTGTGATCTCACATATATGTGTTTATTTCCCTGTTCACAAATCTCAGGAGAGGCATAGAGGAGGGGAGGATGACTTGATGGAGAGGTGTTGTTTTTGGGGGACAGGGTGTCTCAATAGAGAATATCCAGTGGTGAGAAAATGCGGGGCTGCAGCACAGATGAATGATTTCCGCAGTGTGTTTTCTCTGGCAACGCTCTGTGTGCGTGTGTCTAACCAAATATGTTGCATGGGAGAGTTACAGTCTGAATACATGTCTGCAAACTAAACCTTGTTGCTTTTGGATTTTGCAGAGATTTCTGTTGCTACAATTGTGAGCAAATCCAGTATCTTTGTGCTTGCGTTACTCAAGAGTTTGCACTCATGTTTGTGTGTGTGTTTGTGTGTGTGTGTGTGTGTGCTTATCCCAGGAAGAGGAACTAGAGCGTTTGGAGCGGGAGTTTGCCATTCAGTCCCAGATTACAGAGGCAGCCAGGCGTCTCGCCAGTGATCCTCACGTGAGCAGTAAGAAGCTGAAGAAACAGAGGAAGACTTCTTATCTGAACGCACTGAAGAAGCTCCAGGAAATTGAGAACTCTATCAATGAATACCGCGTCCGCTCTGGCAAGAAGCCTACGCAGAGGGCGTCGCTTATCATAGAGGGTACCAATATACTTCTATTCATTGGAAGGGAAATTAAATAGTTTTCATATCTCTGTATTTCCATTATCTTCAGTTGCCACCACTCACAGTAGTACTCTTCTCAAGTACTGTTTGGAGCACTAATAGAAGTCAAGACATTTGATAGTGAAGCTGATAAGTTTCAGCATTGTTGCTTTTTTTGATGCATCAAAGATTTGTAAACATGAGGCTTTTAAGCTTTTAGATTTTGCAGTTGTACCATCTCTAACCCTAAATCTCGTCTTTCTGTCCTATAGAGGCCAATATTGGTTCCGAAGACAGTTCATTGTCAGACGCACTGGTCTTGGATGATGGTGAGTCTCTGTTCATACCATTACTCTGCAAGATTCTAACAATAACTTGTTGATTCTTGTGCTTTTTTCATGATTTTAAGAAATGTTAAACTGTCTTAATTGCTCCATATTAATCCGATGCTACCTCTATTTCAGATGATCCTCAAGTTACAGGTACTCCCACCTTCTCTCCAGTAGCATCGCCTCATAAGGGTCTCCCTCCTCGACCACCATCTCACAGTCGGCCCCCTCCACCGCAGTCCCTGGATGGCCTGCGACACCTGCACTACTCACGTCCTGACTACGATAAATCACCCATCAAACCCAAGATGTGGAGTGAATCGTCACTGGATGAGCCCTATGAAAAAGTGAAGAAACGCTCCTCTCATTCCAGGTATGAGGGAGTTTATCTTACAATAGTGCTACTGTATATTAACCTTGTGTGAGGCTGTTCAGTAGAGCACAAAATAAGTTGCCTATGTGAAAGGAGTATGTATGTCATAACATTATTAATAAATTATGTTTATTTTCCTTGCCTCCTTGTCAAGTCACAGGCGTTTCCCAAGCTCTGGCAGTGCAGATGCAGGGGGTAGTAACTCTCTGCAGAGCAGCCCCGTCAGGAACCTCCCCCACTGGAATTCTCAGTCCAGCATGCCGTCGACCCCCGACCTGAGGACCAGGACCCCACACTACATACATTCCACTAGGTCAGTCTTTATACCTTCAAATGTTTACTAGTTATTCAAGATCGAAATGTCTCTATAACATATCCCATCTCTGGATACCATTTTCCTCTAGCTTTTCTTGTAGAAAACAAATCGCCTGGTTCTATATTATTAAATTCACAACTCCATTAAATCCTTAGATGTGTTCCAGCTCAGCCCCTATATTCAACTTGTTTTATGTTTCTGCATCTCCCAGGTCAGTGGACATCAGTCCCACACGTCTGCACAGTCTCGCTCAGCACTTTAGGAACCGCAGCTCAAGCCTTGAGTCCCAGGGCAAACTGTTGGCGCCCGACCCCGACGCACACCCGCACACCCTGGGCACGCTGGGAAGCCCTGACTTCTTCTTGGTGCCAGGACGCAACTCCAATGGCTCTGACCCACTGGACGACTGCTCATCCTGCACCAGCCAAAGCAGCTCAGAGCATTACTACCCATCCGGTGGCCCCGGCAGCAACCCCAACTACTCCACTCTGGGAGAGGACTCACCCTCCAAAGCCAGGCAGAGGCAGAGGCAAAGGCACAGGTGAGGCAGAGGAGATGCAGTGAAAAGAGGTTTTCCTCGCACAGTTGCTTTTTTGGCAATATGTATGTATGTAGATATAAAGAAAAGAACAGTTCTTTCGTGAGATTGATGTGTTGTCCTTTGTTCCCTCTCCAGGTCTGCAGGTCACCTGGGTTCCTCTAACTCAGGCTCCATGCCAAACCTGGCAGCTAAGAATGGCTCTGGTGGAGGCTCGGGTGGAGGTGGAATGGGAGGGGGACACCATGGAGTCTACCTCCACAGCCAGAGCCAGCCCTCCTCCCAATACCGCATCAAGGAGTACCCGCTATACGTGGAGGGCAGCCCCAACCCCGTTGTGGTGCGCAGCCTGGAGAGCGATCAGGAAGGCCACTACAGCGTCAAGGCCCAGTTCAAGACCTCCAGCTCCTACACCGCTGGGGGACTGTACAAGGAGGCCTGGGGGGGAGAGGAGGGGGGAGAGGGGAGTGGCAGACTCACGCCGTCACGCTCTCAGATAGTACGGACTCCGTCATTGGGACGAGATGGTGGTGGAAGCGGAGGAGGGGGGAGGGCAGCTGTTTCTGAAGAGCTGCGGTGCTGGTACCAGAGGTCCTCAGGGAGCCTGAAGGAGAGGAGTCACTCAAATTCGGGATCTACTTCCTCCGAGACAGGGTCACAGCAAGGCACTCTGGGACACGGTCGAGGGAGTAGAGTAGGAACACTTGCCAAGTGCTCACCAGGTAAGTCTTCTTCATTTAGTCACACTAAACCCTGTTTCGTCTGGGTCTCATTTAGATAAAAGCTTTACACTCTTCCTGTTGATTTAGGTTAACATATATTGTATTCATTCAGAGGTTTTAACAATAAATGTCCAGTGTAGAAAAGGCAATGTGAGGCTTGAACATAACCCCTTCTGATTGGCAGAAGTTATTCAGCAATTGTTTTAAATCAATTCAAAGTTTGTTAAAAAAAACTAAATCAATAATGACAGAGAGACTTAATTTTGTAGATCTATGGTACTACTGGGTTTCTAAGTAAAACTTTTAACTTTAACTTTGTGAAGGTATAGTATAAACAGAAAAAAGGCTCTTTGATTTATGTTTTTTCAGGTTCACTAACTGAGACTTTTATACGTGGCGCCAATTTTTCTTACTTTATAGAAAATGAATTACTGTATAATCCATGTTGCACTTAAATGTGTACGTTTAGAAATGAAAATGTCACAGCTGAACCCTGTTTAATGTAAAAGTTACACGAGGTAGCCCTGCAAACATTTGGATTTAGACCACATTATGTTCGACACGTCTATAGTAAACCATTGCTTTTTAGATTTAAGTCATGCGCATACATTTGTTGACAAACAGATAGAGATAGGAAAACAGATGCCCCGTGTGAGGCTTGAACTCACGACCTTCAGATTATGAGACTGACGCGCTGCCAACTGCGCTAACGAGGCCCGTGATGCATGGTGTCATGCGACAATTGTGTCACATAACCCCTGGGCCAAATGGCTCTTAGTGGTTTTGAGGCCAACTCCCCCTAACTCCTCATATGTGAAGCATAGTTGAAATTCCTTTACCGCTCACCTCTCTGTAGCCTCTATTATGTGTGTTCGCTCTGTGGCTGTGTACCCCTGTGTCTCTGTATATAATGTATACGCGCATTTGTCTCTTGTGTCTGTAGCATAACTGACTGTCAGTTTCCCCCATAGCTGCATCCCCTCACAGCCAGAGGAGTATGACGCCCTCCAGCGAACACGCAGCAACACCCACACCCCCCTGTAGCCCACAGCACATCCTCAACTGGCAAAGCGGGTAAGAGACACACACACACACACACACACACACACACACACACACACACACACACACACACACACACACACACACACACACACACACACACACACACACACACACACACACACACACAGAGACAGCAGCAGCAGACCGGGGTGGCAAGATCTTTGAAGTCGGATATGAATTTAGTTCATTTAGGACAAACTGCCTCTTGGCTCCTCAGCTTCTTTCTCCTCGTCTTTATCCAAACCTCATTCTAACAACCTCACAAGCTTTGACTGTTTTATCTGTCAGCTGATATTGTTTGACACTGTTTAACTAATCTTAAAGAAGGATTTTTATGTGATTTGTGATTAACACCTTCTTTGTAATCTTTCTCATACTCAAATAACGTCACTCCTCTTAACTTTTCCTTCTACTCTGCTGTTTGTGTAATTTTTTCCCTCACTGCATCTTTGCTCCTTGTTTGCTCGTTCTTTTTCATCATCTTTTCATCATGGAAATTTCTCTTTATCACCTAATATTTGTCATTTCTTCCTCATCTCTCTTTGTCTGCACTAACCCTCCTTTCCTTGTGTGTGTGTCCTCTCTCCTGGTTTAGAGGCACAGCAGACAGCTCTCCTACTGAAGACGTCTGTCAGTCTCCCCCTCAGCCCAGCTCTGATGCATAGAGGTACTGTCTGTGGTATCGGCCTCCAAGTGGTCTAAACCTACAGTGTACTGTTCGGAAAACACAGCAGCAGCATAAAAGAGAAAATTAAATAGTATGTGACCGCAGTGCTGAATTTACTCACAATCCGACTTTAATCAATGGAAACGTGTCTGTGCACTCTTCTAAAAGTATTAGGCACTCCTGCAACATTACTAGTCACTTTCATCATCATCTGTGGGGGGCTGACAATGGGGAAAGTGGACAATTGCTTGCTCTTTGACGGGGGTTTGGCGGTTTATCTGTGTCATGTACTCCCTCTTTGGCTTTATCTGTATCTGATCTCTGCATGTGCTCTGCTCTGTGGTCTGAAACTGACACTGTGGCTAATTCCTTACAGGGTTTACTAATAGAAATACTTCACCATGTGCTGTATGTGTTGTAACAGAGAGCATTCTTTAACAATCTCAAGAGCAGTCGAATGCTTGACATCCATGTAGATGATAGTATTTTTTAATCTTTTGATGAATTTACCTTTTGACATAAAACACTTCTCTCTGAACCCCGTCTCATCCTGGTGTGTATCTTTCTCTGCAGGTCCTTCAGTGACAGCTGTTTTATCAGCAGCCCCCTGTGTTCAGAGCTGGCAGATGTGCAGTGGTACGGACACGATAAGGCCAAACCTGGAACCCTGGTCTGAGACCTTCTTATAGGGCCCAGAAAAGTCCCATTGCCCTCTCCTATGCCTCTGCACTGTCCCTCACTACTACCCATCGACAACCAACAACCTCATCCTTAAGGCCCTACAAAAACCCTGCCCTGAGCGGACTGGCGGACTGGACATGAGCCTCCCTCCTCCCTAAATCCAGCCTTCCATCCATCTCACCACCTCTATGTTATGCCCCCACTATCACAGCTCAGCTGGACAGGGACAAACTCGCTGGGCTCTGATAAGGGCTTATATCACAGGACAGACTGAGAAGTGCCACCTCAGCTGTTGAACTGTTGCCCTTACAGCACCACAGAGCCCTCGCTTGACTCCCCCCTCAGCACACAAGTAATGGGGCAAAGGGGGAAAGGAGCAATGGGAAAAGAGAGAGCACAGAACAATATCAAACAAACAACTTAAACTCAGCAGAACCAATGTCGGCCATTCCAGGATCTGTTTCATATCTCACCTTTGGCCCCCCAACCTAAACCAACTCCAGTGCACTGCCACCCAATCAGAGTATACCTGCTGGATTTGAGCCACCAGTTTAAAATCCATTCCCAGGCCCAAACAAACTGTGTCGGATTACATTATAATGTTGTCTGTCTTATTTGTTTATTTGTCCCCGCATATTTATAAGAAGAGAAGATGACCCAGACTATTAAAAAAATCCAGACTAACAAACATTTAGATGACAGATTAAACTCCCCTCTGTTTAACCCACAACCAAAGACAACTTAACTGGATTTACTGGTCGAACTGGGCCGGTGCCCCTGCAGAAAAGTGACTGTCTGTCCCACTGTATGAGTGAATTCACAGTGACAATATCTGGATGGCTTATGGGACTCTATCTGGGATATTAATGAGGACTATAGCAATAACAAACATCGTACAAGTTTATGAACTGGTTTGAATCTACAGAGTGAATTGAAGCAGGCATTTTGCCATGTACTCTGCCTTGTGATGCTTGGAGTAAAAGATCATTTGTGCATCATAGGGAGGAATTTGGAGTTGTGGTTATTGGGTTTGGCATTAATCTATGCTTATTTCAGTGACTTCACCATTCATGTTTATTTAATGTCCTGGGTCTTTTCTAGATTTCCTTGTCCACATGTTTGGCCACATGGTGTATTGTGATCAGTACATAGCCAGAGGGCGGGGGAGTGAAAGGGGGTGTTAACATTGCCACATCAAGTCACAGCTATTGCATTTGATTTTGGCTGTAGTTTTGATATAGAAACGACACATTCTGATTCAACCTTTTCACATGTTCCCCACTGAAAGTAAAACATTTCTGGCTTTTGACACCTGTTGGCGTTACTTGTGTTTGACATCGAGGCTGTTTAGTGATAAATCTCAGTAGTGAATCATCTTTTCTATTACAAGTGTCTCTTCTTCTCCGTTGGTCTTGGATCAGTACCGATTCTCATCATGTTGTAGTATCATGTAAGTCCCATATAGAAGCACTGTGCTTTTTCATCTTTCTGTCCATCACTTCAGCGTGACAGGAGCATTCTGACTGAACTAACAGTCTCTTCTCAATGTCACAGCACCTCATATTATGGGCACGTATGAGTACAAGTTCATCAGTGCCAAACATGTTGGTGCTTTACATTTATACTGTAATTCAACACTGGAACAAGCTAAAAACAGTAAATCTCCACAGCCTATAGCCATTGTGTAAAACAGCATCAGACACTCAGACTTCCCTATAATTTGGCATCTAAGAGGAATTAGTCATGTACTTTGAAAAGCACAACATTAACAGTGGCTTTGAGGGCTGGACCATTAGTGTGTTCTCATTTTTCACTCTCAATACTTTAATAATGAGTTGTATCAACGTGCATACGAGGAAACTAGAAGAGCTAGAATTATGGACAAGGTGTGACATGATAGTGCTCTTTTTTAAGTACACAGATATAAATGAACTGCAGGTCAACAATAACAAATACTTCACTGTCAGGGCAGAGAAGAAGTCATAGACACATCCCAATCCAAATCAGATATTCAGAACAGGGTTAGAAAAGCACACCTGGTTTTGTAAAAAGGAAGTAAAA
Organism: Echiichthys vipera; assembly: GCF_963691815.1. Taxonomy (NCBI): domain Eukaryota; kingdom Metazoa; phylum Chordata; class Actinopteri; order Perciformes; family Trachinidae; genus Echiichthys; species Echiichthys vipera. The sequence continues at coordinate 9,802,792 of NC_139832.1, read as the reverse complement.
CTCTTTATCTTTAAGCTGTGTCTAAATCAATTTCTCCAAATGTTCCCATAGCCAGAGTTTATGATAAGAAGTATTGTTTCATTGTTACACAAAAGAGATGATGACAAATTCTATATCTCAGAGAGGAAGAAAAAGTGGATGTATTTCTTTCTTCAGTCTTATAGCAACATTATGTCTGGATAAGTCTGGCATGGGAGGAATGGTACGCATCTTATCCTGTCCCCAATAGTGTTACTATAGTGTTGTGTTTCCTTTATGCACTGACACAGTTGTTGTAATCTGCCACTTTCTAGACTATTTAAATAAAAAGGTTTTGCCCACTTCCTGCATGGTTGGTTCTCCGAGAGTCATCCACCCATGCCTGGTCACATTTGACCGGTCTTTACCCTGGATTGGAACCAGTGCATCCTATAGGAATAAATTACTTAGTACAGGTTTGACCCTGCTTTGCTAAAGACACGGCCCCATGCATGCCCTGCAGATCCACTGACCAAATAACCCAAAGACATTCAGCATCCAACTTCTAAGGCTAACATTAGCACGTCTTGCTCCATAGTGTTTCCTCGCCTCCGCTGAAGTCCCATCATGACCTTGTGGTAATCTCTGACCTTTGAGCCCGATGTGAAGAAGTGTGACTTCCCCTCCTTCTGTAGCTCCAAACACACCATATTTTCTGTGCTCCATAGAAATGTATGAGGTTTTTGTAATACTTCAAGAGAAATGAACTAACTCTTTTATCAGTCTTTTCCTGTATGTCCGGAGGGGCACTGTAAGGTTTTGTGGGGTTTTTAACATTCACATTCATTGTTTTAACAATGTTCCATTTTATATGAACCAGTATTGTTTTTTTCTCTGTTCTCTGACATTGTAACAACCCTTTCAGGTGCTACAAAATGACCAGTTACTGCTTTGTCACGTAGGATCTAGACATAGTCATTGTTCTCAATCGATTCAATTACCAGATGTGCAAAATTAAGCTTATTTTAACAGACAGTTTAATAGTAGAACACTTCCCCTACCAGACAATAGAGCATGTAACTTGATTTGATCGGTTCTGTTCAACTGTAACAATACATTAAAGGTGTTGTAGAAAAATGTGGAATTGACAAAAACAAAAAATAACTGAATTCCACAGTTAATTTATTCTTTTTTTCTATTAAAAAATTTGTATAGTAACTTTACATTTTTCAAAACTGTGTTGTTGGAAATTGATGATGAATTTTCCAGAGGAGACGCAGTGGTGGTTCTTCAGAGTAAGAAAAATAAATTATTGATGAATGTTCTCAAGATTACGCCTTTGTCTGTTTTGTGTTTTTCTCTTCCATTTTTTAGTTATGAAGTCATTCACTCACTCCCAGGTGGCTCAGATCAAATCCATTCTACACAAAAGGTCAGAGCATCAGACAGACTTATCAAAGGGGATCCCCTCATGTAGTCACCACTTCCTGTCTTCCGGACACACTCACTCTCTTGTCATCACATCCAGGCCTCAGTCACTTCCCTCTCTGGCCTCCAAGAGAAAGAGAAAAAGGATTTCCTGTGGAGAGGAAAGAAAGATAAACTCCAGAGATAAAAGATATTACTCACCACCACAAGATTAAGCAGCTGCACACATGTGTCCTGAGCAGGCTTTATTTCACACATTTCGTCGCTTTTGACTTGCGGCCCACAAACTGTCACATGGTTGGCTGCTGCCTCTGATCCCACTGAACAATCTGTGTGTGTGTGTGTGTGTGTGTTTATGTGTGTGTGTGTGTGTGTGTGTGTGTAAATGCATCATGGAATCGTTCAAGTGTACTGGCAAGAGATGCGGACATTTGAACAAATGGTTAGAACAACTAAACGCACTAATATTATGAAACACCAGCTACACACACTACAAAAACACAAACAGTAGTTTTGATACATCACCACATAGAAAAGTGTTTTCTACCAGAGGAACTGGTGTTCGGTGGACAACCAACCTTGTCATCCTGCATTCTTTGATTCTCCTTCTGTGTCCATTTACTAATGAATCCCATGTTTCTCTTTGTACTCGGTGTGTTCCCATAGCAGCTCTCCCAACCAGGCAACAGCTGGAAGCTGTTAGCCAGACATGCCGTGAGAAACTAGCTCCTCTGTGATTTTTTTCACTATGTGTGTGTGTGTGTGTGTATGTGTGTGTGTGTGTGTGTGGTTGTACGCGCTCACTATAGGAGTGGTGTATGACCTTGCTTTATATCCTTAATGAAATCCTCCATCATTTAAAAACTCAAGCACACCACACCCTTCACTGCATCTGTACTCTATGAACTCTTGGACATATGTCTTCGTGAGGTCCAGTGTGTGTGTGTGTGTGTGTGTGTGTGTGTGTGTGTTTGAGACCATTAAAGTGAGGACATTTTTGCACCATTTTCATATTTTCATTAAGAGGAAGTCTTAGGTGCTGAGACTGGGTTAGGTTTAGGGTGGTGTTAAGGTAAAGGTGGATGTGGATGTGGAAATTAGGATCAGTCAGATAATTGAAGAGATCGAATCCAAGTTTACTAAAATAGAACATTTATTTACACTCAAGGACCGTTAGATTAAAACAATGAATTCCCTTCAGAAAGCCCATCTGTGGTTGAAGTCTTGGGGATAAAATCATTTCCACTTAATGTTCAGTCATCTTCTCTTCAATACATGTCATTGCCCTGACAACTATAGTCTTCTGTATGCAGTCAGCACACAACTCGCTGACTTTCATATTTGGCAACTTCTGTGAAACAATCCATCACACATTGTTAGACTAAACACAGGGAGTTGATTTGTGGATTAGACTGTGCAACATGACAAATCAGTGGCAATGCTGCCCTCTACTGTTGACCACAGAGCAGCATCTGTGGAAATGAGGAACACTGGATAATCAGTTTTAACAATGTACGATAATGAGATCACGCAGCTGTGACAACATACATATATTTAATTGAATACGTTATTGCTGTGTGTTATATGACTTTTTTTTAGGTTTTAAACTTTGCTGTTGTACTTTGTTCGGGAAAGTCAATTTTAAGTTTCCCCAAAGGAGAAGTGATACTGAGGCATCAGGTCAAGTGGCATGATGTGATTTCACAATATCTAAAACAATTTCCTCAATCAGGATTGTACAAACCGTTCATACCAAGTAAGTGGGCTAATGACAACTCTGTGTAAGCTGGAGTGTGTCTTTCGACGTCGTTGAGTTTCACAAATTGAATTCCACTTGTTCCAGTAGAGGCCCGTTTGTTTCATCTGGATCCTGATGAGCCAAAAACAAATATTCAGCCCCCATTAAATCCAACAATTTTATGATAATCTGGACTGAATCTCACTGGAAATGTACTTAGAGAGCAACTTTCCACAAAACATTTCATCATCTGTCATCATCACGCAAAAATCAGATGACGGAGTTAAGCTGTATTCCTGGGAAAAGGTATTCCATCGAACTGGAAATGACCAAAGAGCCCAAGTTAAAAGACAATCTCTTGTCCTATCCAACTGTATTTACCTGTGAGAGGCGGCTGTAGGCCTGAGTGAGGGGTGGACTGTAGCGACGCAGGCCTCTCAACGACAGGAAAAGTATGTAGACTGATGCCAGAAAACACTGTACAGTAAATGCTATGGAGCTCCCCCTTGCAATATACGAGCCAACACGCTAGGGAGAAGGATGAAGAGGGAGTAAGGTGGACAGAAAGCATTTATTTCGACATAATTAGTAAATAAAAGTAGAAGTTGAAACAAGGTTTTCATAATGGTTGGAAATGTACGGTGCATGGTTATTGGTAGATATATCTCTTTTCTCTCTCTTTCTTTTACAGTAAAAACAAGGAAACAGAATGATATTTACACAGACTCCATGGTTTTAAATAAATCACAGAATTACCTGTTGGATTGTGTTGAGTGCAACAGGATGCGTAGACCTGAGGCTGTTAGCCAGCAGAGCAGAAAAGCCAAACAGTAGACTAAAGATGTTCAGACCAATCAGGGTGATGACCTGTATACGATTAATGCAAAATTAAGTGAGACAGCTGTTGACATAAGAGGAAAAAAATCACATTTGAAATGATTACACAAAGTATTTACCTTTAATTTATTAGCTTTCCTCTGAACCTCCATTGCCAAACACCCAGCAGCCACATACTATAACAACACAAACAGTTATCACACAGTATTTAACTCACTCTCTGACTAAAGTGCATATCAGTTGAAGCAGATGTGGACTCACAAATAGGCTTGACCACACTGGGGTTGTCATAGAGACAGAGCAGCTGTAGCTCACACATGCATGGGTGACTGTGGCTAGTATGCAAGTTAAGGCACTGAGGATCTGTACCACCTGAAGGGAAACACATGGCATGAAGACAGTTTAATAGCTTAAAAACCCATGTTAACCAACATGAGAAAGTAGCGCCTCACCCCAGTGACTAAAAGTCTGGTGTTAACCACAGTCCCAAACCAACGATGAATCCTGCCATTGATTAGCTCCCCATGATTGGTAACCTGGGTCAGTGGGCGTGTTGAAGGTGTCTCCTTAAAAAACACCTGGTACAGCCCCTCCTGGAACATGTTCTGCGTCATCTGTTGCGGAGGAAATAAATGCACTTAAGTAGTAAAACGAAATAGATGTTGAAAAAGAATCAAACACTCACACCTTTGATTCCGATTTCACACTTGATTGTGAAGCGCTTACCTTTCCTAAATGTTGCAGCGCTTTCGCCCATTTATCCACAGGCTCTCATATCAAGAGAAAATGTCATCTAGTTGAAATAAGAAACATTTAAACAGATCGTTGTCTCACTGCTGCTGCCGTTATTCCTCAGTGTAGTGTGTAGTGTAGCAGAACCACAGGGTCAAAGTTCACTTGAGTTGGATCATAATGGATGGTTGAAGTCCACTCTTGAGGGAGTGATATAGGGAGATCATTGATGATGACTAAAAAGCTTATCAGCTTGTAGGCAAAGGTTACTGTGACACCAGAGGAGTGGTTTCATTTTAGAGACAAACCTAACAAACAAATGTAAAACAAAACTTAAACACACTCTTTTTAACAGAAAATATGGGGACAACAGTAATGTTTTTTTTTTTTAAAAAACACTATAAGGTTATGAGGCTAAACATTATGGATAAGACATCATATAAAAGTATGTCAAAAAAACATGGGATCTTTGGAAAGTCTTATTTTTTAAGGAATTAGGATTTCTGAACATACAGCCATCCATCCATCTTCAACTGCTTGTCCCAGACAAGGTTGCGGGGGGCAGGTGCTGATCCCAGCTGACATTGGGTGTGAGGCGGGGTATAACCTGGACAGGATGCCAGTCTATTGGGCACCTAGAGACAAACAGCCATTCACACTCACATTCACACCTACCGGCAATTTAGAGTAATCGATTAACCTAACACATGCAAGTCTTTGAACTGTGGGAGGAAGCCGGAGAACCCAGAGAGAACCCACACGGACACGGGGAGAACATGCAAACTCCACACAGAAGGGCTCCAGCCCGGACTCGAACTAGCAACCCTCGTGCTGTGAGGCGATTCTGATTTCTCACCATGTCCTCCATAAGTAGAGATATGAGTCAAATCAGCTGGACAGCAGCCAACACACCAAGTCATGCTTTTTAAAAAATATTATGGTATCACTTCATCATTCTAGGTTCCTTTTTTTTTAAATGACTTCACACATGCTGACATGGATTCATGTGACAGTAACCAACTCCATCATGTCAAATATTGTCCACAATAATTTAAAGCAGCTTTGAATAAGGCATTACTCAGAATTCCAGTGTCTGAAGCTGTTCCTCATTATTATCAGAATAAACAATGTTAACATTTGTTTATGCAATCAGCATCAGAATCAGCATAAAATGAGTGTATCAATGTTATGACATCATGGAGACAATCATTTGTGGAACATTTTATGTTCAGTAGGTTCGGGACATGCCTATTATTTAATATTATTTAGTTTATTAATGCCATTGTTTATCCACAGAGTCCAATAAACAAGCCAAGAAACTTCAGAGCACAACCCGGGCTGGGGGAATCCACAGAATGCTGCAGAAAGAGGTCATTCAGTACTCTGAGGACCGCCTCTGAGCCAAGAAAGCAGGTCTTATTGTTGAGTCCAGGTTCAAAAAAGGTATAAAAAAAAAGAAGGTGTGATGTCGATTAGACCAAAATAAAAGTGTGATAGTGTGATTCTCTGTCCATGCTTCTTTTTAACCTTGACTGATTCTGTGTCTTTATCAATTACTCAGCCACCTGGCAGTGTTACTATGATGTTGATATCTGAAATCACTTGTCATTATATTCTGCAGATTAACCCTTTAATTCAAATAGCAATTCAATTATATAAAATGACCAACAATGTTCAAAAATAAAACAATAACAAACTTTATTTGTTAAGCACAGTTTTAACTTAAACTTAAAAACAAGGTCAATCACATTAAGAACAAAGGATGAAATAAGGATAAAAAGTAAATACAAAATACAGAACAAATAAAAAAAAAAAACATGATATTGACTCCTGTAGCCTGTGCTCCTCGGGCATATTTAAATATCTGATTGATTTTAGTCTGAGTGACGAAAATGATTGTCTTATCCAGCACTTTATATGATAAAGAAATGATTTCAAAGTGGTGATTATTAGTCAAATCATTTAAATGCAGCAGCTACTTTATCATCTCAGGATTCCGACCTTGGATACAAATGTAGCAGATCTATAAATACATAGCGGCATGTCAGACCCATTCTGTTTTCCCTGGCAGTGTTTCTGTGTCGTCCTCGTCCTCATCTATCCTGCCTGTGTACAGGTCAGCCAACCTGCTGAAACGTGGTCCCCAGAGGTTCAAGCTCTGAAAGTCCTGGTCCCCATCCGAGTCTGAGGAGGTGATTGAACTGAGCGAACCCGCGTCTGAGCCAACACCCTCATGGTCAAACACCAAAAGAGAGTCATAAGGAGGAGCTATGGGGTCACTGTCTGCAGCACGCAGGTTCTGAAGGGAAAACCAAGGAAACATATGACATACTGAGTTATAGCAGTCACAAGCATACAAAAAAACATATTCTTGTGTAAAATTCAACATCACCCACATCGTCAATGAATTTGACAATCTCGTCATTGGCTTGGAACTGCAGGCGGTAGTGAGGGCGGGTCTGGGCAGTAGGAAACACATCAGTGCAGAAGACTTCAGGACGATTATCAAGCCCTCTGTGGAGCTGGCTCAGGTCATACTCCTAAAGAAATAAATCAGGAAACAGACCTTAAATCATTTGCTGATATCCCACTGCAACAATTCTGACATAAAAATATGGAGCGACCTCGAGAACAATTTGTTTCTGGCTTTCACAGGAAGGGGTATTATAATGTAATCTATATCGCAGTCTGCAGTGTGATGCACGATTTCACCTGATTTACCCTCTCCTGCCTCTGACTTATCTGCCTCATGTTGCCTTAATAATATGTTTTTTTCCTGTTAGTCCACCTACAAGTTGCCCTCAGTGAGCTTTCCACCTCTGCTTATCATCAATTTCCCGCACAGATGCATTCAAACCTCCCGTTCCTACCCGGTCCTCTTCACCTCCTCCCTCCTCATTGTAGCAGTAGATGTGGTCTCTGGGTATGTCTTCCAGGAGAGGGGCATCCTTCTCTGATCTCCTCCTCCTTCTCAGCAACAGCAACAGCAGCAACAGGAGCACTGTGGTCAACAGAAGAATCTGAGCAACTAAAGACACAACAATTGAACCAAATCAAACGTAGGACATTGGATCAATAAAAAAAACCTTCTACATACGCAGAAGACCAAAAATGACTCCCAGAACTGAGGTTGTGAGAGAAGAAATGTGCAGACGAGGGGCAGAATGTGGGATGAAGCAGGTAGAGACAGCCCCTTGACATTGGCACACTTCCACTTCCAGTGTGCTGTCTAGGTACATCATGTCGACATCATAGATACGCATCAGCACGTAATAGTCCCCAGGCGACAACTCCCGTTTGGGGGCCAGGGCCGCCACACTGCCTGCAAGGTGACATTGAGGAGAGCTTGGTTTGAGTAAATACATGTTTATGTACAGAGAGTTGTACTCCCTCAAGCACATCACTGTTATATACTTTCAAGTGAAATTGCATGTGATTAAAACGTTGCAACTTTGCAAGAATAGACAATTTTCACTGTGTATACTGTTAATGAGCTCTCCTACTTGTAGAATTGGTACTAATAGTCCAGTTGATCCTGTGCTCTCCTTGAAGCTCCACAGTAAATGGTCCAGCATGACCAGGTCCATCTAGGTCCACTATATCCAGCAGGGCAGGTGAAGGGTCTCTATTGCATAGACTGGCCTTTCTCTGCTTGATCACAGGACTATGGTCATTCACATCTAATAAATGCACAACCAGAGTACCTGTCCCTGTAGCCGGGACAGTATCTAGAAGAATGAAGAGTGAAGGGTTATTTTTTTAGGAAAACAGGAATGAAGGTTGTGACGGTGTTGCTAGGTAAGACCAAAAGTATATTTTTACCATTGTCAAAAGCCAAAACTAGGACAGTGTATTTGCTGCCTTTGACATGGTGAGACTCTCTGTCCATGTCGCTTCTAACTTTGACTGATCCTGAGTCTTGATCAATACTCAGCCATCTGGCAGTGTCATTATGTAGTTTGTATCTGGGGGAAAAAAAGCAAGAAACACATTAGTGCTCATACATATAAACAAATACATACTGCGGCCACATGTTAACAGTATATGTGTTGTGTTGTTATTACCCAACGCTCTGTTTCCTGACTGTGTCTGGGTCATTCGCACTGACGTAGGCCACATTACTGTCTATTTCCGCATCTTCTGAGAGGATCACATGGATCTCTGATGGACTGAAAACAGGAGGCTCGTTCTTGTCTACGACTGTTACAGTGACTGTGGCTGTTGAGGTTGACACCCCTCCAGAAAACGGCTCCTCATTTGTCACCACCACAAGCAGAGTAAAGACGGGGATGCTCTCAAAATCCAGCTCCTTGGAAGTGATGGAGAGCAAGGAAAGAATGACGAGTGTTGAATAAAACAAGACTTTTAATAATATGATGATTATCAAAAGAATGGACTAGCTGATTCCCAACCTTGGCTACTTTGAGGATTCCCTCCATTTTACTGGAGCCAGTGGTGATGTTGAAGTCTCCCCCTTTGTCGCCTTTGATTATTGAGTATTTGGTGTTGGCATTTGGAGATCCTAACTCATCCTTGTCAGTGACCTTTAGTCTTATTACCTCCAGTCCAACCTCATTCTCAGGGACTGATGTGTTTATCTGGGAGAAAGCATGAAACTGTACTAAATGCACTTACACTTAAACATATTTCATAATGAAGAGTTTGGGCATTTCAAACTCACAGATGTCACGGTGAACTGTGGCGCATTATCGTTGCTGTCAGTAACACTAATGGTGACAGTGCAGGTGGTTGTTAGCCCATCTCCCTCCATGTCAGCAGCTTCAATGATCAACTTGTACTCTGGGTGAGTCTGACACAGGAAAGTGAGTTACAATGAAAGCAAGGAATGAGAAAGTCTTGGAAAGAGAAGAGTAGTTATTATATTACCTCTCTGTCCAGTCCACCTGCCATCACACTGATCATTCCGCTCACTGGGTTTATGGCGAACATGTCCTCTGTGGGCATCTGAGCCTTTATCCTATACCATATTATAGCATTGTTTGTCTGTGGGTCGTCTTTATCCACTGCTGTTATCTTTACGACGGAGTCACCTGTTGAAGGTAGCAATACAATAGTGACTATTAGGACTTGAAATTCATTTTTAGTAAGTAAAGTTTGCTGAATCCTTCTCTCACCGGTGTCAGCGTTTTCGCTCACTCTGCCATAGAAAGGGTTCTGAGTGAATTGTGGAGCGTTGTCATTCTGGTCAACAACATTGATAATAAGCTCCATGGGCTCCTCAGCTTTAATGCCCTCATTTAGTGCATGGGCCCACAGCTGTAACACAAACCATGCATATTCTAAGAGCAGTAAACTGTACATGCAAGTATAAAGAAAAAAATGATGAGATTAAACGGAAAAATGTGAAATTCTGCAATAAAAAGCTCACGTTGTATTTGGCTGTGTTCTCCCTGTCCAGTGGCTGGGTCACATACAGAACCCCAGATCGCCGATCAACAGTAAAAACACCCTCAGGGGGCTGATCGGCCCCCGGTCCAGTGATTCTGTAAGTTATTGCCACCTTTTCTTCATTGTTTGACTTGATCTAAAGCACAAGTGTGAATATAGTAAAAAACTGTAGCAAATACATTTTGTGAAAATGCATTCAAATCAATTCGGTTTGATACTTTAGTTACCTTCACCATGAATTTGGGATACGGACCCCGGTCATTTTCTGGAAAGTTAATAGCTGGAATAACCCACTCCCTCTTGATCCGTTTCAAAGTGCCAGACAAGCGCGTAAACTCAATGGTGGGGAGCTGCGTGAGGTCCACGTCAGGGTTGTTCTGTTTGAATCAGAACTCATTGGGTCAAGTCACATGCAGAATTGCAATATAATAAATAAACAAAGTTCATAATCAGCAGATTACCTCGAGATCTAAATGTACCTCTAGATTTGTGCTTCCTGGGATTTTATTATTCAAGCTGTTGTTTTTGTTGTTCAAGCAGCATGGCTTTCCTGCTGCAGCCAGAACGACCAAACACTGAAGAGCAAACATTCAAATGAATAAACATATACTGTCACATAATTATAAAAAAAATAAAAAATACTGTATAGTATATACAGTATACAGAATATATACATTATACACACACTATAATGATATATGTATGGCTGTAGAAAGATGTTACTGTTCATATGAGTATTAAATAATCATTAACGTTATATTACACGTTCCAAAAACAGAACAATTCAATATAAACATTATATATTGTTTTTTTTTCAAAAGAGAAAATTAGCTGTCTGGAGTGAATATTTGAAACAATAAATGAAAGTATATATAGATATATATATATATCTAGTGACAAACTATAAATCAACTTAAATAGAAAATGATATACTGATGGGCTTAGCAATAAAGAAAGTTTTCCGGCTGCAGGAGTAAAAGTTGCTGTGCCACAAGAACTGTTGACTGAAGGAAACAAATGACTCCAAGTTTTTTAACACTCACCTGGACTTGACACAACAAAAAGAGCACCCTCAAAGTCCTTCTGTTCCCTGTCATGTCTGTGTAGAAACCCAACAGATCTTTCCTCCGGCGTCACTCGACTGGGTCTGCTGCTTTGTTCCAATGGCGGCCTGCCAAGTTTGTGGCATTTACTAATCCACCTTCAGAGTTCCTCAGTCAGTACGATTCATGTATCATCTTCCACACTCAGTACGGACGGTATTTGTTCCATTAGCAGCCTGTGGCTACAATAATCATGCTGTGCTGTACGATGCTAAATGAGTAATTGTTTGATTTTGGAGGTGACCTCAGGCACTGTTAAACATGCAGGTGTGTTTATGCAGGCCAGTGTAGTGATGCACCTTTTTCTGAGAGTAGCTGTGTTTACATAACACTAGGCAGTGAGATTGGCTCCCATGACACTCAGCACTAATATATTAGCAGTTTTATTTTGAAAACTCAGTTCTTTCCACACATCTTTGTATGTCCAACTCTCTCTGGAAGTCTGCCTCAATGTAATTAACTTCTCAATCCACATATGTCTGTGATTACAATACACGAGCAGCAAATTAAAATGTCTCAGTAGTTGAACAGTGAGCATCTGCGCCTTTGAGTGGCGTGTTAACCTAAATGCATCTAATATCCACGGTGAAGGCAGTACATTTACACAACACTAAAACTAAACTTCACAGCTTACACGTAGGTAAACAGCCAAGTCAACAGAAAACAAATGTCACAGATGGATTGTCTAAAGCAAACTGTGCAAGAAAAATAGAAACAAAACAATTCACACAGGCAACAAAGGGAGTGTACGCATTATTCTATACCATCTTAGTCTGATTCACCAGATGTAGACTGTTGGGATAAAGCCTGCCTTCTTCAGCCGGCATCCGCTATCTTTTTTGCAAAGACACTGTCACTTAGCACCGCCCAAGACAATTGTGATTGGTTTAAAGAAATACAGACAAGTGGAACGTTTATTCCCCTATCCCAGAATGTTAATTTGTGCAGCTACTTTTCTGAAGAATCAAAAACACAAAATCTGCATTCTGACCTGAAAAATGCTACAATTGTGACCTATGTTAAGTCAAAGGAACGGAGGTTCTTTGCTTGTACTTGTGTACATAATAAAACACTAAAAACTGCCGTTCAAATTAAAAATATTGGCTACAATGATGATCCTTTTGCCACAAAACATCCAAGAAATGACAGCCTGATGGAAATGTTGACAACGAGATGAACAAAGTTGAATGTAATGATTTGTTTTTTAAAGGAACTGTACTCAACATTCAGAGAATTAATATTTACTATGTAGTGAAATAGTGGCGTAATGGCGTCCTGAGCAGAGACTTCCTGTGTGTGTGTGTGGTAATCTAAATCTCTCTGTTTGTTTTGATAGCCGGTTAGGCCGCATGTGTCGGTATCTCACATATTGGGGAACGGCCTGTGAGAGCCATGTGGAGGCAATCCCAGTCCACTTTTTTCTCAGTATTTAGAGTAAAGCTCCTTTAAATCTCTGTCCAGAATTGTAAAAACCCTTCTGTTAGCTGTGTTGAGGTCTGGCCAGATCTGAGTTCAGATACACCACAGACACTGTGATATCGTCTCGATACATTCTAGCTAGGTCGTCTGGCAAAGCGAGCATGGAGGCCAGTCTCTCCTGGCACAATTGTCCATACTCCCCAGTGCCAAGAGCATGTCTGATAAGGTGTGTAGCTGCGTTGGTGTCCAAAGCAGGGGAGGCACGGGCCCGGCGTTTCATCAAGAGTTCATGCATCTGACCCAATTTCATCTGTCGCTCAGAGGGAGAAACTGGGGCCTGGGGGAGAAGTAAAAAAACAGTAAGTCACCATTTTTACCAGGTGAGTTTGCAGGATGAAAACCTAAGAAAAAAACTGCAAGGTTTAAGGTCATTTTTGTGTGGGATAGCAAATCAATGTCACTTTCAGTCCACACAAACCTGCAAGTGAATCCCACTCAGGTGCTCTCCGACAAGTCGTACAGCCTCCTCGTTCCCCAGTTCATCCCACAGCCCGTCAGTGCCCAGGATCAAGAAGCGATCCTGAGGTCTCAGCTTGTGATAGGTTATGTCAGGTGCCACATCCAGATAGGGCGGACTTAGGTAGTTAGGTGGAGTGTACTGGTACAGGTTGAGAGAGTCCAGGTCCACTCCAGATTCCAGGCTGGCTAAAATACTCTGCTGCAACTCATGGCTCCACTTGAATCTTACATCACCAAACGCACGCAGGGGCATCAGAACCTGGTAGCACAATAAAAGTTCAGGATCAGTGACTTCTTTTTAAATTAAGCAGTCAACTCATTGTGCAGTGCCTGTTAAGTGTTCGACCATGAAGGAGTCTCACCCCGAGCAATCTTTCATCTGTGATCACTGTGTCATTCTCTGAGCGCGGGTGCTGGGCCTTGATCCGCTCAACCTCAGCCTGGTTCTGTGAGTTGTGGTCCTGAGAAAGGGGCAAAGCGCTCCATGAACCGTCCTTCTCCAGCACCCCCAATACTGCTCGGCAGTCACCGGAATTCGCCACGTGGATCCCGTCGGTGCCAACATGAGCAACTAAGGCAGTGCAACCTGCAAATGCTACCTGGACAGATGATGGTGCATGTGTATCAGCATTGCCTGGTCTTGACTACACTGGAGCAGCAAAGAAAGGTTTGTGTTTGTACCTGGATGGCTGTGCTTTTCATAAGGTCATTGGAAAGAGGGACTTGTGCCTCCAAGGAGATGTCAGCGTCGAGCCGTTTAAACGAACGGTCCAGGGCATCTAGAGGACTAGAAAAGGTAGAGACATAAAAGAAAAAGGAGGATTAATATCTGCCTCGGCACATACAATTACAGTATATTTGGATAAAATGTGGATCTACTGTATATAGTGTAAGCATCATTATAATATAAAGTGACCAAAAGCTTTGTTAGCTGTTAATCTCTACTTGTGTGGTGTTTGACCTCCAACAAAAAAATGAAAATCCCAATACACCCATAAATGTTTGCTTGAAATGTACATGTCTTTGTATCTACCTCATGCCTTCACCATGCTCCTCACAGTCCAGTAACTCTTGCCAGAAGACTCTGAGGTGGTCGATGTAGAGGGAAGCAGATTCACGATAGTTAAAGTCTGTATGGTGTTTGTACCACTGCAATATGGGAGGAACAGCTGTGCCATGCTCCATGCATTTCTCAAGCTCCTCCAGGCTCTTCTTTGACATCATTGCAACTGCAGTGTAGTACAGCAGACGCTCACTGACAGCCTGGGCACATGCCCAACCTCCATGGCCGTCAAACACTCCAAAAAGCATGCCCTTTGACTGGAGAAGAGAGAGAAAACTCCATTACATTTCACATGAAGGGAGATAAAAGTAGGGAGATGGATCGGATAAGTGACAGAGGGATGAAAATGCTTACCTGTAAGCAGGTGGCTGCACTGCGGCGGTCCTCATTAGGTGTGTTAGAAGCCAGCTGGCTGCTGTCAAACTTTCTCACAGCACAGAGTCCCCTGCCATCGAACTCTGGCACACTCACAGTCTGAGAAACAGATGTATATATACACAGATGTGCAGGGTTAATTATAACTGCAAAGGTATTCATACTGATATATCTTATTTGTATGGAAAGAAAAAATAGTCTTTTCACCCAACAACGACCTCAGAAACATGTCAACTACAGTGTTTTCATATTCTACATGTCTCATTAGATAGTGTCAGTTTCAGAGACACTAAGGCATCTATTACCTGCTCATTAGATCGCAGAATACTGTCGATTTGGACCTGGCTGAGCTGGAAGTCTATGTCTTGATGAGTTGAGTAGTGCCGCTCACTTTGAGACAAATTCTCCTCAATAGTGGAGCACAATCTGAAGGTACCCCAGGATGAGAAGTGGACGGGACGAGGCTGAGAAGAGGGAAATGATACACAGTGGGTTTACTGAATGAACAACAGCAAAGGAAAAAAGAGTGATGACAACATATGATATACCTTCAAAAAAAAAAAACAGAAAATCTAATAATTAAACAAGAGGTCAATCAGTACAAACCTGGAATATGGCAGTAGAGGAAACTGTCAATGTGTAGCTTGATGCTCTTTGAAGGATGCTGGCACACACACGTCCCGACATCTCTAATGATGCAACGCTCTTTGGGTGTTATGCACCTTATTCACCCGATGTCTAAGTCATAGGAAAAGTTAAGAAATTAGGTTATGGTTATACCAGCACTTTTGTTGTGCTAACGTAAAACCGCTTGTAGGAAGGCTGTTGAGACAGTACTTAACTTGTTCTTTGCCCTTTGCAGATTGTACTGTATTATTTTACTGTTTGTGTTCCTGTATGTTCAGTCAGCCTGTAACTTTGTGTTTTGCTGCTGCCTACCTGAACAGGTCTTTCCTGCAAATGAGATCCTGGGTCTCAATGATTTACCTGTATAAATAAAGGTTAATAAATTAAAAAAAATAAAAAGATAGCAAGCTAGCTGCGTGTTCTGAGAGTTAAAAACAAGGCGTTATAACGCTAATGTTAAGCAGCATGCCTCTCGTTATAACATTGATATGTGAAAGCTAGCTGCACAACATTAAATTAACAACATTATAAAAGTTAACTTAACGTAGAGTTAGCTTGCTAGCTGTTTGGCTTCGCTAACATTTAACGTATTAGCGACCAACGTTATGGTAAAACCTATACTTCCGCTAAACGAACCACAGATTAATTTGGTACGTTTAGGATACATCAAGTGCTCTGAATAAACATGTCATTGATTATACTTACAATTACGAATGAATCGATATCGACCGACGGACTCTTAACATGATCATAACCATATATCCACAACAACGTCTGACGTTGCCATGTGACGCACCTTTGTAGTTCTCGCTGGTTACGATGATTGTAGAAAGATTGTAGGAGCATCTATAGAGACGATCTTTGATTTAGACACCTCTTGCCTTGTTTCAGCTTTATTTCTGCTAAATTATAATTAGATACCCTCGTGATATTTCAAGTTTGTTCAGTTACGGAGCAAGACTAAGACCCTTGGTGTTTTGTTTTAAGTTAAAATAAAAAATAAAAATAGACGATCTTTGATTAGATAGATCTTGCCCGTACCAGAGAAACAAGGACCATGCAAGTCACATTATAGTTTTAGAATTCACAGTTTTGTGACGATATTTTGTGTTTTAATTAGCTTTATTCTTTTTTCATGCACGTTTTAGTTTGTTAGCGTGATACGGTTCGTTTGCATCTCTGGTAACTGAGTAACTTAGCTACGCTAAAGGCTAACGTTACATGACAAATAAAACGATATCAGATTTAGTTCTGCTAAATTGTAATTTGACACCCGCATAATATTTCAAGTTTGTCCGGTTATTATTATTATTATTTTTTTTTTATTATTATCATAGTGTTTTTTATTTTATTTTCTAAATTCTTATCATGTTCTTTTTCTTTTTTTAACCCCTCAAATCCACGGTCAAACCTGGCCTTTGGGGTTGTATGCGTCACACCCATAGACTGTTCGTTACTACGGTAACGTGATGTACCAACGAAACTATTAGCTTAAAATGGTTAAAGATTAACAGCTTAATTTACGACGACCTTATGTGTCCAGTGAGAAGTTATTACCGTAAAATTTGGACATTGGCTTGAAGAAAAAAAATAACTTAAGAAAAGCGTCTTAGCTAAAGTAAAAATTAGCTTGCGTGTTTATTTTTGGCTAGCTAACGTTGGCTAGCGATTTCTGAAAATAGCATTTCTCCAGTTAGCAAAAAAAACCCGCTAGATTGACAAGAGATGATATTCTTGTAATATTAAGTTAGCCATACTGTTAATTCGGTGACATTTAACCGATTATAATGGCTTCAAAAAACAATTAGTGATTTAATGAGTGAAATGGATAATTCAAGGTCCGGCAGCAGCAGCCGTAATAGTAAGTGACATTGATGGCAAAACCAGATGTGCATGTTTGTTTTTTACGTAGCTAATGTAAGATACATTTACGAATGTTATGTCTGTCTGGTTAAGATTATTATCACATTTATTTCATCGTTCTGTTTTCAGCCATAAGGACGGATCTCAGGTTGCTGCTTGAGTGCCTGAAGTTTCAGATGAAATGTCCCGATCTGCAGAAACAAGCTCTTCTCACCATTCACTCAATCTGTGAAAAGAGAGGTAATAGTGAACCATTGATGTCAAAATATACTACTGTATGTCCCTTCCTCTATCTCCTACACATACTAAACATCCCTTGCAGTGATGAATACATGATAAACATGTTCATCTCCATCACATATTACCATGACACCTTACCATGATACCTTTCCACTGTCTGTCTTTTTCAGAGGATAATGTGGACCTGCTGAGAGAAATGGGAGGTGTGGCATTTGTGTATAACCTCTCCAAATCCAGTGTTGTTGGTTCAGATGTGAAGGAGACTGCACTCTTTACGCTTGGCACGTTAGCAGAGGCCAATGGTAGGCATGTGTTTGTGATAATGGCTGAATCCCAATTCAGGGCACATCTTGTGAAGAATGCAGTCCAAAAAGCTGTGTCCTTTGCAGCAGTCAAAGCCTAAGATGAATGTGCGTGTCCACTCCAAATGAGACAGTCCAGCCTTATAGGGACCACAATTATGGATGAATTTAGTTTGTCCTTGTCAACTTGTAAAAATCTCAGTTTACAGTCAGGATGTTGGCCTTAACACCAAACCCCTGACTAAATGGTAAATATCACTGTAAACTTGGAACATGGGTGCTATGTTAATCTTAATCTTTTCCATTTTTCTGTAGATTGTGGGATACTAAAACCTGCACACAGGATAGCTTTGTCACGCTGTCATGACATATTCAGTTTTAAAATTTGGGAATCACAGGCAGTGGCCCTGAATTGAGATACGGCATCTGTGTATTTTTACATACATACATATACAATAAGTATACAACATACATATAAAACATGTGTACTATCATGTTTGAAGAATACACATTCTTCAGACTGTGTATGTGGATTACTATGTATGTGTTGGTGTAATGTAGTATTTTCATTTAAGAGTAAATCAAATTATACTTTTATAATTGTACATATATCATATTTTTTGTTTTCCTTCTGGCAGTGTATTGCAAGAATTCTCTGTGCCGAAAGGAGACATTTTCAGACCTTGCTGGTTGGTTGATGAAAGAAGACATCCCACTTACACAGAAGAGAGTGTCTGTCTATCTGCTGTCTGTATTGGTAGCCAACAACAGTAAGATCAAGGCTCCTCAACTGACAATGAGTTAGAAATACAGGAAGATTGGTTGTCCCATTTTAAGTTTTTCTGTCACTTAACAATGGTTTTCAAACCTATGAAAATATTACATATATCTGGAACAAAATGTACAGTACTTTTGATAACTGTCGTCCGTGTGCTACTGCAGAATCAGGACAGACTTTGAGCCAAGTCACTGGTTGCCTGGATGTTCTACTGGACCTCTTCAGGTACTTTGCAATTCTAAACACCAGGCATCAGTCATACCAAGTTTACATAGGTATGCTGAAAAATGTAAACCACTTTTTTGCAGGACCACTTATCCTCTCTCCTCAGAGGCTACCTTGATAGCAGCTAATGCTACTCAAACCTTCCAACTTTGGGCATCTGTTTCCAGTGCTCTCTGTGGATGTGTCAACAACCCTCAGAATGGTAATGCCATCCCTGTATTTGTGCATTTCACTGAGCACTGAGCAGTTAGCATGTAAAATGTTGATGTCCTTCTACTTTCAAGTAAAACCATGGCATTCCATATTAAGTTTATATCTAAAGTAAGAGCAAAAACAATTTTTTCCCAAATGTGTCTTTTGTCTTCCAGAGGAGGGTCAGCGTATTTGTGTAGCAGCCTTTCCTATGATAAAAGTCTGGCTTCAACAGAGTGCTTTGCCACGTACTGAGATTTTTCAACCCATATGTTCCTTCATAGCACTGACTGTGGCCAACAACTGTAAGTTAAAGGGGCAAAGTGACTTGTGCTAAAACTGGGATTTTTTTTATGTTTATGTAAAACATCTAAAATTACACTAAAATAACAGATCGTTAAACATTCATCTCTTCTTTGTTTTTGCAGCTTGTGTTCAGGAGAGTTTTTCTGCCTCAGGGGGTCTGGAAACTCTCTCTCTTGCACTGGTTCGTCTAGCTTCTGCTGCAGATACAAGCGTGTTGTCTTGCCAGCTTTCTGTCACTATATCCAAGACCCTGTCAGCTTGCATCACAGAAAACTGTGTGTATCACTCTCACACACACACACACACACACACATATATATATATATGTATACACACATACACCATAACAGTTCACTTAAACAACCAGTGTCTCCTCCATTTACTATCTATTCTTTGTAGCTTCTCTGGCTTTAGGCCTGGCTCAGTATGGCGTGGTTTCCTACCTCATCTCCCTGCTGGTTAGCCCACACCTGGACCCTCAGGACAGGCTTTCTGTTTTACTTACCCTGGGTCACTGCACGGAGGCCTCTGGTAAGACTGCACATAGTAGTGTTTTGTGGTTTTGTTTATTATTTTCTGGTAGTGTTGGACTGTGTTTCTTTCAACATTATATTTCAAACTCTTTTGAGAATTGCACCCACTGCTACTGTCTTTAACAGTTGTCCTTGTGTTGTATGCTATGGGTATTTATGCTATCCATGTCTTAAAAAATGGCATGTTTCTTCCTGTCTGTAGAGGAACACCAGTCCCAGTTGGTGCAGTGTGGAGGCCTGCCCCTGATCATAACCCTACTCACAGAGGATACAAGTGAGGAGGTTAGGAAGACGGCCACATTCATATTGCAGACCTGCAAACAGGCCAGTAAGTCATCACCGTGGGTATAAAGGCACTCTGTGACATTGTTATTTAGCACTTTTACTCAGGTGCTTCATTTGCACCATTACAAGAAAATCACTTTTCCCTTATATGGCAAAATGTGAATTTGAATTTTAGAATAATTGAAATTGAAACTTTCTTCTCTTGCATTTCAAAGAGATATGACAGAAAGTTTAAATTACATATGTCAGTGTAGCACTGTGATCTTGAGTGAAAGATAAATCAAATTAATGAATAGAATAAGTGATTGAGCAATACGTGGGTTGAATGTAGAATATGAAGCACTCATAATGACTTATTTATCTTTGTCTGTGAAGCTATGTCCTTGGGGGTGCCTGATCTGATAGTGAGACAGGAGGAGGATGAAAATGTGGAAACAAACATGGAAGGCTTCAGGAGCTCCGCCAAAGAGTTGCTGCGCAGGATTGACCTACTCGAAAAAAGACAAGCAAAGGTCAGATATACTCTCACACATGGCCACAGTATAATCAGACTGTAGCTTGGTGACTCTTTATGTGTGCCTTTGTCTGTCTTTAGGAGGATGGGGATGAGCAGGAAGACACAGAGCCATTAACATTAACTAAAGGGAAAGGCCAACCATCTCTGCCTCCAGTGTTATCTCTGCCTCTGCAGCATAAAGAGAGCATTAAAACCATCCCCAAAGCATATAGACCGAACAGCACTCTCAAGCGTGTAGAAGCAGCGGTTGATGGCAACATTCAAAATGTCAGAAAGGTGTTCGAGAATAAGAATCATAGTGAACTGAAGCACATGAGCTCCAATTTAAGTATGCAGGAAGAGGAGGCTAAAACCAGTGGAGGGAATGTGTGTTCAGTGTGCAAGGGTACTGGAGCTTTAATGTCTTCCCATCTGCAATCACTGGAGGGAGGCAAAGAGCCTCAAACAGCAGACAAGTCAGTAGAGTTCCTCAGTTTCTGATTACTTACTTACTTAATGAGAAAAACTGATTGAGCTTTCATAACAACTTTTTCCTCCTGTTTTTGTTTAGTTGGTTGTTTAAGCACCCAGCACCAGTGAGGCACAGTGTACCAAAAGAAATGAAATGTAATGACACAGAAGGTTAGAGTCACAGATTTATGCCTTTAACACACTTTCATTTCTTCGCTTTCCATTTTGTTTTCTGTTTTGTTTTGTAGATGTGCAGTTTCTAACATGTCATATATTTTTTATGTTAAGAGTTGCAGGACTGTGAGAGGAGTAAGGTGGAGAATATCCCAGTGGAGAAACAGACGCTTTCTCATATTCGCTGTGCAGGTAGGAGTACATGATGACTCTTCTCAGTGAAATGCTCTCCATCATGTCTTATCAAATAGTAACTGAGGAATCAGTAAGCATAGTTTATGGGTACGCCTTTATTTGTAGTTTCTGTCAGTGTAATATGCACACTTTGTGTTTCTTTGTCCTTTACATGTTCAGGCTTACTTTGGACACTTGGACACAAATAATCATCATTGTATTTATACTTCTAAACTTTAAGGGAGCATTTAGTTAGAATACTGTGAACACTGGGCTTTCACAAATGAAGTTCTCACATCCCTGTTCTTTCTTTCCTTTAGGTTGTGTGTTGTCTTTTGAGGAGTTGACCAGTCGCACTTTCGCATCTCTCCTAAGCTCCTGCCACCACTGCTGTGACATGCACAAGGTTCTCAAGGAGGCCACAGAGCAGTTCAGGACTCAGCACTGCAAACTTCTGTTCAGGAGAGAGTACCAAGATGACACTGTGGAGCCGGCAGACCCAACCTCTGAGAGTGAGAGAGTTTCAACTGCAGAGCCCCAGAGAAGCTTGGAAGCAAAAGTGGTGCTGAGTGGTAGGCAAAATTCCACGCTTTGAATATGATCAAATTCAACAGTTTGACAAAAGGTGTAGTTCCAGTGTTGCAAAACATTTAATAAAAAATGTAGTCTAGTTGTTTG
Organism: Echiichthys vipera; assembly: GCF_963691815.1. Classification (NCBI taxonomy): domain Eukaryota; kingdom Metazoa; phylum Chordata; class Actinopteri; order Perciformes; family Trachinidae; genus Echiichthys; species Echiichthys vipera. Next base: position 9,780,867 of record NC_139832.1, on the reverse strand, counting down.
ATGATAGAGTGTCTTACTCACCTTGCAATGGCCTTGGTTTTAAAGTTGTTTTATGTCAAATGGCAAGTTCACAACGTGGTGCAAAATTAAGCACTTTGTATCAAAGTTAAATATAGGAATGGACACATATTTCCCTCAGAGTTGAAGCTCACTGAAAATCATCATTGAGCATACCTCAGTCAAGACAAATGTAAGAACTTTACCAATTAATACAGATGTTGTCTGGAGTTAATTAAATGTGAGAGAACCTTTCAGACAGTAAACATGCCTCATGCATGTTGCTGTTGTTCCAAACTGTTTTTATGGTTCAGCGCATTTTTGTTTTTCTCGTCCATTACTTCATAACTGTTACGTTAATGTCCCCAGCATGAAACAGACATTATTATCTTTGACTACTGATATAAAATGTCTGATTTCTATTCCCCTGTAAAAGAGGTCTGCCTGACTCCCATACATAAAGGAGCAGAGAAAGGCAAGAGCTTCCTGCCAGAACACCACTGGCAGAAGCAAAATGGTAAGAATTTGGCAAGAAGTAGATTTTCATATATCTCTTTACACCACTGATCATCTTTAAGAACTGTGAGGAATGAGCCTATCTAGATCAAACAATTGAACAGTACATTTTTTAAAAACTAGATTAAGCTGTAGGTCACTGAACTGAACTAGAATACATGTACAATATTAGGTAGGTGTGTAATTTAAGTGTCTTCTTCCATCAAAGGCATCTCTTTGACTCCACGGTATAGAGGAGATAAAATGAAGACCTCTTATAACAAGACCGGTATGTATGTATGTTACATAATCACAGCAGCATATTGTTTATTGTTGTCCTTTATATTTGTCACATTCAACAGCACTGAGCTCATCACTCTTCCTTTCAGATCAAGGCTTGATTCCCCCGAAAAGGTCTCGGGTTCCTGAAGGTAGACATGTATTATCAGATATGGGTATTTACAGCAGATTGCTTTAAGTGTGTGTGAATGTTATGATTGAGGGCCTGTGGTGGGAGCTGTCCTCTGCAGTGTGTTCCTGGCAGAAGACAACCAAAGAGCAGAAGGAATGTTGAACTGCAGCCAGTGTTCTCACAGTGCAGGCCGGAGCTGGTTCAGAGTCGCACAACTGTATTAAGCTGTTTCACACTCTGAATAACACAATGTGTGTGTGTGTGTGTGTGTGTGTGTCTGTCTGTCTGTCTGTCTGTGTGTCTGTGTGTCGGTGTGTGTGTGTGTGTGTGTGCTCTGATGCTTTTGTATTAAACCATGGACATGGTGTTGAAAGGAGAGACATTTTAGTCTGTTCCACATTATGACTATGCATGTTTGTACCTTAAGCATTATTCAATATACTGTTTCTTATATTTTGTTGCTATATTTCTCATCAATCCCCTTTTTCAGTTGTAAGTCAGACTTTCTATTGCCTAAGTTGCTGTAGTGTTGCAACATGGATACAGACAAACTGTTGTGGAGTGCAATCTGCATGTGCTGTCAAGATTTACTGTATATTTAACCCTCTCATCCATTTCACAATGCTCACTTTGTTTGAGTACATATTCTTCTTACACTGCACCGTTCATGTTTTCATTCTGTTTCTGTCCAGTTCAGCTGTTTAACACCTTCCTCTTCTTTCCTATCATACTTCATTCCAACTTAATTTTCCCCTTTTCTATTCTCTTGCCTAATCTTCCTTCATCAGTCATTCTTCTCCTCCTGTATTGTTGTTTTTTCAGCAGCTGTATTAGTCATAACTGGGGATGTGATATTGCTCTTAGGAGGAGTAGGGCAAGAGAAACATTGTCTGTCTGGGGCCAGTTGATGTGTTGTTGAGTAACAGAATGAGTTATTCAAAAAGACTGCAAGAACCTGGCATCCTCTCAGTCACACACACACAAATGCAAAGAGTTTTATGTTTAATTACAGAGAGAAGAGGAGGAAGTAATAGTGGAGATCACACTCTTGATGATGAGCTGAGGACTAGCACAAAACACTATTCCATCGTAAGAGTTTAAAAGAATATTTCAATACGAATGACTGTACTGCCATTTATATGGCCAGCCAGGTTTTTCAACAGCTTGTTCATGCTATGATTGTATGCTGTAGTGCATTAGAGTATAAGAATAAAAGGAGGAAATATTTATATAGAAAATGAAAATGATCACTGGCAATGGTAAAAAACGTAAAGTCAGCAGCACAGACTTAAAACACAGATGTCAGAGCATCCTTGAAAACACCAGCTCAAGGACTTTCAAAATAGTCCTTTCAACTGCAGTACCATGCAATTACAACGTAACTTTGACATAAATAGAAATGACACAACATCAGATGTCAAGTCTCAACTAGTTTTTCTCAAATAGATTTTCATAGGGTTCTGAAGTAAGTCGAAACTAATGGAGGGTTGGGAAATCAGTTTAAACTGCATGGTGTGCTTTGAAGAATGGCTGCGAGTAATTCATGCAATGTGTTGATAATTGACTGAAATGTGGCAAACCACCAGTATGTTCCATTAACAGTCACACAGGCATCTTCAGCCCATGATTTAATCTAAGTAGAGCTTTAGTAACATTCCTACATATGTATCAGTGGAGAAGGCATTAGTTTGTAAGAGTCACAGGTATTGTACTGAATGATGTCTAATGTCCCATGATCCACACTCTCCTGACCCTCTGACAGACTGTATAACCTTTACTCATAGTTTTGCCTCTTCTGCCTTCTTTATTGTTCACAGACAAGGAAAAGGAAAGACTTCAGTCGTGAGGAGGTGCGTTACTTACTGTGCGGAGTGAAGACTTACGGCTTCTCCTGGAACACCATCTTGTGGTCATACCCCTTCCAACCTGAACGCACCAATGTTGACCTGGCCAGGAAATACAGAGGGCTGATGGTAACAAGAGAAAATCTCCTTTAAGTATTTATTTTATAAATGCATTTATATTAATTGCCTGTTTTTTGTGCCTTCAGAAAAGTAAAGCCCAGTATTCTGGCTGTGACCAGGCTAGTCCTGGTCCTGAGATCCTGGACCAGAACCCATTATCAATGCCCCCCTGTGAATGATAGCTTTTACTCTCTCTCATCACACTATTTATTGGGAAAACAAACTATTTAATTCATTTACACGTAATATATTGCACTGTCAGTATTTATAAAGATTTTTTAGTACTTTGTATATGGTTTGCATTGTTTTAAAAATATTGTTTGCAACTCTCTTCACATTGTATTTATTTTCATTCATATGCTCATAATATATTGTACTCAGTATTTATAAAGTTTTAGGAATATTTTTGCAGCATTTTCAGTGCATTGACAGCTATTGTTAGTGGTTTCTGGTTGTTTAATGTTAAGATATTAAAACAGGTGTTATCTGTCAAATATGCTTTTTGTGTTTTTTATATTTGAGTCATGAAAACAGACTCTCAAATAAGAAGTGAAGCTGCAGATGCTAGTTACATAGTACAACGTATCTGAGACTAAATCGAAACCAATGAGACTTATTGTTAGGATGAATTGTACCTTTGAGGAAGGGCCTTGTTTTGTTGCAGCACCACCTATTGATGAATCACCACCACTGTGTTGCCACACGTATGTCTGCCAGATTTGATTACGACAGCACGTGTTGATACGTTCTGACAGGTAAAAGACCCAGCCCTAAACACACTGACAAACATTTAATACCAGTTCTGTCATAACTGTTCTTTAGGTCTTGTCAGATTTGCCGTGCAGTTTGAATAATATTGGACCTGATTTGAAAAAAAAAAAGAAAACTCAGATAGTTTAAAATAGTCAAGGTGTCAGAATATAGTCCAGCAGAAATTGACATGATCAAAACTATTTGGATGTGATTTGCCCCAAGTACTCCATGAAAAAGTAATGTCCATTCGAGCAGATAATGCAAGTCAGTTGTGTAGTGCACCATTGCTTTGGAGATACTTAAGGAGAATAAAATAATAATGCAGAAGAGAAACTATAGTTCTGCTTGGACCCTTAAAAACCAAATTACATGGGTGTCTTCCTTGACCTATGGTGTGACAGAAGCTAAGAAGTACTGCCATCGCGGTTCATAGCAAGGCAGGAAATCAACAAGGAGAGGGGAGACTCAAGTCCAACACTTTTGTTTATTGAGCTGAAAGCCTCTGGTATGACAGGAATCACAATGGCGCAAATCAGGCTGTTTATCTATTCTCTGTGCATCAAGAAGCAGCTCAGTCTACTGACTGTATCCTCTACTAAAGACTAGCTCGACTGAGATCACTGTCTGCCTCTCCCTCTCCACGGGGACTCATCAGTGTGTTGCCAAAACCATGGGACTTACCCGGCTGCCATGTCCTGAGGCGTAGGCTGTAAAAGTTAGGTGTGGCTGGACAAGACAAATGTTGAATAGGAGTGGGACTGTGATTATGGATTATGAAACTGGAGACTACAGAAGTGAGGCACAATGCTTTTTGGATACAGATTGTTGTATTTAAAAAAAGTTAAATCCATGTTGTACATCTTGGTGACATTGCAGTCTTCCTCCCTTCATTAGGAAATATTCCTGTCGAATTGGTAAAGACAACAGTTATTTATCCAAGTTTCATTTTTAGGCAGGATGAAGTGTCCTCTCATACCAATCCACTGACTATTTGGTCAAGATGTCGGGATAGCAATGCAGTGAGGGCAGAGGGAGTAAGGGTGGGAGAGGCATGTGAGAGGCAGATTTCTCATGGACTGAAACACAGTCACACTAAAGACTTTTGACCCAGGCCCCCGAAAACCTCCTTCCTCTGGAAAGAATGTGGTTTCGTCTCTACCCCCCTCCCCCTTCTCCCCCATCCCCTCGCCCTCTCTCCCAGAAGACTTGTGAGGAAGCACTGTCTCTCTTACATGATCTGTGCTGTGTTGGCTGAAATTTGATTTCCATATGTACACTGTGTCCCATACTATACATGTTACAGAACATGCTCTATAATGGAGAAAGCTCCAATTGTTCCGATACGTGCATTTAACAGCTCTATGCTCAAGCTTAAGTCAGTCTACATTCAAAACGACGGGATGAGCCTACAGCTACTCAAGTCTTTGTAGCCTCACAGCTAATGAGTGTTAAGTAGGATATAATGCCAATTCGCCTTTGTCATGTTTCCTAATTCCATTCCAAAAACCAACCAAACATTTCATCATAATCATTTCTTCTAGTTAAAAAATGAATAAAGTCAGGGACCATGGCCATAACACATGTAGAATAATGTTTTTTTATTATCGCAATCAAACCACTACTTGGGTTAAATAATCCCATTATTGTATTGAAACACAATAAAAGATAAGGAATATTACAAAGTCCAAACATGATTATGTTAAGGCATAAATGTTTATATGACACTTGTATCCTGTGGTATGTATACTGTCTCAACCTTTGGTTGCATTGCTTCTGTCCCTTGCCTATTATTTTGCAATCACTTATGGAGTGTTGCAGACTTGCCTCAAAAGGCTTTTGCTTTTAATGTTGTACTCAATCAACATGAAAATCATTCCCTTATAAAGCAATGGCTTCTTTTTCACTTTAAGAAATTATTTTAATTGTTGCTTGGTGAATTTGCATAGAGGAAGATCTCTGTTGTCCAACAATACACTTAATCACTGTGCTGTTAAAGCCCCACCAATACACTTAAGTACACTCATAACACCCGTGCCCGAAAAGCCCCACCAATACACCGATTTTCTTTTGGCACATTTGGTTCATTTAGACAGAGAAATAACTGCCTTTATTAGGCCACTTAAGTGAGAGAGAAAAGACATTGCATTTGTGATTCTTTCAGAATTCATGTAATGGTTAAAGAGGGTTTCACAGAAAAATCCTCCCCCATGGTTTCACATCAGCTCAGTGGAAGTGCTCAGGTCATCGGGGGTCTTGACATCAGTGGGAATGAGATCAGCGACAATGTCATTTCCTTTCAGCTCCAAGTTTTTCAGCAGTCCACAAACACTTTCCTCGTTGACATCGCTCACAAGCTGCTCCAAATTCTCTTTGGCCTCTACCATCAGATTTTCCAGCGACTCTGGTGTTTCCTCGCTCTTCTCCGGCTCACATTCAGGAATCACAGAATCCTCAGCACCGTCTTGGCTTTCCTCGGTCACTGGGATGTCTGAGGGCTCGTCGTCATTGACTGGGGCAGTGATGGGAGCTGGTGGGGGAGGAATGTCAATGGGCTGGGGAGTTACATCAGGGACACTCAGGTCAATCAAAGGGAGGGAAGAAATCACTGGCTCAGGGAGAGACTCTTGGCTGAGCAGGTCTGTCTTCTGCTCCAGAGTCTCAGCTGGGGCTGCCTCAACTTCTGCCTCTGGTTCGGGAACTGGCTCTGGTTCAGGAACTGGCTCTGGAGCAAGCTGAGCTTCAGGAACAACTTCTGGAGCAAGCTGAGCTGCAGCAACAGGTTCTGGTTCTGCAACTGGTTCTGATTTTTCGGGCGATGGTTCGCTGACTGAGACCAGAGGCTCAGGTTCGACTGGAGCTGGGGTTTCTTTTGCCACAGGCTCTGGTTCAGCAGGAGCCTCCGCTTGACACTCTGATGCACCTTCTTCAGTGGGTAAACACGTCATCAGTGTCACCGGCTCAGTGGCCACATCCAATATCTCTGTCTTAAGGGCCTCCTGAGTCTGTGTCATCCCAGAGTCTTCGGCTGGTTGAGCTGCTGGCTCCGCTGCAGTCTTCTGTTCAGCGGCAGCAGTCTCAACGCCGTTGGCTGGGCTCTCTCGCCCTCTGGTGAACCGGTTTCCCATGATGAACCTGTACAGAGTTTAAAAATGACAATAATATTACTTTAAATAATGAAATGTCAAATTCTAACTCAACTTTTCTTTCGCTCAATATGACAAAGCATTTATGTCGCAGGCATTGTAGGCTATTTCATTTTGAGCTTTTTTCTTCAAATGTATAAATATGCAACGGACCAAGGTTTCAAAAACAACAAAGAATAAAAGACAGAAACTTGCTCGTGCTTGCCAGGATTCACTAAACTGGTTGAGCAAAAATATCCCGGTGTGTGTGTTTGTGCGTATAGGGACATTGTGTTCTCTTGCACCCTTCCCGGGCTACATGTACAGCATGTACTCAATAGTGCAGGGGTTTGAGCGTGACTGTAAAGTGAAGGTTTCCGTAGAGCCCAGGGGAAATTTGAAGCATTTGTTTGATTATTTCGTTCTTGCTCGTTTTGCACGGCATGTCACAGCATGCCCCAACACCACTGTCTTACCTAATAATAAAATCTCAACACGTTCGGACGTGCAATGAAACCGTTTATCACGTAATAGCTCCCGTGTCAGGACAATAATAGTTTATGATTTCCCTTTGTTTGCATATTCTAATTATTCTGTAAAATAAATAACCACACCGTGTTCCAGTGGTGTCATGGACCGCTTTACCACATGCAGTTTTAACCGTTTAAATATTTAGTATAATGACACACGACGTGACAAATACCCCGCTCATAATTAGCATCAACGCAAACAAACACCCGTGCGCTAATTGCCATTAATTGTTGGTCAAAGCAAACCGAACAAAGAAACCCTTGCAGACGACCCCGCCTCCCTCTCGTGCTGAACACACTTAAAACATATCAAAGATGTCTAAATGTCATCAGCTCCGGTTATAATGTGAAGTGAGAAACAGTTACCCACCTTCTGAACCTTGTTGCGTTGCAGTAAAAGTAGTTTAGGCTGCAGATGATCTCACACTCCCAACTTGGGGAAGACCGCACGTCAAACTGTTTGTCGGAAGCGCGCACCGGCGAGTAGTTGTAGACTCCGTGCGCGTCCACGGTCCATGCGCGTGCCGTACACCAACCACTACGCTTCACCGAGCCATATTGACTTCAAGAAAGTAAGTAAACAACGCAGACATGAAACGACTAATCAGTCTTTACTCAATCAAGCTTAATATCTTGAACCATGAATTAGTATTTATTCTCGACAAACCAGCGACATAAGGTCCATAGTTCAAAAATGATCACCTGTTTCAAACTGATCACCTATTATTAGATCCAAATGACCCTCCAGAGTTTCAAAATGATCATTATTGGATAAGATGTCGAAATTGATCCCTGCTAGAGCTTTTTAAAGTGACATTTGGATCACTTGTATTGTTGTATTTTAATGCAAACTAGTGCTTGACCACAGTCCAGTTCATTTACATGAGGAAGCTGATCAGCTGACTTTACTGTAGGTTGAATATTAAATCCGTGACACGTTTAGAAAGTCTGTAATGCTGAGAAGTTGACAACCGTCCCATTGAAGGCTGATTCTTGATGATCACTCAGATGATAACGGATTAAAGGTTGAATATGTAGAATCTTTATTAAAAACTATATTTAAAAAAAAAAAACACCCACAGGGCGCTTTGAGGGGTACAGAATGAAAGTATTGCTTTTCCATAAACAAAAATATATTTAGTCTGAATGATATGTGATATGATATATATATGATATATGGGTCTTTTTGATGGATTTGACAACAGTCCTGTTTACATTGTACCATTGGGCTTGCCAGGGTTGTGTGTTGTTCGCTGCAGCTACTGTAGATTGGCACTGGGTGAATTGGAGTTTGCCAATCCTGCAGCTGCTTATTTGTCCCAGCAACTGAGTGAACAGAGACGAGCAAAAACCAGAGTCAATATAGGCCAAGCATTCACTCGATGGACTGAGATAAAGGAGTAATGGTAAATGTCAGTCAAACACCTCTGCAATACTTGTTTTGATGGTGCGATTTGCTCGAGGGGACGGGTTCAAATAGTCTCAAATAGACTCTGGTCTCCTGTAGGGTACTGGGCAGGGTCTGACGAACATGACAACCTGAGTGGTGGAATTATTTTCTGTTGCTGCGACTACGATCTTGAGACACTAGATGGCGGTGTCCTGCTCATTCTACACATTCAACCTCCATCCATCACCCCCTATCTGGGTCACGGGGAAGCCTGGAGCCGATCCTAGCTGACATTGGCTGTGAGGAGGGGTACACCCTGGACAGGACGCCAGTCTATCCCAGGGCACATAGAGACCAACAGAGACAGTAAACCATTTACACTCAGCCTGTGAATGTTCTCATTCGTCCAGGTCGTTGTTATCCCCCAAACAATTTCAGTCAAAAGCAACTGGACTTGGTTATTTGTCTAGGAGGACAATTCACCTCTCATCCAAGAGGCTTCCTCAGTTCATGTAAGCAAATGACCAGGCTGGGACTGGTCCTCACATTCACACCTTCGGGCAATTTAGAGTCATCACTGTGGGAGGAAGTGGGAGAACCCTGAGAAAACTAACGCTGACATCGGGAGAACATGCAAACGTCACATAGAAGGGCCCCAGCCCAGACTCGAACGAGGAACCCTCTTGCTGTGAGGCGACAGTGCTAGCCACCACACCACTCCACCGTGCCGCCCCATATTCAACCTTTAATGTTTTATTTTTTTGTGACAGGTCTGACAAGGACTTTCTGTCGCGTTCTGTTTACATTGTACCACCTAATTGCGGCTGGCATTGCGGGTTGCCAGGGTTGTCTGTTGTTATGCTACAGGAACAAGGAATTGTCTTGAGTTGAGAGCTAGCTAGCTAATCCAGTGGTTCTCAAACTTTGTACATGACGTACCACCTCGGAAAATACCAGGCTCTCTCCCGTCCCACCACTGAGACCAATGTTAAAATACAGCAGCGTAGGCCGGCACTATTCAGCTACGGACAGGCGGGTTTATAATCAGAGGATTATTTATTGTTAACTGTCCTCAGCCATGACTTCAGTTTCAGATTGAATGCTTTAAATATCCTCCTCCTGATCCGCACTTCTCTTCCTAATAGTTCCCATTTGGAGCCACGATTGCAGGGTTTTTAAACTAACTACTAATTACTATTTACCTCCGCTTACTCTCTTCCACCACAGTTTAGCTCGTGACTCACGAAGGGGACCACGTAACAGGCTGATATTGACACACTAAAAATAAAAACTTATTTTTAATTCCATTTCATGAATCTTAAAAGTTTAAGTATTTTCTTTCGAAATGTTGTAGTATTTTGATTGTATTATATATTTTTTTATTTTGGAGATTCTGTCGAGTACCACCAGAGAGAGCTTGAGTACCACCAGTGGTGCAAGTACCACGGTTTGAGAACCAGTGAGCTAATCGATTACACACCACTCAAAGAAAGACTTCCAGTTTAAGACTGGCGAAGGTTAAATACAGTTGTAAAATTAATTGATTAGTCGAAATTAGTCATTACCCTGTATGATTCATCACTTTACATGGCGCAGCCTGATCGCTTGACACACTCGGCAACGAACAGAAGTTACCAAGGAAAAGGTTGTTGCCTAGCAATGGAATTCCGTTGAAGTGTATATAGACTAACATGCACCATGTGATTTTTAACGATTACTGATTTCTGTCAACATGAACATTAGGTCTCCAGAGGTCAGCGGACGAAAGACGCCTTCCTTATGGCTTCTCTCTCTGTGAGGAGACCCACTGGGTTCGTACTTTGGATTTCGGGGTTTCTCCTGCTCATCTTCATTCAGATGTTAACCTCTCTTGTGCTCTTTGCTGGTGTGTTCGTCCTCTCCAACGAAGTCCTCATCAGCCCCTTTCACTTCTGTCTAACGCGTCAACATGGTGATGTGTCCTGCAACGCAGCTGTCAGTGGATGGGAATCTGAGATAAAAATCAACATCCTGACAAAAACGGTCGTCCTGGGTTTGTACATTCCTGTGGTGCTTGTGGCGTTTGCCCTGCTGGCCTTGCTGTTGGCAGCTCATGCTAAAGACAGAGCAGCACTCTGGTTTAGCGTGGTCTGCCAGGCTGCTTCAAGCCTACTCATCCTGACTGGCATTATAGGTTTTCTGGTACTCTATCAGTCATATGTGAGCTGGGAACACATGACCATCTGGTTCTTCATATGTGTGGATGTGCAAGTTGAACTGGTTTTTATAACTGTGCTGACCTGTGTGTTAGGGAAGAGGCTGCCGTCGAACTGGGAGTAATGAGGTCCAAATGAGAAGTCATCCTTACTTTGTTAAAAATCATTTTAATTATTTTTGTTACATGTTCTTTGTTATGTTTTCACTGAACAGTGGCCACAGCTTTGCTTTGCTTTGGGGCATATGAAAAGTGTGTGACAGATTTTATGATGAACCTGTTAACCTTCTTTTGTTTAATACACTCGAGCATACTGTGCTGTTATTGCTTTGGTGTACTCAGTGTTTTTATAATCTAGACAAACTGGTTTGTGAAAGTGACAGACAGCCAAGTGTGTAAATAAATATCTCACTAAAAATAAGTATGACATGCTTTCTTTACTCACTGCAATTTCCCAGCTTGGGATCAATAAAGTATTTCTATTCTATTCTAGCTGGTGAATACTGTAGATGAGTGAAGTTGTGTAGAAAAGTAGTCAACTAAAAGACTCAGTGCGGACAGTTGAGTCCACGCAGGACTTGATTTTCCTAAGTGCGTCCATAAAAACGGCTACTTCATCATTTATTAAAGTGGAAAAAAACACTTCTAAACACTCGATGACCTTCCAATTCAACAGACAATTTATGTGTCATTAAGAGAAAACTTGGATCTGCTTCACTCTTCGCGCTTATACGAAAAGGCCACAGGTACAGCTACAGCTCAGTAACTTGTGTCAAGTGTTAAGTGCTTTGCTCTTTAAATGTACTGTGACATTGAGATAGTTGCAGTCGGTTTCACATTTAATATCAAAGGATCCACTGTATCATTTATCTCAACATGCAGTGTTTTCACTTTTTGTTTTGTTTTGTTTATGTTAGTATTAACAGATCTAGTTCAAACTTTACAAAAAACAAGTTATCTGTATTAAGGGGATTTCCATTAAACAGAGTGGGATTTAAAAAAAAAGGTAGCAGCTCTGTTATCACACTGTAAGATGCTTAACTGAGCTGTCTCACCAAATTGTCATGAAAAGTGTACACCTCATTTTGATGCATGAAGGTTGGTGAATTATAAGTGTCACATTTTAAATGATCGGTTCTCTAATCTGTAGGAGGAGCTGTGTGCATTCACAAGTAAAGATTGGTCTGGGGAATTCCTAATGTGGGTGGCACTCCCCTCTCAGAGAATATTTTCCATTTATTGCGAACACTTTAAGGCTCACTGCACATTCCAGTGGAACTCTAATAAAGTTCAGGTGAAAAAAATTTCTCGCACAAGCCGCAAGGCCTCATCATCCTCCTCCGCTGCCTCTGGCGGCGTCCGTGAGCGCTCCTCTTTTGACTCAGCCTCCGGTCCAACATTCCTGAGACCAACGTGATCCTGGTCTGACCTTTGACCCTCAGGTTCCTGATGATGCATGCTCTTGGTGTACAGCAATGTTTCCACCTCTGAAATGTCCAAGTCTGTTTCTGAAACATAAGTGGTTTCCAGGTCATCGCCGCAGTCTGAGGACTCCTCTTCTAAAGTCACCAGCTTTGCTGTGGTCTTTGAAGAGGCAGGGTTCACGGAGGCGTCCGCTGCCTTGTCTCCGACCTGTGAGTGGGTCAATCACAATGCTTCAGGGAATATCCTGCAATTTACATCCACTACTGCTGACTAGGCACAGACTGGGGTTGCATGCAGGTATACCCTACTAATAAGTGGACAACATAATATACTTGAAATACTTACGACACTTTATTTTACTAGGATCCAAATATGTGATTTTCGCATATATGATGCTTTTAATTTACACGATTGGTTGTTTCACATTATCCCACCATCCTAAACAATATTGTCATGTTTTCATATTCACACATGTCAATAGCTGGGTCTGTTTTGGTATTTCCCCCCAGGTTCAAACGTTACATAGGAGAGCAACAGCGCCACCTTTCGGTCAGTCAGGGGAGCCCCATCCACGCAGGCAGCGTTGGTGAGATATGACACAGCTGCCTCTACCAGCTCTTTCTCGTTCATACAGTAGAAAACAGCCCTGAAAGCACACCAGTGCATACTCTTGTTAGTCAGAATTATTCCGTGGACGTTTAGTGAAGCATATAACCGAGGCATTGTCTCGATATTTCACGTGAACAAACGTTACCGGGCAGTTTTCTGTTGTTTCCTGCTCTTCAGCGGCTCCGTCTTCTTCACTTTCTCCTCCTTCCTCGCCATCCATGACGGCAGCGCCCGGTGCCTTTGTGCCATGTCGGCTCTATTTTAGAAAGGTTTTTGCATCGTTTGAACGTCTATACGGCGTTTACTGGGTTAGGCTTTTGATATTAGCCACCATTCAGTGATTTAAGGAGACAGAGGCAGGATATTTGCGCTTTGTTCAAGTCACGTGATCACAACGGCTGACGGACTCTTTGGCGCCTCTCAGTGGACAAACAGATCAATGCGCCACAAGGAAATACAGAAACAACACCGTCCTGCCCATGTTCACTCCATCAAATAGTTCATATCTTTACTTTAAGTTAGTGTACTGTTTCACACTAGTCAGTCAGTCCATGAGGATGCATTAAAGCTCCTTCTTTTTAAAATTCCACCATGATCTTCAACGACTTTTAGGCTAATGGCCCCTTAGCTGACAGAGAGAAGGAGAAATTCAATTGAATTCAATTCTATTCTATTCTATTCAATTCAATTTATAGTGCCAAATCATAACAAAAGTTATCTCACACTTTACAAACTAGGTAACCGGGACCCCATTTTACAAATGTTGTATTAAATTCAGTTGAATATTAAACTGAGCCTTGCTAGGGTGGCCAAAAGCCTTCCCACGGCTTTTTGTGCTGCAAAACAATACTAATATATTACAGTGATCATCATTTACATATTCATACATCATATTTTAATGTTAAACATACATGTGGAAGGCACATTGAATCCAGCTCAATTGTGTCTTTGCAGGGCTACCTTGCCTATAAGCCTATCATCAAGGTTGTGCAAATGTATTTATTTGTTTTTTCAAAGCCGTATCTTTGCTAATAATACGTTCCATTCATGTAAATGTATATTTTTAAAAAGAAAAAAAAAACGTTGTAAAGATTATTAAACCCCCTGCAGTAACTCTGAGGACCCCCCTGGGTTCACAGACCCGTTGTTGAAGATCTCTCATCTAAAGCTATGCATCATATTTAATTAATATATTCATGTTAAATTTAGTGATAATAGGTCTATATTTTGCATGCAACTGAGTCAGCGCACTGTAAAGTATCCTACACAAAGAAAACACTTCCTCCTCTTTAATGTAGAGGTGTAGTAGAATTTGTATGAAATGTGATTACTCATAAACAAGTAGCTTATCCCAAAATTTGTCACATAATTTGAGTGAATGTATAGCTATTTACCACCACTGACGTTTAGCCACACCAAACTGCCTTTAATGAAAATATTTACACTTGATTTTGAAGGTGGGTTGATTTTGAGACTTGGTGGGCTCATAGAAATGTTATTAAAGGCATTTCATTGAATGAGTTTAGTTTGAATGGGTCCTCTGGTGAATCAGAAAATATGTCGCTTTTTAACTAAGCTGCTGAATCACAGGTTATTCTGTGATTTTACCGGGATAGTGACACATGCCCAAATAACTTTTATATTGGTTTTGTTTTGTTGCGTTTATTTTGAATATTTCTCCAAAAAATAATAATACACACATATATTTACATACACATATATGCACATACATATCTACAACAGTAATTGCATTCATCATGAAATAAATATTTGAAAAGGAGTGAGAAGTTTAAACTTATAAACTCCCACCCCTTATCCTTCTTTATAACTTACAACAAAAATAGAAATGAGCTTCCTAGCCCAACAGATCATTTATATAAAAAAATAAAATAGAAAACGCTTTGCTGAGTGCTAAGCAAAAAAAAAATAAATATATATATATATATATATATTTGCATATGATATCCTCAACGCACAATAAAGTAACACACATATAACTGTACGTGTGTTTACCAAAAAATGAATACGTGATTCAGATACACACAGAGAGATATAGAGAAAAACTATCCACCCCCATACTTTACAGTACACCCCATCACACCCTTATGCCCATTATACCACTTAGTGGTCCTGAGTAACTTCATCCCTGTACCTTGTAAAGATCACATCCTTATACCTATTCACACTACTGTTAATGACCCGTTTGACCTTATTGAATGTTTCTGGTTGCAACTGAAAGAACTATAATTATGTAAAGCACTTGCTTTAAAAAGCACACAGCAATATTCATAGAGTTCAGATTTCCACATCTCTCTCTATTGATGTTGTGTTACTTTGATATCCCTGTTCAGGATTGATAACAGAGGAGTTTGTGTATTGCATTTTATTACTCCATTGTTCTGTATATTCATCTTCAACTTTTGATCCAAATGTTTTGATTGATAACAGCAGATTGTGTCTGTGGCTGAAGTCCAGCTCAGAGGCCTGTCTGAGTTTACCTCTGTGTGTCTCTGAGCCAGCTCTGGGCCAGCTGGTGCAGGCGATGGACTAGATTGATGGCTCATGAGAGCTTTGTACGCAAGATAATTTTGATCAGCTTGATTTATATGTCGCCATCGTTTAATTGATCTTTTTTGGATTTGAATCTTCAGCAAAACTGAACCGATTTCTATTCTGCATGCTTTATTTTTGGAGTGTATTCGAGCGGGCAGACTTTTACCACGATTTTACAAAATTCCAGTTGTAATTTCTCACCAGTTTTTGTAATCGTTGTTTTGAAATAATATCCCGTATTTCACTTCCATAAAGCATAACTGGTTTGACAGAGAATTGTAGATCTGTAGCCAAATTGTTGTGGGGATATTTTTTTTCTCTCTGTCCTCATTTGCTTCCAACCCCTACAATGTACCCGCACGCTTACATAAACACACACTTTACAGTTTATCGTTGTTGGAATTAATCTGGGTTGCACTTGTGTGCTGTGTGATTACAAGTCGGACCATCGAAATTCACATCTCTCACCCTGGGCTTTATGTTCTGTCTTAGCTTGTCCACGTTTGCTGCTGCCACTTGTGGTTGTTTGCAGTTTTCAGTCATGAGAACATTTTTGTATTTCTTGCTTCTCCTTCACATATTTTTATTTGCATATTGAGTTTCATGCCAGTAACTAACAGCACTTCCTAAAATATATAGAAAATAAAACATTAAAGGCATTATCATCAACGCCACTTTTTACATATTTACCCTTATCTTTCAATAATAGCAATTATACATATAATTATATAATAAAAGTTCTTTGATGGCTTTTTATTTTTTAAATGCATTGTGGATATGTGGACATACTGAAGCACACTGGCTTCCAGCCCTGTGTGTGGCCGACAGCAGATAATCCATGCTAGTCTAGTCGCATGACACATTTTTTTCTCACTTTCCCCTCTCTTCTTTTCTCTCTCTCTCTGTCCTTTTATCACCCTCTTCCAATCTCTGATGTACAACCTTGTATCAGACTCTCACTTTCTGTCACTTTGTTTCAAAAGCTGCCCTCTCCCACTCAAGCCTTTTTAATTATGTCTCTAAAGCCTCTTCCTAAGTGCTTAGGCTTTGATTGCAAAGACCAGCTTTGTATATTTGACTAAATTAAAAAGTGGAGAAAAAGGGAGAGGGATAAAAAACCTCAAGGCAAAGAGCATGTTAACAGCCAGATGCACGCACAATGTCATTTTCCCTCGAGCTCTCTAGTTCAGCGCATTTTAGGAACGGGCTGGGCTGAGGGCTGGTATCAAATGAGAAAACGTCTCCACAATCTCCCACAACATTATTATTATTTACAACAGCTATCAACAGAGGATCATTCATATGGTGTATTT
The DNA here is from genome assembly GCF_963691815.1 of Echiichthys vipera. NCBI lineage: Eukaryota > Metazoa > Chordata > Actinopteri > Perciformes > Trachinidae > Echiichthys > Echiichthys vipera. The sequence continues at coordinate 9,764,110 of NC_139832.1, read as the reverse complement.
CTTTGTTTATGTAATACCACTGGAAAAAGAAAAACAAGCTAACAAGCTCAAATTGATCATTATTCGACTAGAATTAACTGGTTTCTAGTGAAACACCCACTCTATGAGGGTCCAATACAAAATTAAAACAGTCATCATCATCATTAGCTCATTTACATCATTTTTTTAAATAATGAAATGTATTCTTCTTAATCTTTGAAGAACCCAAAGTTGCATTGAGCTCATCCTCCTCCAGGCTTGCTGCCACATCCACAGATCAGGCCGGGCTAAGAAGATTCTGTTTGCTGATGGACGAAAGCTTGTCACTGCTTTACTTGCTGCTGAATTTGTGGGTCAAACATGACCAAAATGTCTGACTGACACAAGAGCTACAGCACTGTGGTTTTGTCTGACATTGGTTCGATTAGGGTTTTTATAAGCTAAATATAATGTTTTATAATATTTCGAACAGCAGAACATTCTGATCCATAACATTATGCATACATGTTGAATAGGGCATGTACTGCTGATTTTGTTTGATGAGAAGCCATTTTGTTGACTTGGTCATAAACAATTTAAGAAAGTTCAGTGAGTCATTTTCACTTAATCTAATCTATATCTCATCTTGTTTGTCCACAGCTTCCGCTTCACATTATTCTTCCTTTGAAGGCCCTAATTGGTGACAACCAGACTAATCTTATAGTTGTCTTCTTAGGCTTAACCCTGCTTTGAGTAAAGGTCACTACCATTGGCCATCTGTCCCAGAAATGCTTGTTGTGATTGGCCATATGGCATCAGAGAGGAAGATTTAGGAAAAGCAGAATCTTTAAACTGAATGATTTTCCACTGGTCACAAGGGGAATTGATGTTATCTGTTTGGAGATACATGATGCCATCTCATCTTCACAGATGCAGACTTTGGAGTAAATTCAAGTCAAACCTTTCCTTCTTGTGTAGCAACACATACAGGACACGCAAGCAACTTCAAATGCCTGTCTGAATTTTGACACAAAGTCTGACACCTGAGGAAGAGAAGAAGTCATTATTACCTTTAAGGTTCTTTTAGGTCCTATTTGGCTGTTTGCTGCAAAACACATGGGAGTCCATTACTAAACCATGTTCAAATACGGTTTTGAGAACAATCTTTCAGCAATCATTCAGTGTGTAATTGTAAATTTTTGATATGCGAAGATGTGAGTTTGGTTAGAATTTGCTTCTATCACATGGGCATGCTCTTTGCTTACATTTATTATTATTACTGTTATCATTATTTCTACATTTGGTAACATCTTTGCTGATGTAAAGCAAATGTAAAGCGTATCACTTCAGCTCATCTCTGTGTCAACTGGCAACAGAGAAGCAAAACAGAAAGAGAATGTGACCTTTATTATTTACGTCCGTTTCTATTGTTAAATAATCACAGGAAATGGACCGTAAGGCGTGGCAAAAAGCATCTTTTAGTTGACCTGATAATTACCGGTAGGATTTTTTTAAGGAGTCAACAGGTAATAAACCTTTATCAGCAAGCAATGCACCCAAAAATCAGCTCATCACTCTACACATTACCTCTCCCTTCTGCACAGTTACCTTAAATTTAGGTAACGAGGTAGCATTGCTCCCCTCCAAATTTCTATCTGCATCAGGATGCATGCAGTTCGGTTTGATTTTATTAGGAACAATAGACCAGAGGAAGCAAAGGGAATGCATAATATTGCATCTACTTCCATGACGCTAAAGGATTGGAACCAGAAGTTTTCTGTAAAAGTCTCCATGAACTTCCATAATCCAGACACAGGAGGTGAGGAAGTCTGTGCTGAGAAAATATCACATCCCTTCCCTACTTGACTTGATTAAATTAATTTCAACCTTGATTTAGCCTCACTCTCTCTCTGTCTCTGTCTCTCTCTGTCTCTCTCTGTCTCTCTCTGTCTCTCTCTCTCTCTCTCTCTCTCTCTCTCTCTCTCTCTCTTGATTGCTTCTGTCTCTGATGAATTGGTCTTGGCAAGCAGACATTGGGATGTCATGTGCCATATGTGAACACAACAAACCATATGTGAATTTGTAATAGTGCAGAAGAGATGCAGTGCCCCATGGGAACAGGGGATGAGCATAAACAGATTAGAAGAAGGGGTATAAATTACCCAAAGACAGGATTGTTCCTGGAAACACCTACACTAGCAAAACCTGCCTCAGATGTGGTTTTGAGTATTTTGACCGGTGTTTATATGCGTATGACAGCATCCAAACCGGGCAAGTCAGGGAAGCATTTCAGTTGTGTAGTCGAAATCAAAGGTGGAAAATGGATGTTGTCTAAGCTTAGGGGTTTGGCACTCCCACTTACGCACCTGGCCCAATAATCGTGTAAGATGCAGTTACAAAACATTACAGGTTTGTTGTTTAGATTCAAATGAAGGTTGAGGTCGAAGCTGGTGTGTTCTGAGCATGGACGCCGAAAGCAGAGGGTTGGAAGTATGGAAGGGGCCTGCCACCCTGATTTAAGTTTGCAGTAATTTGAAGATGGTCTTTAGTTACCAGCTGCCATAATGATGCTGATAATGTTTTTCAACTCAACTCAACCTAACCCGGAGGAAGTTTTGATCTGCCAGAGTTGATTCATTTACAAACCATGGCAGCGTGGGTCAGAATGACATGAAAGTCAGATTGCAGGTCGCAATAAATCTGTAGCGCAACTAATTACCCATTTATTATTAATTTAAGTTGATATTAGTGTTGGGATTTTGTTTTAAATCCAAAATATTTCCATGATGATAATTTAAGGGATTCTTGTTCAATGTTACCCCAGCTAAAGTACCTGATGGATTAATGGATATACACTGGAGATGAAAATTAGGGAACAAAGTATTAATACTCGATTTATTCTGAAACATTGATATTTTTTATCGTCCAGAATTTGATAGAATATCAGCTGTGGGCGGCCATACCACCACTGTAGTAGCATGTCTTTTTTAAACAACCAAGGCACTTTAATAAAAACCTTTATTTTGTGAAAAAAAACCAGTGAGCAAAATAAGTGAACAGTAACCAGGGTGTCAGAAGAGAAGATTTACAGAAGAATTACACAGTAAATCTTATGTCTATGCTATTAATGAACTGATGGTTGCAACTAAGTGTACATTACTTGAGTATTTAATTGGACAGAAGAAAACATTAACTTTGATTAGTATGTATTTGGTGTTTTATTTTACATCAGTGTGTTAGAATTGTGGAACCGTGTGTGACTGATCTAATTTTTAATTCAGTGTTGAACATTTATGGCGTTTATGTTTGTATGTATTAGGGGTTGTTTGTGTGTGTTTTTGTGTTTATGGGTATGTGGGGTTGTGTGTGTGAGTTTGTGTGTGGGGGGGAGGGGGGGGCAGGGGAGAGGGGAGGGGGGGAGCAGGGGAGAGGGGAGGGGGGGGGGGTACTGTGCTTTCAACTGTGTGATGCGTCAAAGCCAATTAGAATGTTAGAATGTTCCATCTTCAGCACATAAGAATTCCACTTGAGCCACAAACTTTCTAGCCTTGGAGAGACGAGACACACTGAGATAGTTAGGAATACTGAAGAAAACTTATCTTGGAAAATACTTGTTTACTTTACAACCTAAAGACTGAATCTACTAAGGACTGTCATGGAAGAATATAAGGATCAGCGTGAAATTTGTGCACCCAAACCGAAAAGGCTACAGGACTGGAACCAGCATATGAGTAGTCTTATGGAGGATGTGAGGAATATACATGCGACGTTGTCATCCAAACTCCAGATGTTCCCCACTCAAGATTCACTTGAGATTTCAAAAAGTCAGACGGTGGAGGGGCTCCAGGAGACACTGCCTGAGGCTGATAGAGCACAATCGGAAAAAGTGGAGGTCAACAAAGAGCTTTCTACCAGGCCAGAGGCTGAGACTCCACAAAAACAAGAGCAGGAGGAGGTCCGCCAGGTTCCAACAACTGGTCCAAAGAGTGGAAGAAGGCCACCACAAAAATATCGTCCACAGCGACATAATCAGGCACGTCAACACCAACAGCCACCACAAAACTACTGGCAGCCACCACAATACCTTCCACAACAATACCAGCCACCACCATCCCAGCCACCACAGTACCAGCCACCACAGTACCATCCACCACAGTACCAGCCACTACAATACCAGCCACTACAATACCAGCCACTACAATACCAGCCAACACAATACCACTGGCAGGGACAGCAATACCAGCCACAACCATACCACTGGCAGGCACAACAGTATCGGCCACAAAAATACAACCAGCCACCAAAAACCCAATGGCGAGGACAACAGTATCAGTCAAAGGATGTGATTGCAAGTACCACAGAGATTGCGAATGTCCTTGAAGAGCTCCCTCAAAAGCCAGAGGCGGAGCTTAATCAATTTGAAGAGTGGGTAAAGGAGGATGACTACGAGGAGAATGCCTTCAAAAAGGAGGTTGATCTATGCCGACAGACGGAAAACAAACTTTTGTGGGAGGAAAAAAAAATGAGGTACCTTGCAGAGCACGAAGCAGCCATGGAGAGATTGAAGTTTTTTGATATGGAGAAGGATTTTCAGAGGGAGCAGAGATTAAGACTCAAGTGTGTAAAGGAGGTGCAGAGGCTCAAAGAACAGATCAGTAATTGGAGTCCGCCCTCTGGAGCGCCTCAAGCTGAGACCCTCATTGAGTCAACCAACATGAAGGAGTTAAGTGACCGGCTACAAGCTGATGTCCTCAAAAAAGAACTGGAGGAAGTCAAGGTCAAGCATTTGGAGACAGACTCCAAATACCAGGAGCAGGTTAAAAAGCTTCAAGAGGAAAAATTAGCTCTTGAACAGGAAAAGGAACTCCTGCTGGGAGAAGTCAACAAAGAAAAGAAGATGGCCAGTCAGCTGGAGGACCGGCAGAGGCAGCAGGATGTGATGACCAGCTCCAACCTCGAGCTGGCTTCCAACCTGAAAGCACAGGAGGAGACCTGCCAGAGTTCCCAACAAGAGATGAAGCTCCAAACGTACCAGCAGCTGATCCCTGAAGATGTTCACCCAATGGAGACAACTGAGGAGCTGCAGAGAGAAGTTGACAAAGAAAACAAGATGGCCTGTCAGCTGGAGGACCGGCAGAGGAAGCAGGATGTGATGACCAGCTCCAGCCTTGAGTTGGCTTCCAACCTGAAAGCACAGGAGGAGACCTGCCAGAGTTTCCAACAAGAGATGACGCTCCAAACGTACCAGCAGCTGATCCCTGAAGATGTTCGCCCAATGGAGACAACTGAGGAGCTGCAGAGAGAAGTTGACAAAGAAAAGAAGATGGCCTGTCAGCTGGATGACCGGCAGAGGCAGCAGGATGTGATGACCAGTTCCAACCTTGAGTTGGCTTCCAACCTGAAAGCACAGGAGGAGACCTGCCAGAGTTCCCAACAAGAGATGACGCTCCAAACGTACCAGCAGCTGATCCCTGAAGATGTTCGCCCAATGGAGACAACTGAGGAGCTGCAGAGAGAAGTTGACAAAGAAAAGAAGATGGACTGTCAGCTGGAGGACCGGCAGAGGCAGCAGGATGTGATGACCAGTTCCAACCTTGAGTTGGCTTCCAACCTGAAAGCACAGGAGGAGACCTGCCAGAGTTCCCAACAAGAGATGACGCTCCAAACGTACCAGCAGCTGATCCCTGAAGATGTTCGCCCAATGGAGACAACTGAGGAGCTGCAGGGAGAAGTTGACAAAGAAAAGAAGATGGACTGTCAGCTGGATGACCGGCAGAGGCAGCAGGATGTGATGTCCAGCTTCAACCTCGAGCTGGCCTGCGAACTGAAAGTGCAGGAAGAGACCCATCAGAGTCTCACACAAAAGATGTCACTCCAAACGTGCCAGCGGCTGATCCTGGAGATTGTTCCCTTGACCGAGACTGCTGAGGACATCAGAGAGGAAGATGGCCCAAAGATGGTCCTCAAAACACCTGAGACGCCTTCTCGTTGGAGGAGATTCAAGAAGTTCGTCACTCCAAAACGCCGCCGTCAATACAAGAACATGCAGGCTGCAGGGCAGTGCGAAGGTTGAGTGCTTAGTCCTCAGACAGCTGGTTTCTGTCTGTCGTGACTTTGCATGTCCCTTATGTGTCTGTACGGGTTTTCTCTGGGTGCTCCGGTTCGATACGTGATGTTAAATAAATCCAAAGAAGGAGGTTGTTCCCTTGACAGACACTGCTGAGGACATCAGAGAGGAAGAGGAAGCACGGGTTTTCTCCGGGTGCTCCGGTTCCCGTGCTAACTTAACAATAATACGTGATGTAAAATAAATCCAACGAACAACGAAACATCTTTTCTGTACAGTTTAATTTCTTAAGAGCAGTGTTTCTCAAATGGGGGTGTGCGGGGAGGTCTTTTTAAAATGTTAATTAAAAAAAATATGAGTCATGTATGATTCCTAAAATAGATACAGGATCATATGTTTGTTCAGTGTGAGTGGGAAGTCACTTCATTATTGAATGACAGATGAAATTCTTTTTTTTTTAAATGTATTTCAAGTTATAATGTAGCAGCAATATTACTAAATAAACAAAGATCCTCAGTAAGGCACAGACATATCTCTCACTAAATTGCAAAGTGCAACTTAGCGAAAAGATGCAATTCAATTGTTCTGATTTAATTTACTAATGATTCTAAAGATTTAAAATGTTTCAGGTTCTTGTTTAGTAAATTCAACACATATTTATTTTACTCTACCTATCTAAAAAGGTTTTGCACTAGCCAGGATGTACTTGGCTGAAAAAATATTTCAAAGGTACACTTACGCCCGATGTCAGCTGGATCGGCTCCAGCACCCCCGCGACCCCAAACCCCGGGATAAGCGGTTGAAGATGAATGAATCAATGAATTGTTGAAAAGAGTTTGAGAACTCATATCTGAGTAAACGTAGAGAGGAAAAGGTTCATGTTAATTCAAAAATCAGGGTTCGTACAAAGTCTTAAAAGTTTTGGAAAAATGCTGTGTTATGTTCTCAAGGTTAGGAATATGCTTTCTTTTGGCTTTGCCCTTTGTGCCTTAGGTTTTTTAGGTTTCATAGAAATGAATCTAGCAATTCAAGGTAATCTCTTGGAGTAGCCTGGGAAGTTAAATGCTTTACCACATTAGAAGCAGGAGGTAAAAGGGTGTCTACAATTCTTCTTGAAGTTATTTACTGACTCGATGTGAGGCTGAATTTCAACGAGAGTTGGACTTAAAGCCCCAAAGTTAGGGCTAAGTGGAGTTTCAGCAGGGTTCAGTTTTGTTTCATCAGGTCGGCGATATTGTCTGTGTTTCTCTGGTGCGGCTCTGGGCTGAGCTTGGGCACTAAGTGAGGGGATCTCCAACATTTCACTAAGCAGTTGGGTAGGGTTTGGTTTGTGTCTTGTGTGTTTGTGGAGTGTCTCTACATCTTCTGTTGTAGTCTGTGCTACAGTAGTATCTGTTATCTTTGTTAACTCTTCGCGCAAAATATCCTGAAATGACCTACCACTCAGTGCAGCTATGCCTTTAGGATCAGATAGAAGCGTGTGAGTGACTGCGGTACCCACCCTGCTACTGTAAACAATGGCCAGAGTGTCGCAAACGTGCAAGATTCCGTCACGAATAATTAAAGGTGTAGTTGAGATCAAAATGAAAGCCAAATTCAAAAATGGATGTAATCCGAGCAGAAAGTAAGTACAGAAAATAGGAAGAGCCGTTGCCCAACACTTCCCTCAGTCCCTGTCCCGATTTTGCATCACAGCTGGTGCGATCCAATCTCAAGATTTTTTTTGCATTGGGTTATTTTGATGGCTTATGGTATAGTTGTTTTTCTGACATTTTTCTAATGAGGTCATTTTTCTTTCCTATCATTCTCCTTTTAATCTGTTCTCATATGGACCAGAGCTAAGAATGGAGTTTAGCATCAGCTCTTCCTGCTTCATGATATCGAATATGTCTAAATCTGTCAAGAGATAGGATGTTTGTGTCAACTCTCATTGACTGGGCTCCTGGGACAGTCTGGCTTTAAATCTTAAGATGGCTATTATGTAAGAAATCATCTATGAGGGTGATAACATTTCAAGTCCAAATTCTGTGTCGATAATTGTTTTGATTAATTGTCTTTTGTGCCTTAAAGAAAAAGAACATGTAAATGAGTCTGTAGGTACATTGAAGTAAAGGCTTTTATTGCTCCACAAGCTGTTGTTGTCCCCTCTGTAGAGTGTAGGATGTAAAAGAGTGGGCTGTGCTTGAGGGTGATTAGTTGTGATATAATATGACCCTACAACACAATTGTAAGATAAAATGCCCATGACATTAACAAAGGCTAGGAAATATGTTTGCACTAAAAATAAAAACGAAACACCCCACACAAATCAATGTAACGATAGATGAGAAGTCACTGGGATGCAGTAATCTTTTTCGCTCTATTTAAGCGGGGACTTGTAGGCTACTGTGCCTCCTCATCAACAGTAATAGGCTAGAATCCACAGGGATTTCCTGCCAATCATAGGCTTGTGGTATCTTAATTACTTTTCCTCAGAAGCTGATAAAAATGTTTTTCTTCTAAATTTGTCAATCTGTTGTATTTTACTGCACCGAGCAGATCAAGCAAAACATGCATGGATTCAAAACATGACCAGATAGTGTATTAATGCTATGGAAGTGTGCTCTGAAATAGTAAAGGATCCCCTGGGACCTTTGAACCCTGCTGTTGAACTGCATAAACTGCCTCACTGTGTAATCCCTGACCTTGTAAATTACCCTTTTCCTTGAAAGATTAGTGTTGTTGTTTTTTCAGACTTTTTCAGTTAGTTTCTATAGTAAAAAGGTAGCTTCCTCTAGACTCCTCTGTACCTCAGGTCTCGCTGCCCGGCCATGTCACTGTAGTGACAGCTAGCGTTGGTGTAGGTGTGAGTCTGTGTATCTGTGTGCCTGCATGGCTGTGTGTGTTTATGTGAATGTGTGAATGAACGTATATACATTTGTGTGTGTCTCTGTGCATGACTGTGGGAGGGTTGGGTTCTTTTAACTTTCTTCTCCTGATTTTATTTGATGTTTCTCTTGTTCTGTACATCTCTTTAAGGCACTGTGCGATACTTTTCTGTATGAAAAGCGCCATATAAATAAAGGTTGATTTGATTTGATTTGATTTAGACAAACATGCACTTGTGCAGACATGCACATGTTCTTTCATAATAAAAAGAGAACCGAAGGAAGGAGGGAGTGTAAGTTGTTTTTCCCCAGCAGTGTCACCTGGCTCACTCAGCCGTAGATTCTGCCAAATTAAAGATGTTATTTCATCCGTAAGCACACGCTAATAAGAGCAATCACTTGCTTGGTTAAGACTCCAATCAAAATGCTAATTACGAGCGTTCGGGATTCATTAACCTCCTTTAGTTCCACTTTTCTATCTATGCATTCCTTTTGGTGGTTGGCAAAAAGGTTGTAATATTACAAAAAGATGTATGATTATCTGCACACTGTCTAATCTACAGCTGTTGGAGAAATCTAAGTGATTGGCATTGAGACAATGTTCCACTGTGTTGTTTGTTATAAGCTTGAATTTAGTGCCATCGTATCAGTAAACATGCAGTCTATTACTAGGGCTAAAACCACTCTAGAGTCATGGTTTCATGGATGCCACATTTTTTATGTGACGAAAAGAAGAATTACAAATACTTGATGCTTTTGAACAAAACGTTTTCTAGTGTTTTTGGTTTTTTTTAAATACAGAAATTATGTTCAGAGTGACTGTTGCCAAAGCAATCTCACTAAGGTCCAGTTTTAGCTGTCAGAGCTTTTGATCGAGATGAGATTAGATTAAATGTTTGGCCAAAGTCAACCATAATAGTTTCCAACAAAGCTTCAGTTGCACTTCAGTTAAGTACAAAACGTACAAAACGTACAAAGAACTATATGGCCAACTTGTTTTCATTCAGTACAAGTAGAATAGGGCCTATCAGTTTCTTTGGGAACATTGCTTTCATAACACAGAGTACTCTTTTCCATCAGCTTGTTGAATAGTTCCTACAGAGCGAGCCCAAACACATGCAGCTCCTTGGAAACTTGTTCAATGGAGCACTTTGATGCAGGAAAGTTATGTTGCCGTTATGGAAGCAAATGAAAGACCTCAAGGACACCTCGGTTTTACAAAAGCTCTTTTCAACATTACAGCTACTCACAGGGACAAGAAAAACCTGTATTTCAGTTGACTTACTTACAGCAGCAGCACAGGTAGACAGATTTTGTCTTTCTTTCCACTTTGATCCCCCGTCCCTGTCACCCCCCACCCCCCAGAAACCTCTGCTCTCTAGGTCCCTGACTGCGCCAGAAGAAGCAGGCAAGACACCAGCAAGGTTGCCATGGCAACAGAGGACGATTTGAGCACCTTCTGATGTGCAGAAAACAAAGGTGTTTGCCAGTTTGCACGTGAGTTTACGAGTGACGGGATGAATGACAGACAGTCGGACAGAGAGTGACAAACAGCAACAAACAGTGATGGGCGACAACTGTGGCATCTGTAACAGCTGGCATTCATAGAGGCTTGACGACGACTCGCACTTCCTCGCTGCAGTCCTTCCAAACCAAACACACCAAAGACAATAAATGATTCATGCATCTCTGGGAGAACACTTTCACTTTATAATCAATCCGAAGGGAATAGAGTCGTTTTTTAAACACAGGCCCTGATGATGCAACTGTATGATCATGAATATATTGTGTGGATGAGTGTGATCATCTCCTGCTGAATAAATTCACCCTGATGTTGTTACCGCTGAATACAAATTGGTCCCACCTTACTGAATAATGATATCCTTGGAGACTTTGAAAAAGGTGGCCCCTGGGCTTTTGGATAGGATGTGTTACTTTGTGCTTATGTTTGTGAAGTGCTTTTGTTCTGTCCGACTCATTTTTTGTTGTGCAAGTTTTACGCCAGAAACAATAATTCAAAGGAGCAGGAAAGGAAATAAGCTCATTATCAGAACAATAACATCATATTTGAACATAAATTACACACATTCAAAGGAAGGTAGAGTCTTAACGCATTTACTGCTTGCATCTAAGTACATTGAATTACTGTGCTTAGAGTTTGAGGTAGTTGTACTTTAAGTACACTTTACTATATACTTTCACTTATCTGATGACAGTAGTTATACGTTGCAGACTAGGATTTCACATATCTTATGAAACACAATGAATTAACCTGCCCATATATGGTATATTTCATAGTTCAGAGTATATTTCATAATGACCTCTAGCCTATACTTAGCATTTACCATCTTCCCGTATTGTGATTTGCGGTGATAGTGGCCACCGTTCAGCAAAAGTTACATAGTCTCGCTTTATGTATTTATACAAGCAAGTGATCTGATTGTTCTTCCAGCAACTATATCAGAAGAATTATAACAACAACCAGACAAGACAGACAGTTTCCACAAAGAATGACATTTAGATGATCAATCTTAAGTCATAGTAAATTAAAATGCCCGCTGCTTAGTCATTCTTAGGCTAATGCTTCTTATCTGATAAATGTTTGTTTAGAGGAAACGGCAAACACTGTTTTGTATGCTATGATCATCCAAATGTGAGTGTGAAAGGCAAGGATTGGAGGATATCAGGATATATTACTCATTTGCACCCGGGCATCTGTCAAAATGAGTGTCTTTTACAGGGCTGCCAGGAGCACCCTGACATTGTCCTTTCTGTGAGCAAAGTCAATGATTTAAAGCCGTGACAATCAGCCACAGAGGCACAAATCTGCCAGTGGACCTGGTGACAGGTCCGGTTGTTAAAAGGCAACACATCAAAGTAAAATCTCCATCCCACCAACTCTTGGCTTCCTTTTGCATTTTTCACCCAGCTTTTTTAGGCTTTAGGCGCCACACACACAAACACACCCTGTGAGAAAAATGAGACTAGACAACAGTAAATGTGCCCTGCTTTCTGTTCTGCATAGAAATGCACAGCAATGCTCTGTGAGTGATTTATGCCTGGTGAGCTTTTTGGTGCTGCGTATGCGTGCGTGTGGTTTCCTGACTTAGGTATTTCAGACTAAAGACCACTTAGTTAGGGATGGCTTGTTAAAATGGGGACAAAAGCTGTATCCCCAATTGGAAAAACACTGATTTTTGTGGTTCTGGTTTGGAGTTAGGGGAAGGGTGTTCAGGAATGTCAATCTCTGTAATTTCTCTAGTGTGTGTGTGTGTTTCTGGACACTTGCCCTTTATCAGCTTATTACATTTTTAAATATGGGAATTCCTAATGTAACTCATGATGATGCCAAACTATGAGAGGCTATGAGAGGATTATCATAACACACTTATTACTCTTGTATGATGATGCACATGCGCAATCAGCTCTTCCCTCTTCTCGCGCCAACTGAGCCCAATCTTAAAACCGGGAGCAGCCGCAGACAGATCATCCGTGTGTTTGAGAAGACAAAGTCTCTGACTGATGCAGACTTGAGCTCTGCAGGAGCTGCGTCCTCGCGCTGCAACATTGACATCATCTGAGAGTTTCTATAAGGAAAGACTGGGGATGAGTCAGAAGTTCATCAGCTTTTTCTTTTCTTTTTGCCCCTGGAGCTTCTTTTGTCTTCACCAGTGGTATTAGGATGAAAAGGTTCAAAGTTGGATGTTGTGCGTCCTAACATGCGCTAATCCGTTTGGCGGAGGGATGTGAGGGATATACAGTTGGTCAAGTTTGAGATCAAGCCACAGCAAACGGACTTCAGCTGAGAGCATGCATGGTGAGTGGGATAATCCATATTTAAATGATTGAAGAAGAGAGGCAGGGGTTTCTTATCTTTCTTTTAAAAAATGCATTCGACGTGTCGTTTACCGTGCAGACTCTTGAAACATATGTGTGCAGACTTCAGGAATGTTCACGTGCAATCCGCATGTTGCGCACAAAATAATGGCATCCCAGTGAGTCTGTGTGCAGCGGATTTTTGCATCCTTGAGACATTTTAAAAGACAGGAAAACGTCAAACTTGTGTTGAAATGTTCACTGGTGAAACGCTTCATTGGTGCTGAAGTGACAGCTCCCCACTTGAGCTGTGCACTCGGCTTTTTCCGGTATAAGTAAATACACCTTTTCCAAGAAAGAAAAAGGGCAAAATCTCTTTCTCCTCAGCGTGTGGTGGTTCAGTGCCTGGACAGAAGGATTTGGGCTGCTGCTGCTGCCTCAGTTCCTCCTTCACACAGAGAGAGAATATGGTCTGGATGTGGATCAGTGGACTGAAAGCATTCATTCTTCCATGAAGTGTCATGTCTGTCAGCTGGAGACATTGTTGAGATGAACACTGTAGTTAAATTATCCAAGAAGAAAGAAAGAAAAACACCTTGTTAGTTTTCTTTTGAGGTTTGGATGTCTAGGTTATTTACAGCCTTTATGTTACATATGAGTAATTTTGACATAATGTATGGTGCAGTTTACAAACAAGCATAAGGCAACCAATAAATGATCAACAACAACTTCGGTGCCAGGGGCCAGGACGCAGATATCAGCAATGTTTGGAAAATGTCTTAATGTTGCCAAGTTCAACAAGCACACAGCTGATATGATAACTGCTGTTTTTGCGTTGTGCAGTTTGTGAGAGGGCGTTCAAAGCAACATGTCAACATGCCACTTTGGTAAAAACTGAAAGCAAAATTTTAGTGGCCTGGTGCCCTTGGACTATGATCTATTCAGGTCATATTTTATGTAATAGACACAAATTCATGACACAGAGATTTTCTTATTTACTATTAGACATTTTTGCACAGTATTATGGCGGACAGCAGATTGTCAACAGTTCCTACTGTCGTCCACTGTGATGCATATAAATCTTAGGATAAAAAGAAAAAGTGGATGTAAAAATAGGAAGAGTTAAGCAAGCAGATGGTGGAAGCAGTGAGTCCTTATTCTCTCCATGTGAAGCTTTTGAACTCCACTCCCCTGACCTGTTATATACATTCATGGATTCAGCTGAGTGCACTAAGACAACAAGCACAGACACACAAATCCTGCTAAGCTCTTTCTCTGGCTTTCTTTATTCCTTGATTGAAATCTTCCACTCACACTGTGGCTTTCTTTTACAGTGTGGGTATTTCTCCTCTTCATTGAGGAGGGATTCGCTCTGGCACAAAAGACTAAAGGTAAGGACTACCTAGTACATTAAATGACTAGAGGAGTACATCCAATTAAGATGTATTGTAATTTAATTAAAGATCAGTGAAGTTTTTTGCACCTCCTTGTGTCTCCATTATTAAATGTCAGAATGTTTCTCGGCTGTCATACAGATGGAGGTGCAGGTTCCAAAGGCGTTAGACCCTCCCAACGGCCACGACAATCTAATCGCTGTGGAAACTGGGTACGAAACACAGATGGTGGTGCCTTCAGCTCCCCAAACTACCCCAAAACATACCCTCCCAACAAGGAGTGCTTGTACGTACTGGAAGGTAATGTTATAATATCACTGCTGTGAGAGAAAGTTCATATTGTAAAATGTGATATTTCCATGTCTTGTTTTATTATAAAGCAGGTCAAGGATATATATATATATATATATATATATATATATATATATATATATAGGACTTCTGTAAGGTTGTGATGTCACAACTATACTATGGGTAGAAAGTAAGTAGCTGCAATGACAGTGCCAAGAGTACAGATGCAGAAGGGGGGTGTGTGTGTGTGTGTGTGTGTGTGTGTGCTGGATGCAGATATGCTTTGTTATCAGTTTGTGCAACAGCTTCCCCCGCATTTTTAGTGGAGCCCACAAAACAGTCTGAACTACAGTAATTCTTGGGTAAAAACTTGGAAGCAGCAAATATTTTTTTATTACACTTTTTATTATCTGCAATCACCCCTGTGGCAGTAGATATGACACCCGGCTCTGCTTCCCTCAGCCCTGCCCCGCCAGAGGATAGAGCTGCTATTTGATCAGAACTTCTACATCGAAGCGTCATTTGAGTGTCGTTTCGACCACATCGAGGTGAGGGATGGTCCCTTTAGCTTCTCGCCGCTCATCAATCGCTTCTGTGGCTCGGCCACTCCCGGCCTCGTCCTCTCTAGTGGCCGCTTCATGTGGATCCGCTTCTTCAGTGATGAAGAGCTGGAGGGCATTGGCTTCCAGGTCCAGTACAGCTTTACTGCAGGTGATTAAAACACAGTGGGGTGGTTTACTAATCCCTGTACGGAAATGTTCTCACTGCACCATCCTGGCACTCATTGAGTGTTCATCCAGTCTTCTCAAATAACGATTAGTTCAAATGTCTCTGCTTGTATTAGCCAATCCTATATCTGTACTTCTGACGATGCCTCTGATTGTGGGATTTGTCTTTATGAATTCCTTCCAAAGATCCTGAATTTCATCTGCATGTAGGAGGACTCTTAAATCCCATCCCAGGTAGTACAACGACACGGCCCTGCCTACTCAAATGACTCCAGTCCTGGCAGTTTCCATTTTCTATCTTTGGTTTCCATTCATCTGTTTCTTCTAACTGCTTGCGGTCAGATTGTCAGTTTGAGCTGTCTGGACCTGACGGCCTGATCCGTTCCAGTCAGGTGGAGGAGGAATATAAAGTGAAGCCTGACCAGGCAGTGGACTGCATCTGGACTATACGAGCTCCAACAAACAACAGGGTATGGCATGTGACGTGTTAGAGTTTTGCATCTTTCCCAGTTATCGAATGCACAACAGCAGAAAAAAGCCTAATTTTCCTCACTGTCCATATTTATTTCTTCAAACATGTCTTTTTATATGTACATAACTGCGTGAAAAAGAAACTGTACAGAATATCCATCCTTATTGCTTATTCTAGATTTACCTGCGTTTCTTGGAATACCAGATGGAAAACTCGAACGATTGTAAGAAGAACTTTGTGGCTGTTTATGATGGCAGTAATGCCATTGAGGACCTAAAGGTAATATATATATTGTGCCATATGTCACTCGTGCCTGTAAAGTTAAAGCCCCTTCATATGATGTACTTTAATTTGTTGCACACGTGTTGATACTCTGAGTTTTCTCTCTCCTTCTGCTACACAACAGGGTTTACATACATGATCCTTTAAATTCTAACAATTGAATCATAAATATGTAGCAACTGTTTTACAGACCATGGCCTCAATGAGACTACACATCCACAACTTTAAGAGAAAAATGGTGTGTGGTTTCTTGCAGGCCAAGTTTTGTAGTACAGTAGCTAATGACATCATGCTGGACACCGGTGTGGGAGTAGTGAGGATGTGGGCTGATGAGGCAAGCCGTCTCAGCCGCTTTCGGATGCTGTTCACTTCTTTTGCAGACCGTGAGTTTATCCTTCAGATTATTCTTAACCGGTATCATTTGACATTTGTCACAGTATGTGGATTGACTGTATGATTGCAAACAGATTGTAGCAGCACCCTCTTGTGGTTTCTATTCAATACTGCAGCTTTTTTTTAAGCGTAAACGTGTCTTGGTAACAGTTATAGAAAATGCATTTAATTACATAATGTTTTAGGAATGCTGTACCCTTTTTAACAGAGATATATCAATATTTCAATAAGCTCTTTATAAATAGAATATGTGTCACACAACTTTGGGAAAGAATTACAAGAATTTCCTCTTACTGTAATGCATTTGGTTGCTTTGCCTTCCCTGTTGCACCCCATACTGATTCACCTGCGTTTGTGTTCTAGCACCCTGTTCAGGCAGTGCATTCTTCTGCCACAGTAACATGTGCATCAACACTTCTCTGGTGTGCAACGGCATACAAAACTGCGTCTTTCCCTGGGATGAAGGCAACTGCAAAGGTGCTCCAATTGTGCAAAAAAACATTGTGCAATTCTTTCTTTAAAAACGTGCTGTGCCTTATTACGAGTTATGTTGCATTATGTAGTATGACGCATGTCGTGTCAGGCTTTGTTGTGTCACATTGAGCGTCCTTGAGGATCTGTGGCTATAATTCTACAAAATAGACACTTTTGCAGCCCTGTCTGAAAAATACTAGCCTCTTATGTAGTTTTCACCCTTATACCCCAGAGCAGTGCATACTGGACAGTACAGACTATTCCTTCAAAATGTCCTCCTCGAAAATTATGATCTCATTATTTTAATGCCATTCCAGCTAAAAGACCTTGCCTTTTGGCTGTTTAGTTGCTCTTAAGGGCATTAATTGATTGGAATGGCTGTTTATCAGTGAAACAGGCTTTTAGTGAAGGCTCTGAATTGTTCCTGGCAACCAAAGATACAGACTGTCCTAAAATGCAACAAGTAGCATACTGGTGTACACTCAGTGCCTTTAAATATCCCTCACCTTACATCTCTTTGTCCTTCCCTTTATATCCATCATCCAGAGAAAAAGAGCAAAGGTGTTTTTCACCAAATCACAAAGACTCATGGGACAATAATCTGTGTGTCTACGGGAGTGGTGCTACTGCTCCTCATCATCTCCATACTGGTGCAAGTCAAACAGCCACGAAAGAAGGTAAAGACAAGGAAATGATTAAGTAGCTTGCCACAAAATATTGGTTAAGAAGTAGCTAATTTATCAAGTGTGTTCAATCATTATCTGGTGTTGGTTAGGTGTTGGTACGTAAGAATAACCTGTTCCAGCGGGACGACTTCCAGGAGGTGTTTGACCCTCCTCATTATGAGCTCTTCACACTCAGAGATAAGGTTAGTTTGATAACTTTGACACATTATCCGCTCTACATGGTGATTTACATTTATATAACAACACTGTCTTTTTTAGAAGATGTCTGGGGACCTTGGGGAGTTATCAGAGGAACTCCAGTCCCTGCAGGCGCTCAGGAGATCTTCATCAGGCTCACGTTGCGTTCATGAACACCACTGTGGCTCTCAGGTTTCTGTCAACTCCATCAAAGCTGGTCAAGGTGCACATGGCATGGGTAGGGGATCCATGGAGCTTCCCCCTTTCAGAGGGGACTTCCAAAGCACCTTACCTCCCTTCAGGGACTTGAACAGCAGTATGCGGAAGAAGAGCTGGCCTAGTATGAAACCAGGACGAACGCAGGGCCATCATGGTATGGGGGATAGAGTGCTTGGGGGAGAGGATAGAGTGATGGAAGAGGACGAAGAGGAGGAGGAAAATGGAAGGTATGATGTGTATGTACGCAGAGCAGGAAGCCGAAGAGGGAACTATGAAATGGCCCAGCAAAGGTCCTTGTCCATGGACTTCTGAAAAGAAAAGACAAGGCTGGCACTGTAAATACTGCAGCAACAACTTTTGAGTGAGAGCCACGGTTTTGGGGCAGAACTCTGTCATTAACAGAAGAGCGAAGACATTCAACACCACAGGGTGGATGTGTCTCACTTACCTTCTTTATATTAATAAGGATTATAAAGATGCATTTCTTGAACTTTTCTTTTTTCCAGTTGCCTCCTTCAGAGTAAGGCTGGGAAACACAGGATCTGGCACTGAGGAGTTCTGTAGGAGTTTTCTTTTTTCTTTTTTTTTTTTTAGAAATTCAAGATGCTCAAGCGCTGCCGCCTCTGCCTGGACACTAAAGCAGCTGCTATTGTATATGTGATCAGTGTAAAAGTGAAGAAAGATGATAATGCTGTGTATTGTTCTTGTTCTCAATGTATTTTGTTAAATACATTGTACTGTAAAGCAAATGGATTTTGTTGAAATATGTTCTACATCCGTGCATTGGTTCTGAAAGAACAACATTTAAAGCAAACAATGTAAAAGTCGCCTCAGTTCTGTCATTACCTGTATTAAAGAATAAATATCTACTTGTCAGCACCATTTTTTCAGGAAAAATCTCCCCCTGCCTTTGATATGGAGTCAGTTTTAACACCAGATATAAAATTACCATCAGCAGTCAAGCAGCCACTGGTGTTCCTTCCCAGGAGGCAGGCGTGTGCATATTGATCAGGAATCTTATAAAAGGTGTGTCACACAGATGTACTGGTTTGAACTTCCCATGTAAAGTCATCCGTCAAAGCATGGTTTTTTATTGTCTGGTTGTATAATCACCAAAAGCCCCAAACTGTTGGCAGTCTTTGCCTTGTAGGTTTCATTTTTGTTTTTGCCTGTAGAGACTGAACATAAGTGATCGGTGTTAACTTCTGAGAGACAGTAATTACCTTCTAGAAGCATTTAACCGAGATCACCGTCAGTTTGTTTGCTTTTTATCATAATATAGGGCCACAAATGAGCATATGACTTTAATAGACTGCTTTTATCATGTTGTATCTTGATGATCTTTATGAGAAAATGTGAATATTGTTTGTATACTGTCAATAGAAAAAAAGTGTTTTCTTTTACTTCTAATTTTCTCACACAGCTCTGTGTTCAGTGTGCCAGCCTACTTCAGTAACCTTGGAGATGGAGGACAGAACGCATTTAGAAATTGTGAAAGTCATTTCTAAGTCGCCATCTTGCAGTTCATTCATCATATTCAAAAAAGTCACTGGGCAGATAATTCATGGAGCAGTTATGCGTACACACAGACAAACATGAACAAACAGTGTCGACTACAGGGTGGGTGCTGTTTATGTCAGTGAACCCTGTCATGCTCGAGAATGATTAATGTGATAAAAGGTTTGCCTCTGGTTGCCTACTTTTTACACAGGAATATGAAAGCTGGCAAATAGTGTAACTGGGTCATTCATAACAACTTGCAGTGTGCTGCCCAAATGCTTCCATACGTTGGCCTTCTGTTAGAGGGAACAAGATGCATCAAATCTCTTTCTTAGGTAGACTACTGTATATTTGCTGAGTGGCTGCTTTTTCAATAACACTGTGGTGCAGTCATTATTTTTATCACAGGATATCTATAAATAAACAGGATATCTGGGCTACGTCTGATTGCAACCAGGAAGTTCAACTAAGGTAAAAAGGTGCAGCTTATGCAGGCTGCATGGCTTTAAAATGACATAGCAATGTGGATCTGTGATAATAGTTTGACTTATTTATAATTCATCATAGGACTAATCATGTAAAGGTGTTTGTATTAGTTCCTCAATTGAATTCATAATGAACACAATGGAGAAAAACACAGTTCTGCAGAATAGAAGACTTGTTTCTAAGCAAGCCTTGTTTTATGTATAACCCTAGGTTTTATTATATAAAAGGCGAGTGAACATCAAGTTTACTTTACAGTACAGTAGATAAATGTCAGGTGATCTTTTGTTTCAAGCTGCAACTGGCTGTCCTGCAGTCTGTCAATCATAAACAGCGTTCAACTCAGTGACCCTCACACATGCTGAAACGTGATGGAGTTTAGTATTCTATAACATGAGTGCACCGATATGTGCTTGTGTGTGCATTTGTGTTTGTGAGAGAACAACCATAAAACATACTGTATATGCCTTAGTTACAAAACCACATACTGTTCTTTATGAGATACGGTTGTGGTCGCACACAGACATGACAAAGCAGATATCGTGTTCTTTTGTCAACTCATAAATGCCCCTCAGACTGAACTCTCTGTTACTGGCTGTGGCATATCCTTCTGAAATGACACAACGGAGAACACAGAGTGCCACGCTAACAGGTTTGTCATCATTCTTGTGTTGAACTACTGAGTGAATGTTGCATAACTGGTCAAAAACAATGCAGTAGGTTAAAGAGCACCTTATGACATTCCAGAAAATAAATACATGACAATAGCATCTTAATAAAATACTATATTGATAATTTGCACATATATAAATACAACACAAATTTACAATTTATCCGGAAGTCTTTTTTGTCGCCATTTATTCTAAAAAAAATGTTGCTATAAACAACTATATGACGTATTTCAGTCCATGACAAAATGAGCAGCTGCAGAGAATAAGACTTTTCCACCCAACATTCTGTGTTTCAGTCTAGATTGACATGAAGTCTTTAACTGTGCAAGCACGCGGTCAGTCTTCCTCTGGCTCGTAAGTTGTTTCCCCAGCACAGCAATGTCTCTCGATGCATTTAGGGTAAACACTCAAAGCGAGCTCCTCAGTGATTCATCAAAGAAGGCCAGGTGGTCGTGTGCCACCAGGGGTGTATTCTCCCCGAGAACGGCCTCCGTGAAGTTGGGCCGTCTCCAGGCGTAAACCATACTGTTCAGGAAGCCTTGCAGGGACACACTGGCAGCCTGAAATAAACAAAAACAATACTATAATCTAGAACTTAGACATCGGATGAAATTAAATTTGCTCATTCGAAATCTGATTCTTGTGAAACTTACCTGTATCATATAAAGGCCAAAGAGGCTGCGTTGTTCAATGTTTGTCCAGATCATCAGGGTAGACAGCAGAATGAGGACAAGAGCTACAGCAGGAAGAAATGTAAGGCATCGATCGGATGTACATTTAAAGTTGCCGATGTGTATTACGAAAGCTACAAATGTTAGTCTGTGTGTGTGTACCTGGTGTCCAGCAGAATAAGATGACCATCACCATATTTCTTGCTGTAGAAAAAACTCTTTTGAATCTCCTTCTTGAACGTCCATCTCCCTCCACAGGAAAAAGCCCTTCCTGCTCATGTCTTTCATACCATTTACCGACCTTATAGTAAATGACCTAAAACAAGAACAAAGTCAAAGATTACCGGCTGCTTACACACACGTAAACATACTATTCAAGGCTTTAGATACTGTAGTAGTATAAAATTACAAGTTCCACAGATAAGGCAAATATACAAGACGAAAGTATAAGTGACATAATGTCCAAAATGCGAATGGGATTACTTACAGAGCAAGACAACATCACTGGTATCACAGCAAGGAATAGAAAAACTCTGATGAAAGTGTCATGAATTCTCTCCTAGTAAGAAAAGCAACATGAGTCAGTAGAGTGCTTTGCCAGGTATACTCAGACAAATAGCATGACAAAAATACTCAAGTTATGAGAACGTTTTATACTCACAGTATCAGAGCAGGAATCCTTCCAGACATGTAAGAACAAAATACAACTGAGGAAAAAAAGAAAAATCAAAACTGTAAAAAAAAAAAATGCAGGGAAACAAGCCTATTTCACTTCTGTAACTTATTTGAAAGTTAATAATAAAGCTTGTGCGCTCACCTGGTGCAGTATTGGCTATCATTACGGACTATCAATGATCTGTCAGTGGCTGGGATCAGCGAAGTAGCTTTTATGAAGGGAGCGAACACGTATGCTAAGTATATTGCGATGGGAATCAACCTGTGAAATTAGACAAGCAGAGAAACAGAATTAAATTGTGAACACCACAGGTAAAATCCATAAAGTCTGGAAAGGTTATTGAAGCTATAGTGTGCTGTTAACAAACTTACCACACAATGGCATATACCGGTATAGTGACTACTTTCCTTCTACACCCACTCTGTAAACCACACAGATAGAGAGGAATAAATGATTGACTGTTTTTAAATGATAATCCTCAAATGCAGTGGATGCCTCACCTGTCCACCGTCATCCTCTGTGGGTCTTGCTCTCCACCCTTGGATTGCGCTCTTCGACTTCCATGCATAAACCACCACCAGCAGAAATGAAATAAAATAAAATGTCTGGAACGGAAGAGGCAAACACACAAAGATGCAACTGTGACGTATAACTATTTATTGTAGCACAATATACAGTGATGCAAAATGTGACAACATGCATAATGAAGTTATTAGTTTTTACCATAAGGGCACAATTAAATATCAGAGGTCTCGAATGCCTACAAATGTTGACTAGCTTAAAACACACGTCCTTGTCCTACAGTCCTACAGTCCTACTCCATGAATAGTTGGTTTGAAGTGGTTGAAATGGCCAACTGAGGTATTTTGCGATTAAATTTTAGGCTAGGGGTCACCTCATTTTCATCAACTCAGAAATGTAAACTGAACCAGTTATTTTTGCTATAATTAAATATTGGACTTTTGAAAGGCCAAACATTTTCCATATCTGCATTTTTAAAGCTCAATGAGACTGAGTAACACATTGCATTATTCTCTATTATGTGTTTGTTTTTATGTCAAATCAGTATCTACTCTTCTCACTGTAATTATAGACTTATGGAAAAAAATAACACTTAAAAACATATAAGTCTGAGTGAACAATACAGAGACATTTGAATGACTGAAGACATGACACGGCAAAACTGCTAACCACTTTGTTTTATAGATGCAATATATGGTTTTTACTTGTTTTACTGCTAGAATGACGTAATACAACTCAACCCTATGTAAAAATCCTGCAGTGATGTGATCAGACACTGAGATCTGGTCTGATCTGATCTTCAACCCTAAAACCTACACTTCAGCTGGGAACTACCTATCTAAGTGGATGTATTTACCCAAGCCTCTCTCAACTTCCCCTACCTTAAGAAGATTCCAGCAAACACCCAACAGGAAGAGAATCTTGTGAATTATTAATTTGTAAGGTGAAAGAAAGTACAGAGTGAAAGTAACCGTTCCTTACCAGTGACAACGGCAGGCTATATTGGCAGATGACTACACTGTTGTCACTGCTCACTTTGTTCATGATACTAGTGGACATCAGGATCAGAGCAGCCAGGAGGTCTGCCAAGGCGAGCTGTACCAAGAGATGCACCTGCAAACAAATACACAAAAAGGATGTTGCTTCGCTCTGAACTTTGAGATGCATAAAACACCTGCAATGAAAAATTCTGAACAAAAATAACAAAAACACAGATAAATCCTCAAAAACACCAGGATACAGTAACACAAAAATGTATCAAACAGCAGAAATACAGATACAGACAAAGTGACAGGCATGCATATACAAAAATACATGCAATATGACTCACTTGTTCTTTTAGATGCCTCCATCTCACTATGGAAACCATCAGGACAGAAACACTCCCAATAACACTGCAGGTGATCAGAAATATGTGCAGCATTAAATAACACCAAAAATTGATCAGCGCTGCTTTAGTACATTGCTTGACCATGTATAGACGATTTAAAACGAATGAAGAACACAGAGTTGCAAACTCATGGTTATTTGGCATCGCATCAACATTAAAGCTGAGCCAAGATGAATTTATTGCACACGTCAGAATGAGACAGACATCTGGGTCTGAGAGAGCACTTATCTCTGGCACATGTGACACCTGCATAAAAAGCTGTAAAGTAAGCCTCACCTTGAAGGCTCCATGGTAACGATCTAACTGAAAGTGTTCCCGCTTTTTTTCTCAAGCACCAGTTTGCCCTCTCTCTTTTGCTTTCTTTGTCATGAGCAAAAGAAAGAAATTGAAATAAACTGAACTCAGTCCCCTTTAACTCAGTTAAGTGACTAAGTTTTCAGCAGCTACAACCAGTATATATATATCACTCCAATCACTCACAATGTATTTAGCCTACATGGGGGCAGTATCCTTGATAGAACAGAAACATTTGGAGAGCAGACTGGAAGAATTTAAAAACAAAACATAAGGCCACCTCCTTACTAATGGCAAAACTCTCCACAATCAGAAAGTTAAAATCATACTATTATTCTGCTGTTACAATATCCTTACTGTACAACTAATCTTAAAGCCATGCCATAACCAGGTTGCTATGTTAAATCTTAATGTACATAAATAGCATGTGTTGCTGGAAGGGTCAAATCGAGCACCAGAGAGAAAACGTATGAGGATGCATAGCCTACAGCATTACCTGGGAGTGAGTAACACTATGTACTCAGTAGAGAGAACATCAATCTGAAAAACAGAATTCATCCAGGTTATCAAAAATGCTCTCATTAATTCAGTTTTCATTCAAAGAAGCGCTTTTCATTTTCAATGAATTTATTCATGCACAGACAATGATTAGACTACCTGATCTCCACTCAGTATTCCGTCCAGCTCCATGGTGAATAAATGATCAGTCTATTCAAAACTCCCACTCTGTCCGGGCACAGCTAAATAACCTGCGTCCATAACAGGCCTTGGTGAAAATGTGTTTTCAAAGCACACCTCTATAAAAGTATTCACCCTGTCACGTGCACCTTTTGACTCCACCTGCTATAAATGTGTGCGTGCAACACTTCTAGGTGGGAATCCCCAGGTGCAATGTGAATATTCCTTGTCTTACCTCCAGTCTTTCAAGGAATTAAAAACACTTATAGGAGACAGGAAAGCAGTGAAACGGAGTTTCCTCTGTACTGTTTGGATTTTTACCTTATCTTGGTTATTAGAGATTAATGTTCTAACCCCCAAATAAAAAGTTTTCACATCAGATCTAAAATAACAGCTGTACTGTAGATGCCGTTATTTCCCCTGCTGCTGTGTCAAATGTATTCCCTGTGGTGAGAATGTATCTGTGATGTAGTGCATTGGTAACTAACAGTGTGCAGAGTGCAGTAACTCTAAACCCACCTGTTTGAAGCTTGCTTTTCAAAGGCATTTATCATATTATGATAAAGCCTGTGTTACAGAGACATCTAGTGTTAGGAATCGGCCGTGTGTGATGAAACAACTATTATTATCAACCACAACAAATCGAATAGAAAGAGAAAATAAGGTAATGAAAGCAAGTAAAAATTGTAAAGACGGACAACCTAAATAAATTGATCTGCTTGCATTTTTATGAAAAACAACAACACAAAGGTAGTGTCATGGCCTGTGTGGTATTGATGTGTGTTTTTCACCCTCAGCTTTATTTGCGAATTCCCACAAACATCATGTGACACAAACAACTGTAAAACAGCTCGGCATTATACTTAAAAAAAATATTATATATAAGGCAGTCATTTTTCATTTTAAAGAAAATAATAATCTTTTATTATGATGACATAACATAAGCACATTTAATAAGAAAGAGTACTTAAATACACAACACACAAAAATAAAACAATAAATACAAGGAAAATTAAGGCTATACAATCACATTTCCTTGAAAACATGTTGTGGTAAATACTTATATAATAATAATAATAATAATAATAATAATAATAATAATAATAATAATAATAACTGCACTCTAATGTGCACTACCAACTGGGTTTACTTCACCGTGTGAAATACTTAGCTCACTTCGATCACAATGTGCAATAGTAATATTTTTCATCTGTGCCTTAATGTAATTTTAAAGCATTTAAGAATATTGTAAATATTGTTCCTGTTATTTTTAGATTTTACATTTCCCTGTGTTTATATTGTGCAGATTTTTCTATATTTATCTAGAATGTATTGTTTCTTATTGATGATTCTTTTATGTTTGCTCTCCACTTTGCTGCTGTAACAACAGTCTACTGCATGTTTACATCATATACACCCGTTCACATGTCTGCTTACATCTGATACACGCATGTCTTTCTACATCTCACACCGACGATGTTCTCCGTATCTAACCTGTACTAACACACTAACATCCTGTATTCTAACCTGTACTAACACACTAACATCCTGACACTTATTCTAACCTGTACTAACACACTAACATCCTGACACTTATTCTACCTGTACTAACACACTAACATCCTGACACTTATTCTACCTGTACTAACACACTAACATCCTGACACTTATTCTCACCTGTACTAACACACTAACATCCTGACACTTATTCTAACCTGTACTAACACACTAACATCCTGACACTTATTCTAACCTGTACTAACACACTAACATCCTGACACTTATTCTAACCTGTACTAACACACTAACATCCTGACACTTATTCTACCTGTACTAACACACTAACATCCTGACACTTATTCTACCTGTACCAACACACTAACATCCTGACACTTATTCTACCTGTACTAACACACTAACATCCTGACACTTATTCTACCTGTACTAACACACTAACATCCTGACACTTATTCTCACCTGTACTAACACACTAACATCCTGACACTTATTCTACCTGTACTAACACACTAACATCCTGACACTTATTCTAACCTGTACTAACACACTAACATCCTGACACTTATTCTAACCTGTACTAACACACTAACATCCTGACACTTATTCTAACCTGTACTAACACACTAACATCCTGACACTTATTCTAACTGTACTAACACACTAACATCCTGACACGTATTCTAACCTATACTAACACACAAACATCCTGACACTTATTCTAACTGTACTAACACACTAACATCCTGACACTTATTCTACCTGTACTAACACACTATCATCGTGACACTTATTCTACCTGTACTAACACACTAACATCCTGACACGTATTCTAACCTATACTAACACACAAACATCCTGACACTTATTCTAACTGTACTAACACACTAACATCCTGACACTTATTCTAACTGTACTAACACACTAACATCCTGACACGTATTCTAACCTGTACTAACACACTAACATCCTGACACTTATTCTACCTGTACTAACACACTAACATCCTGACACTTATTCTACCTGTACTAACACACTAACATCCTGACACTTATTCTACCTGTACTAACACACTAACATCCTGACACTTATTCTACCTGTACTAACACACTAACATCCTGACACTTATTCTACCCGTACTAACACACTAACATCCTGACACTTATTCTAACCTGTACTAACACACTAACATCCTGACACTTATTCTACCTGTACTAACACACTAACATCCTGACGCTTATTCTACCTGTACTAACACACTAACATCCTGACACTTATTCTACCTGTACTAACACACTAACATCCTGACACTTATTCTACCCGTACTAACACACTAACATCCTGACACTTATTCTACCTGTACTAACACACTAACATCCTGACACTTATTCTAACCTGTACTAACACACTAACATCCTGACACTTATTCTAACCTGTACTAACACACTAACATCCTGACACTTATTCTAACCTGTACTAACACACTAACATCCTGACACTTATTCTAACCTGTACTAACACACTAACATCCTGACACTTATTCTACCTGTACTAACACACTAACATCCTGACACTTATTCTACCTGTACTAACACACTAACATCCTGACACTTATTCTCACCTGTACTAACACACTAACATCCTGACACTTATTCTACCTGTACTAACACACTAACATCCTGACACGTATTCTAACCTGTACTAACACACTAACATCCTGACACTTATTCTAACCTGTACTAACACACTAACATCCTGACACTTATTCTACCTGTACTAACACACTAACATCCTGACACTTATTCTACCTTTACTAACACACTAACATCCTGACACTTATTCTAACCTGTACTAACACACTAACATCCTGACACTTATTCTACCTGTACTAACACACTAACATCCTGACACTTATTCTACCTGTACTAACACACTAACATCCTGACACTTATTCTACCTGTACTAACACACTAACATCCTGACACGTATTCTAACCTGTACTAACACACTAACATCCTGACACTTATTCTAACCTGTACTAACACACTAACATCCTGACACTTATTCTACCTGTACTAACACACTAACATCCTGACACTTATTCTACCTGTACTAACACACTAACATCCTGACACTTATTCTACCTGTACTAACACACTAACATCCTGACACTTATTCTAACCTGTACTAACACACTAACATCCTGACACTTATTCTAACCTGTACTAACACACTAACATCCTGACACTTATTCTACCTGTACTAACACACTAACATCCTGACACTTATTCTTCTTTTACACTTAATTTTGTTGATGGGTTAAAATGTTTTTGTATAATTGCACTGTCGTTATTTGCTGCTCTGTGTGCCCTGCATTGCCCCCCGGGGACAAATAACGTTTTTTTGAATTGAATTTGAATTTGAATTGAATTGTATTAATGCAGTAATAATTGCCCCTTTGTGGGACCAATAAAGGATCTTATATTATTTAAAGATACATTATTAATCATTTGGAGAGACTCCAATTGTTTAAGGGATTAGAGGTTGGGTGAGATTTTGAAAAATGTAGCTTCATGGGTGTGAAATTATCCTTATAAATGATTAAATGTCCAATCCAATGCGTTGTTTTGTTTTTTGTTTCCATGACGTGTGTTGATAAAGTTGGCTCAAAGTGATGACGTCGTGGATTCCACGTTGGCCCCGGACGTGGCAGTCGGTGTGTAGTCCTGTGGAAATCAAGAGCAACCGGATCAGTGTAAAACTATCACACGTCGCTACCGCTGTGGCGAATACATCACCAGTGCTTCCTTTGAATATCTTCAAAAACACCGTCGGGCAGTCATGGGGCTCACCATCTCCTCCATCTTCGAGCGGATGTTCGGCAAGAAACAAATGAGGATTTTGATGGGTGAGTAAAAACGGTGTTAGTGACGGGCACGGTGTTAGCTTGAAGTTAGCTTACAGCTAACGAGAGATTTCGGCTGTATTTGCTTTAAGAAAGTTAATATTAGAGTCTGTTAACTGTACGACAATGTTAACGTTATACAGAAAACGGCTGTAAACTAAATATATTGTTGACATTTTAATAGCTTTTATTTAAAAAAAGAAAGAAAAACGTTGGCTGTTATTGCCAAGAAACTGTGTATTTACCGAATAATTACTTCTAACAGTAGCTTGTGTAGCTTAGCTCTGAAATAAAAGCAGTGCGATAATAATGTATTTTAACCATATAATATTAGTTTATATACGTTTTACTCTAACGGCACTTCGTTATGGTGTTTTCTACGGTCAACTTTTTGTTCGGGTGACGCTAACTAACTCCTTGTGACGTCAGATGGACGAGTCCTGTTTCCGGATAGTTGAAGGAGAAACTATAAGACATTTATTCTGGGAGGAGGAGGAGGAGGAGGAGGAGTTCATGGGGAAATTAAAACTATTACAACATTCAAAACAGTCAGCAAAATATATCTAATTATCTACCTTGAAACCAAAAATAAAAACCAAATAC
Organism: Echiichthys vipera; assembly: GCF_963691815.1. NCBI lineage: Eukaryota > Metazoa > Chordata > Actinopteri > Perciformes > Trachinidae > Echiichthys > Echiichthys vipera. The sequence continues at coordinate 9,734,378 of NC_139832.1, read as the reverse complement.
ATTGGGTTTGAAAATGTCACATTCATCACATCCATTAAAGCTACATTTTCAAAGCTAGGCCTAAATTTAATCCCTTCAGAATTTGATTTAGGAATTAATTTGAGTCTATCCAAATTAATAATGATAAGAAAATACAGTATATGTAGTAGCCTAGTATATGAGTGTATACATATTTTTATACAAATGTATCTATTAGTATTTTAGTGTATAAGTAGCTGATATACAAGATTTTTTCAAGGAAATGCGATTGCATAGCCTACCCTTCAATTCAATATTTACTTAACTAAAGCATGATGCCGAACTGTTTTACAACTGTGTGCGTCACATGATGTGTGTGAGAATTTGTAAATAAAGTTGTTGGGTGGAAAAAAAAAAGTTAGGGAATGATATGGTCATGGCAGTATAGATCAGCTTTAATGATTTTGGATTGTTTCCCCTCATGCCAATCAAGGAGAATGGCTCAGTAAACATGCTTCACTTTGTGCAGTCACATGTACCCGTGTTAATGAATGAAGTGTCCCCTGCTGTCTGATGGTTACACTGACAAGAAAACGCCTGTTGTGCAATTTACAGCAAGTTGTCATCCATTAGCTCTGACTTCTTTTCTCTCCTGATATCAATGTTGATTTTAATCACACTTTTCCCCTCTAGTTGGGTTGGATGCTGCTGGAAAAACAACTATCTTGTACAAATTGAAGCTTGGTGAAATTGTGACCACCATCCCAACCATTGGTAAGAGACTCACAGACAACAGTTACTTTAAGTCCACTTATTGTCCTTTTGATCGTTAAATGTGAACCTCAACATATTTGACTCGTTTAACTTTGTGTATTACTTTATTAAGATCTAATCGCTTCTCCTTCCCCTGTAAAGGTTTCAATGTGGAGACAGTAGAATATAAAAATATCAACTTCACTGTATGGGACGTGGGTGGCCAGGACAAGATCAGACCCCTCTGGAGACATTACTTCCAGAACACACAGGTGAGTGTCAGAACCTAATGAAAAGCTGAGCAACTCGCAAATCCTTCCACTAAATCACCAAGTAAAGCTGTTTCAGTACAATTCTTTGATCTACCAGTACTCATGTCATCAAAGTATGATGCTGCAGCTTTTCAAAGTAGACTGGAATAACGCCAAAGTGGCCACAAGTTCCGCATCATTTTAAATTGTGTAATCATTTAAAATACTCTGCGGCACATTTTTTGTCAACAAGGGTTTTCTTCTTTCTGGCTACATTGGTAAAAGAAATGAGTGTAATGCTCACATTTTCAAACTCAATACTTTATACTCGTTCATTGGGTTTTTTATGAATATTTTTATTTAATTGAATGAACAAATGCAATTTTTGCGCTTCTTCCTGTACCTGTGTTTTACCCAGATCAGTCCTAAGTCAACAAAACCATGTAATTGTTTATGAAAAATGGGTAACATTGCATCTCCAAATTTCATCATTTATATTTCTACAGTTTTGTAGTTGTTGGGTTTTGGATCAGATTCAATAATTGGCAATTTCTCAGCATCTCTGTACTCTAAATGGTAAACGCTACATAACAATATTTTACTCTGTACATTCATTTACTCACAGTTAGATAGGGCTGCTGCTTACTTTACTTATAAATACATCTGTAGGTTGTTTTCTCAATTAAACAACTATTTTTTTAAATAAAATGTTAAAACATTATTTAGAAAAAAAATGTACGTACCCAATGCTCACAGTCAAAAATTAAAAAAGGTGAAACGCTAACTACGTAAGTGCTGTTTTTGTTGGTTTTCATTTTATCTAGGGCCTCATCTTTGTGGTGGACAGCAATGACAGAGAAAGAGTGGCAGAGTCTGCAGAGGAGCTCGCAAAGATGGTAGGTATTTCATATGTGCAGCTCAGATCGGACTGTAATGCAAGAATAATGTTCTCTGAGCAGGAATTAATTGTAGAGAGTTTCTCTCTACAAGACCTAGTCAGCTTCTTAGAGCTGATGTTCTAATCTGATGTCTGCCCCTCCAGTTGACAGAGGAGGAGTTGAGAGATGCGGTTTTGCTGGTGTTTGCTAACAAACAGGACCTTCCCAATGCCTTAAGTGTCAGCGAACTCAAAGACAAACTCGGCCTACACTCCCTCCACAACAGAACTGTAAGTAATCTGACTAAACACACAGTAAGATTATAACCCGCAAGCATTCACAGAGTTAGATTCATATCTTTCTCATATCTAACGTATGCCATATAATCTCTGACCCTACAGTGGAACATCCAGTCCACCTGCGCAACCCACGGTGATGGGCTGTACGAAGGACTTGACTGGTTATCCAAAGAGCTGTGCAAGAATTGAGGAACGATCGGCTCAGATGAGAGAGAGACTGAACACCACAGGACAGGAGAGAAGGCACAGACATTCAATCCAGAAACATTTGGTCTTCCAGCACCAATGTTCACAAAAAGGACCAGGCTGGTGGACAATATATAATCATCTGTGGGGAATTTTAACATTACTTCTTCTTTTTTTTTTTTTAAATCATCCATGACTTTACCATATTATCTCTTGATATAGTCTCTATTTTTCTTCTTTTGTTCCCAAACTCTTACATGGCAGCGAGATGTAATTACACATTCAGTTGCACGTGAGCAAATGGCCTATTCGGAATATTTAACAATGAATAGAGTTACAGGAGTTGGTATTCCACTTGACACTCTGCCGTCTGTCGAGGCAGCATTTTCAGTTATTGACCACTCGTACAATTGTCTGACTGACTTACAACTTGTAGGCTGTTCATCTCCACAACCCCTTGTGGAATTTTGACGCCCTCTCAAACCTGACCCTTTTCTCTTCACTGCTATGTCTCATGCCAACTTATGTCTGTATAGGCCTGTAACTCATAAAATAAGATGGAAGAAGATTGCTGCAATTTCACAGGTAGATTTTATTAGTAGTGTGGAACCGTGTGGCCTCCCAGTAACTGGATTCAAAAGGGAACATTGTGCCTTCTGGTCCCTCTTAACACAAATCTAAGTAATCCCCTCCTTATCTCATTCTGAGGTCATGCTCCCTCATAAGATGCTTTCGTGATTTTTTTTTTTTTTTGATTTCGAAAGACAGAATAATGCAATGCGACACTTCCGTTTGTTCCGCAACGTATGCTGAGGTGCAGCAGAACCACACCAGTGTGAGTGTAGATTGCTTCTTACATTCTTTACTACTACTACTAGGACTTAATTAAAATGTTCAATTCTTCTGTCAATGTAACAGAAAATCTTTTTTTTTTTTTTACCCTTAAAGGAAGGAAGGAAGCATCTTTTTCAGTGTTGGTACTGTAAAGTAGCATGCTTTTTTTGTTGTTTGAGCTTGTAACTGTTTGAAGGCAAATACTGTATTGTTATTATTATTATTCTTAATTATTCTACCCCTCTTGAAACACAAAAACATACCTGCCCATCAGTTTATTTTTGTGTATACATTCCAACCTATGCTTGCAGATGCTGGAGCTGCCACCTTTAAAATTATTCTCGAAAAATATTTTACAAAAAAGCTCTGAATAAAAACCATGTTAAAAACTAACATGTGTTTTGGACTCATTTCACCTGGGATTGAGGATTTCAAACTATTATTAAAACATCTTCTGATGAATGTGTTCACTGAAGGTCGAATCGGATCCTGCTTACTTAAAATCTTGTTTCGTAATAACTCAAAAACTCAACTGGCGTCTTCTGTCCCTGATAAGAGGAAGTGTAAGAGGCGTTAAGGTCTCTGGCTTAAGACAGATCTCGTCCAGGGCCTGTTTTTGGTATTACTCACTTTCAAACCACTACACTTCTTAAAATATCTCACATCCTGTTAATATATCTTTGTCTAAGATGGGGTGGTTTAATCTGCAGAGCAAAGCAAGCTTGTTTTGCATAGAAACTAAAAGGTTATGGGTGTAAATAAGCTGCAAACAAACCAGTGAAGAGTTGGAACCAATACATCCAAAATGCCCATTAATGCTATACTTTACCAAGACAGTGAGCATACCTTCCTGACATTCATTTGACCTTTGTTCTGACCTCTAGAAATGCAGAGAGAACATGCCAGCATGCTAAACTACGGTATATGGTTCTGTGTATTCTTCCTACATTTACACATTTAAGGACAGAGTCAATTAGTATTGGGGGTTTTTCTGTGGCAGATTTCATGGAAATTAAAGTGAAAATGGACATTATTTTATTATTTTATCATGTACACATCTGTGGAAACTCGGGACATTTGGTCAAAACAAATCTCATTGTCCAATTTAAAAAAAACAGACAATGTTTTTACAATGTAAAGAGTTTATTTCCACAAATTTAAATGATACAAAAGTACATTTTAGGAAAAATATGGTATGCATTGGAGAGACCTCTGTCCTTTGTGATCATTAACACCACGCTTAGAATTATTTCATATACAGTACATCGCACTGTGGGTTGTGTCTAATATTTCCTTTTGCAAAACCAGTACATTTAAAAATCATATATTATGTTTCGATAACATCTGAATTACTCAATGTGGCGCATTCAATTTTTTTCAGTAAGACTCCATAAAACCCCATTTCGTGAAAGAAATCTCCACAGTAAAGACCACAAGTCAGGTTTATTGAGTTATTTAAGTCACAACCTGTCTCTTGGACCATTTCAACAATTTAACCAAAGAAATGCATTTAACAAAGAACTAAAAACTTCCTTTTAACAGGCATGAACATCAAACAGACCCTAGGCTTTCTGTCTTGACTGGTTAGAGAATAGACAGACAGAGAGAGAGAGAGAGAGAGAGAAAGAAAGAGAGAGACCCAGAGATGCCCAGCAACCACAACCACAACAGTAACATTGACAACTATGATAACAATATAAAATTATGATATCATGGCAGTAGCCATACTAGAATGATAAAGATAGTAGCAAAAATAGTAGTTATAATAAAAATATGGCTATAATAATTATAGCCTTCGATATAAAATAATTTCTATGATAGCAGTAATGAAAATAGAAGTGAATAATAGCTGCAGGAGGTGCAACCGTCATCCAGGTGCACCTTCCCCTCCGGGGAAGAAGCTAAGTTAGTAGCATGCAATAATGACACATGAATGCATGCAGATAGAGAGACAAAGGAGGCGAGAGAGCGAGGAGTGTCTTGAGAAGCCCTATAGCAGCATCACTAAAGGCTGGTCCAAGGCAAACCACAGTATGTTTACATCTCTTCAGATAGTTGGTGAGTTCTGAAGGGAGCGCTGGTGTGTTTGCATATGAACATATGAACAACAACATGTATCCTGTAAACACAAAGCCTGTCAGGGCTTATTAACAGTAGTGAGATCAACAATTCATATTTTCTCGGCACTGCAATCTACTGTAACTGAAGCTTTAGCTGGTGCCAGGTAATAAGGACCTTCATACATTGTTTATAGGTGAGGGTATAAGCATTATATAATTGGCTTGCCATTATGTGTGAATGTCTGTTCTAATGTATTTATGACAGCTAATCAGGCTTAGTAGAGCTGTGTCAGCGCAGTGTGTGAGCATCAGTAAACAGCAGGGTGGATCAGCACAGAGGAGCACACGTGTTCTGCTGCTTTCAGCGGCTTTTTTCCTACTTTCCAGCACGCTTAAACTCTGGAAATACATTAAATGGGATTTACAGCTTCACTGTTTAACATAATCAAAAAGGTAAGTTTCAAGTTTGATTGGTTGTATTATATAATATTCATTTTATTCTGGATATTTTGCTATTTTACATCCTCTCAGCCCAGTGGCTTATTTAATTTAATTATTTTGCTAACTCAACCTTAGTATTGAGACTCTTGCACAATGAGCTAATAACAATAATAATAAAACTGCACACAACTAGAAAAATTGTCAGATTAACAAGCTGTGTCTTTGTCAAAAGCTCACATAACGTGTGGTTAGAAGGTGACATGAGGTTTCCTGTTGGCCCAGTTGGGGCATAGTCCTACACAGCTACAGTGTGATAGCTCAGGCTGATCTTGGTGCAGGATGATGCCGGCTTTGATACCAGTACCACAGCCTGCCTACTCCCAGGCCAGGGAGAACCTGGTGAAGGCTATCCCACCCAAGCTCCTCTGTCTGCTGGCCTGTGGAGGAATAGACTGCCGCTATGAAGGACCAGGGTGCTGGAAATTAAATCAACAGGTCATTCGAGGCATTTTCTCCTCCTGGTGAGACTAAGTGACTGCAGTCTCATAGATGTTGCTGTAATGTGCTCTATCAAAAACAGTAAGTGGCAATTTTGTGATAGTAAACTTCTTCCTATAACAGGGTGACAGATGACATTATTGCCATGGCACGACCATCCAAACACCTTATTGAGAAGTACAACATCATAGAACAATTTCAAAGGTAATCTCTGTTAATTATTACTCCTGCAGCGTTTATGTTGTTCTCCTGTGTGTCTGTGTAGTGTGTGGATATGCATTATACATGAGTGGTTGTTGGAGCCTTCTTAAAAGGCATGACATCATTTTTATTGGTCAACCCCCTGAACAACATAAAGGTAATTAGTTGAAAACAGAGTGGGGAACGGATCTAGATGAGAAATATTTAGTTAAGTTACTTTTATTGGATATAATTGAGATAAGACATCTGACAACTTTGCTTTTAAATAACAATAATCGATGTATCCAATTATGGACACATTAGAAGTTTATTATAACAATAAGTATTACTGTTGAGACACAAAGACAGCAGACGTGTCAACTTTTGTCTCCATGATTTATGACTTTTTTTCAGGTTGAACATCAGATCAATCATCAACATGCAGCTTCCTGGAGAGCACGCTCATTGTGGGCCTCCGCTAGACCCGGGAAGTGGTTTCACATACTCTCCACAGATCTTCATGGACAATGACAGTGAGGTCTTGATACACTAAATACACAACTGATTGCCCTTTTTTTTTTATATATATCTGTGCCACCCACAAAGTAGGAATTATAAATAAACAGAAACAGTTAACATTGAACAAATGTTATGAGAGATAGCTGTGGTTTGTGCCAATGGGGAAGCAACTAATTCTGTGTTTTATTATATACTGTGTATTGTGTTTCTACATTATAGAGTAGCACAGTTAACCCGTATGAATGTCCATTATGTTAATAAATGCATTGACATGTGCAAATATTTCATTATTTGCAGTTTACTTTTACAACTTTGGGATGCAAGATTTCGGTGTGTCCTCTCTCGTCAGTATAATTGATGGGGTGAAAGTTTTGGCCTTTGCAGTGAGGGAAGGAAGAGTGGCTGTGCACTGCCATGCAGGCCTGGGCAGGACAGGTAGGAATAAACACACATACTGTCTCTACTGTTCATTTAAACACTGTCTGTGTCAGTTCTTGCACATGTTTTTCTCTCATGTATACTCAGTGTGTTCTTGCTGCTCAACAGGTGTCCTGATAGCCTGTTACTTGATTTACACCCTGCGCATCAGCCCGAGCGAGGCTGTCCACTATGTACGGATTAAACGTCCACGCTCAATCCAAACCCGGGCACAGATCAGCCAGGTGTTTGACTTTGGTCGCCTGCTTGGCACACAGCTGATCCAGTACCCGGACCTCAGTCTGCGACATGGAGATCCTTTCACGCTGCAGCACTACCTGAACCGACAGGCGATACTGCTGCATGGCCAGGAGGCACGCACCCTCAGACATACACCCAAGGTCAGGACTTTATCATTATACTACATTTAATCCATGAACATACATGACTGCAACAGTTCATCTACTCCATATTTCTGACCTACTATTAGGTGGTGTACCTCCTGTGTGTGCATCTCTCCTGCTTGGCCCTGGGTCTTCCTGCTCCTCCAGAGATCCAGGCTGAGCTGACGAAGAGGTCAGCACTAAGGACCCTGAACAGGACTGTGAGGGAGACTCTGGTGGCCAAACAGTACTTGCCTTTACTGAGGGAGGGTCACAAGGGGCTGTGGGTGAGCTCCGGGTCAGTGTCGTCCTGGGATGAGCCACTGGGCTTCGTGGAGAGGAAGAGAGAGGTGCTGCTTGACAAACGCAGCTACAGCGACTCTGACCTCAGCAAGATCACAGTAAATGAGGTCCAATTTCAATTATACATCCACAATTACATACCGTTTCCAAATGTCAAACTTGTCATTGAGACTTTTCTCACTTAGTTGCATTCTTTCCCAAAGGATCTGGAGTTGAATCCATACTGCAGCCAAGAACTTGGAAATGAGAGACAGAGGTGTGTACAGGATCTGATACGACCTGATCTGAGACCAGGTAATCCGATCCATGCCACCCTTTCACAAGGCCACCAGACCACTAAGAAGGAATTTCATACACACAACATCCCCATATCTAGTTCGACAACGAGCAACAACTGTGCTAAGAGGTGTGCAGCTAAAAAGGCACTTGCCAAATACAGCTCCAATATTGAGGTAAATGTGACTGTGACATTTTTTTTAATAAGAATAGTTTGATGTAAATACTTTTAAACACTGATATATATGTTATATAAAGTTGTGCAGAAATCCACATAATCCAGGCCCAACCTCAGTCGCCCGTGCTGTTGCTAAGGCAATGGCAGACCACGGTCCTCCAGGAGAAGCCATTCTGCAAAGATCGACTCTGCTGCAGGTGAAAAACACTGGGGCAAAGCTGGTTTTACATCAGAATGCATCACTTTGTGATTTTGAGCTCTAAAGCCATTGAATTAATAGTCACTCACCTTTTCAACAGGAGGAATTGAACAGTAGTGACTGCGCCTGGGCTCTACTGGTCACCGAGTCAGACCCTCAGGTTCTCAGCTGTCTGTTGTGGACCTGGCTGGAAAAGTTAAAGGTCAGTGGCATTAAATGAGAGGTCATAATTCCAGTATTCAGTTCGCCCTGGGGCTGGACGGTAAAAAATACACATGATGTTTTGAATTTCAGTTTTCACTTCCAATACTGTGATAAACATCTTCCTCTGTCCTATCTCTGTTTCTTCCAACCTCTTCCAGGAGCCAGTTCTGAGTGCAGAGGACGTGGACAGGCTGAATTGTGATGCAAACACCAGGAAGCCTCTCAGTGTGCTCAAAAAGGTAAAGAAACAGATGTATGATAAGCCATCCTTGACGTTTAAGTCTTAACTCTTTGGCAAAGATTTAAGTCATAAGTAAGTTTCAATATTACGTTATTATAGCCACAGAGGCACACCATCTATTGTCTACTGAGCTGTATGAGCACAGTGACCAGCCTGTGTCCACACAGAGAGGATGCAGTGTTGCAAAGATTGATACAAGCACTTACAAGGGTAAGACAAATGTACAATTTAGAGTATGATAAAGTGTGAGTGTGACAGTAAGTTCAATAATTCTCCTTTTTTTAATCAACAGCGCCCCCCGGAGGAAATGGGAAGACTTGTAACTTTGATGAAGGTCTTAAAGGCCAGTTTAAGAGAAACCTTCGATGACTACATATACCTCACACGGGCCTGCATCACCAGCGCTACACTTTGAAGAGCAGAGTCCACATCGAAAAAGAAAAACTAACAGAGATATTTTAATTTTAAAGTTGATATTTCATCCTGGGCACCTGAATGTGGGCAATATCAAGGCATAATAAAGGCATTTTTTTTACAGAAGACATTTAGACATGGCACAGTAAATAATAAAGGTGTAAATACTAAAAAAATAATAACGGCTAAATTCCATGTAGCTGCTGCATGCCATGCTCACTGTCACACTGGGACACTTGAAGAGAACACAACCCTGCTTTATGTTATCAGTGACTCCTTTGTGCGTCTGTGATTTTTCTGCTATGACTATTTAATATGTATGTTGTATCAAAGGAAGATTTTGCCAGATCTTAGTCTTTTTGGAGCCCTAGGTGAGATTTGACTTCTGGAATCCCCCTCTAAATCTTACTGATGCCATCCAATTATATATTACCCTTTACAAAATACACACAAAAAAGAACACAATGGGTGGTGAATCAACACCGTTCATTATTCATAATTCAATAATGACAATAATATAACATTTAGTAGTTATAGTTACTTTATCTAGCGCTACAGTAGCTGATTAAATCCCCACAGTGTGTTCACCACACTGATATTTATACCTATGGTATCCACAGTGTGACTCTGTCGTCTATTTCAGCCTTACATGCCGAATAAACCATTAACACCATTTGTATAGGCTAATGTGTTCTCTGTAATTATATTTTTGGAAATCATTAACTTGACCCGCACTGTTGAGACTCACAGTCATACACAACACATTTTAAACATGCCTGTCAAAGAGTTGTCTCCATGGCAACGTTGTCATAGTGAAGTTGACCAAAACAATCTTTGTTTTGGTTCATTGCACATGCTTGAGCTCCTGGGGATCTGACCCATAACCTGACAGAGACACTCACAGCAGGATCAGGATACGTATGAGGTAAAATCACTCTATTCATTTTAGTAACAGAACGAAACAGAAACCAAGTCACTGATTTCACAAGTGTTGGTCGATATCTTTAATCTTTTGTTGGAGGCTGCTCTGGGTGAATGACATCTTCACTGGTTTTGGTTTAGCATTGGTTAAAGACAAATCACCGATATACAGTAGGCCTCTATTCCAGCATAATAGATTACCCAGAAATGACACAAGTGGCAGTGAATAGTTAAGTTACTGCAGTAGTTTTTACTGATCTGTAACATTCGGTGTCAGTTACAGAAATTGCTAACTGTAACTTAACTTAGGTTAAATTGGCCGGTAACACTAGAATGATTCATGATTAACAAGTGTGCTGCTTTATGCAGTGTTAACATGGCAAAAGCTATCTTTCATAAGTGTGACAAGTATAGGAAATAATCAACCACAGAAAAAAAAGACATTCGTATGAGTAAAGTGAATATAGAATATAGATTTGTGTATCTTTTTCTCTTTTCAGGTTTTGTTTTTGTTTATACTCTGGATATTTGTATTCTGCTAACCAACTTAGTCAGGGTAAAAGTGACTTAATAAACTAAAACTAAACTGAAATCTGTTTAACAATCACAGATTAGACAAACCAGACTGTTTGTTTTTAAATCTTTTGAACAAGGGTGTTGTACCATTTTTTTCTTATGTCTATGAAGCACAATGGTGATTTTTTCCCCCCATCAAAGTCTGTTCAGTTTTACCAAAATTTTCTAAAACCTTAGTGACCCACACATCCACAGGCTGCAGATTATCATTGTTATTTAAAAGAGACTACTGCTGTGATTGGCTGACGAAACTGTGGTCCCTGGTGACATCAGAGGAGCCGTTCAGAATGTTGCAGAAGGTTTAAATGGTGCACTGCCTCAAGCACCAGACAGCTCTGTTAGCAACTCTGAGCTTGACATCAAATCTGACCTTTTCAAGATTCAAGTTTCAAGAAGCTTTATTTATCCCGAGGGAAATTATTGTGCAACAGTTTTAATACAAAGGTGGGAAAGGATCAGAGTGACAATAAGCATAAAAACATAATCAAATCAAAATAAAGCTAACATAAAATGAATCAAACAATAACTAAGTGTGACAGAGTGCAACAGACACTGTGGTTAAGCGTAGGTATATACAATATACAACAATACGCACTGTGCAGTTTAGCAGCAGATTGAAATAAGAAACAAACTAAGTGATAAGGAGCGATAAGTGATAACAGTCTTATAAAGTAGCAGCATTTCCTACAGAACTAAGTGACAGTAAAGCACAGTGAAGTGTAGCAGCCTTTCTTACTGAAGTAAGTTAGTTACAGTAAAGTACAGTAAAGTGAATGCAACAATCTACCCCTGATCGCATTTTTAAATATGTTTTGTTCTTTATACCCTTCAAGACTACTGGTGAATGGAGGGGGCACCAGAAGCGCTCCTGCTAGATTCATTTTTTTCACAACTTAAAAGCCAATTTATCAATATTCTTTTGGTCACAATCCATCTCTCTCTCTCAGGGTAATGTCAAAAGGTGAGCCTTGGGTTGGGACCTGGAGGCCCCACAAGCCAAGGGGACCCATAGCTGCTCTCTATGGTAGCCCAGGACCCAAGTATGCACTGCCTGGACTCACAGGTAAGGTCAAGATGGCTTTTTTCCACCCAGCACCACCAACACCATTATTTTTTGTATAACTAACATTGTCTGTCCTTGTTTCCTCCATAAAGGTAATTCAAAACATGACGCTACCAAAACCAAAGCACCAATGTTCAGCTTTGGGGCACGTCATGACCGCGGATGTGAGAGCTCCCCTGGACCAAGCTACAACATCCCCTCCAACATCACCAGATTGGGCCGAGTCGGCACTCCTGCCTTTTCACTCCACAGCCGTCCAAAGGAGCCACAGTTGTTCCAGACCCCTGGGCCGGGTCAGCAAAACCATTTAAGCATTAACAGATTTTGTATAAGCAAATTAAAATGAAATATTGCTGATCTCAAAATCTCAGACTATACAGAGAGAGCTGACAATATGCCACTTTTGTCATGAAGCACACTACTGTCGTTTGAGTTTGCCTGTCAACAGTGTCTTTCTATAGGTGTTTCCATTAGGGTAAAATGGCCGTTCACTCGCCGTGTTTCCATTACAAAAAAGGCCCCAGGTATTCGATCATGGTGGAAATGCACTCTTTAACTTTTTTTTTTGTGGTGTTTCAGGCAAATACTCCCCGGAGCATTCAGGAAAGTCCATTTTCCGTGCTGCTCCCGCTTATTCTCTGTCTGGGAGGAGCAAAGAAATTAGCAATAGCCAAACACCAGGTAATTATCTTTATTATTATTTTGTATTTTAGCTTTGGATTACAAAACCTATTCGCACATAGAATATGAACTTCACCTGTTGCTCATACTGCAGGTCCAGCCTCCTACTCTCTGCCCCCAGTGCTGGGGCACAAGACTGTGACCACCCCTGCAGCTCCCGCCAGCTCAATCTGTGGCCGTAGCAAAAATGGAAGCTTCCATGAGGACCTGAAGAAGGTACATATGAATGTCATACAAACTATTATCTTAAAGAAACCAATACATCTAAAACAGGGGAGCAGGGTTAGGGGTGACAAAAATAAATCCTTCATGCAATACATCTGTATCATGTTATTGTAATCTGGTACAATGCTTTTTTGCATTGTCCCTGACAAATAAACTAATAAATAAACATAAATCCTGTGATATACTTTTGTTTCCCTTCCAGACTCCTGGCCCTGCTGCCTATAGAGTTGTGGACCCTTGTGTTTATAGACAAAAAGCTCCACAATTTAGCATGACAGGCCGCAACTTCCAACCAGGTGAAAACACAATGAAACCAGGACCTGGTGCACACTATCCCGAGAAGGTAAGACACGACACTCCTGATCAAACAAGACATATTGTTATTGTCACATAATCCCAAAATATTTTTGCATTTTGTCTCTTGACATTTTCTTTTTCCTAGGTGACCTTCATAAGAGCAAAAGCTCCAAGCTTCTCTTTTGGACTGCGCCACTCAGAATTCATCACACCCCTCATTGTCGATGTGCCTGAATAATGTCCTGCGTCACATCAAAATTCACACAGAATAAAGCATAAAAAGCAAACTGCTCAGGATTATTGCCATCAGATTTTATTACCACCATATTGTGTTAGTGGCTAATTGTCATTTTGTCAGGGTTATTGTGACCATTAGCAGTATTTGAAGTAAATTATACTGAATCTATAAAGGTTTCCTGAGTGTGACGTGTGACAGTTGTATGAATGTAACATGATTTTAAGTTTTATTTTTCAAGCTTGCTATTTCTTGTTGGTTTAGTATTTTGATTATTGAATTGACATTTGCCATAGACCTAAGTACGTTCTGCAGTATTAATTGATAAAAGATGGCTCTATCTTCTCCATCGGTTCCGTTTAGGTATCCCAGAGAGCCAGCCTGCACAATAGCAAGGCTCGAGTACTGGATTTACCTAAATGAAGCCAGTATTAATGCTAGGTACGCCTGTGTTTGTGATGAGAAGTCTGTTGAGCTGGCAAATAAATCATTAATGTAACAACGACCATAAAAGCATTTTATTAAGAAAGATAATGTTATAAATAGCAATGATCATGTGACAGTGTGATTTATAGTTATTTAAGGTGAGTAACTACAGGTGAATAGGAAAAAAACAACTAATAGTTATCATCATATGTTTAAATATACAAATAAGACATTGCAAATATGTGCTATTTTGCTAATTTGCATATATTTCCAGAGTAGAAATCTAAACTTGTTTCATTTTGTGAACAAATAAGAGTCAAAGGTTTTTACAGAGGTGATTTTGGATATTTCCTTTAATCACTGGTTACATCAGAAACCACCGGCAACAACCATAACAAAAAAGAAATTGCCATGTTTTTAGGAATGACATGTTGCATAAATCAGGCTATGAACGTGGAGTTAAGATTTCTGGCACTGAATTTGGAAAACAATAATTTTGAGAAAACAGCCTTTAAGAAATCTACGGACACAAAAAGACAAAGAGAAGTAAAATAAACACCTACAAGTGTATTTTGGAGTTATTTCTCCCCACTAGTCTGAAAGAAGATGTGTAAAGGAAGTAAAATAGCCCCACATCTCAAAATTGACCAGATTTGATTTTGCCTGGAGTGTCTCCCCTTAAAATCCTAGTAAAACTTTTAGTGCACTGAACAAACCAAAGGTCCCAATCTATTCACCTATTTGTGTAAATGTGTTTTGCTTTGACATGAAAGTATTTATCAAGTTCACTAATGTTCACAAAATCCTAATCCTAATTACATCCATTCCCTTTTTTTTTAAAATGTAAATAATGGGCCTATAGGTGCAGAGTTAACTGAAAGCCATGCCTCATTGCCGTTGAAGGCAAATGGTTAGAAAACAAAACAGTTTTGCTGTTAATACTTGTGCAAAATAAAGTTTGAACCGTAGGTTTGAACAATCTTTGATGCATTAGTTTTGGGTTGCTGCTGCACAGATACGAAACAAAAAGATGACAACATTGGCTTCACGCTGGTCATTTACCATAACGATATGGTTATCATGTCACTTTTCAAAAAATATATATCATTGCATTACAGTTCATTTCGTACAAAGACATTAAATTAAGTACATTTCATTCAATAAAGAAAAAACGAGCCAGATTCGGGATATCATAGAGCATTGTTGACAGGCACCTGTAAGGACAGCAGGAAGCAAGACGAAGGGGTCCTTCAGGCGTCCCCGTTGCGTAGAAACGAAAACCGTCGAAGACATCATGAAACGACTACAAACTTTAAATATCTGGATACGTGGATGAGTGTAGGGAGCCAACTAACATTTCCTTGTGCTAGACAAACATAATATACACAAGACAGCTAGCGACATTTGGATCCGTACCCCTGGTTAACAAAGACTGTCGCTAGCCGACTCTTGACTAAGGTTAGCAGTCTTTACCTCCTTCAGTTGTTCAGGGTGCATTGCCTTTCCAAATACATTTGTAATCAATGACCATCTCTTTACAATTCTCAGCTTCGGATAGCATCAGTTTTGTCAATGTGAGTGCCGACGAACCAGTGAAATGAGCGATATCAAGCGAAACCACACGATGCTAACCTTTGAGAGCTAGCACACTCATTCTCGTTGTCAATAGCCGCCGGTGTGCTAACATTATTAACTCCTGCGGGAGCTGAGAGATTATTTATTCAGGTGTTTATCCTTTCAGCTAGCCAAGCGTTGGCTTTCACTACTCTTAATTTAGTCAAAGCGATAGGAAGTTTAAAAGAAGAGTAAAAATGGCTGGCGATGTTGGCAGCATCCCTGAACTGGACCAGAAGAAGTACGACTCGGATGAACAAGTAAAGATCATCTGTCTGGGAGACAGCGCGGTCGGTAAATCTAAGTAAGTATTGCCTTAGTTTAGACTAGAGATCTTCAGCAGGGGGTCCTCAGAGTTACTGCAGGGGGGTGATTTTTAATATTTAGCAACATGTACTTAAAATGAGTGCAACCGATTATCAACAAAGATACACCTGTGAAAACACAAATGGTTACATTAACACAACCATGATGGTGGGTTTACTGGCTTATAGGCAGGCAAGGTAGACACTAATGTACACAGATACAATTGAGCTGAGGGATTAAATGTGCCTTTCAAATGTATGTTTAACAAATGATGTAAAACTATATGACTATGTTAATAACGATCATTCAATATATTAGTATTGAATGCATCATAACAAACTGTGTAAAGGCTTTAGGCCACCCTAGCTGTTAGGCTCAGTTTAATATGCAACTCAATTTAATACTAATTTGTAGAAGGGGGTCCCTGCTTCGTCTCTCTGTCAGTTTAGGGTCTGAAAACGTTGGGGGCCCGAGAGTTAGCTAATTATCTGTGTAGTTTTCCTCAGTAGATACTCTGTTGTAATTAGATTTTTGTTACGTTGACACAGACCGTTTCCTTTAATTTCAATTCAGTTCAGAATTCTTTAATGGCAAGAGCATAACAAAGACAATATTGTCAAATCAATATTTATTCTCTCTCTCTCTCTCTCTCTCTCTCTCTCTCTCTCTCTCTCTCTCTCTCTCAGGCTGATGGAAAGGTTTCTCATGGACGAATAGTATCCTTTTGCAGCTTTAGTAATATACAATGAAACAGATGTAGCAGTCATATTATATTGTCCTACCTAGTCATTACAGCCATTGTGTGCACATGAACAATGCTGTGTAAGGTCAAGCTGGCATGCCTCCAAGAAAGCAGGACTGGTTGTCCTGAGACTGAGAGCGGCTAAGATACTTAACTCTTTCTTCAGTCGTCCCCAGCAGTTGTCAACCTATGCTTTGACTCTCTACAAACACACAGCCACAGTTGGTAACAAGGCAGTGGCTGTCGGTATGTATTGTTTCAATTTGTATAGCTCGCAGTGACCAGAGGAAATATTTACGCAGTTGAAAATCATCTGAAAAGCTTAAATCCGCAGGAATGTTTTTTGTTTTTCACAGATTTCTGGGACACTGCTGGTCAGGAGAGGTTTCAGAGCATGCATCCCTCATACTACCACAAAGCACATGCTTGCATCATGGTAAAAAAAACTTTTCAAGACAGGCGCCTTTAAGTAATCATAGCATGTCCTATCGCGCTAGGATTAACACGTGATTATAAAAAGTATTAAGAAAAGTAAGGTAGTCGTTATTTCAGATTGATGACTTGTATGTTTTATTAAAGCATAGGCCTATATTTCATTTGTCCCTCCTTTGTGCAGTGTGGAGAGGAAATTATGAAATATCACAATTCGGATAAGGCTCCACCTTTCAAGTGTACATCCAACTTGTTCCGTGGCCTTAAAGGGTTTATATCATAAAAAAATGATTCCTGTTTTGGGATTTAAGATGGAGATGGCGATTCTCTGGCAGAGAAGTCATCAAGGACTTGTTTGTTGACTGCTGGAATGCACCAGTTGAACTGGGGCGGTGCCACCATAGATATTATGTTTTCGTATCATGGGTGTCACACCGTCACTCAGTCAAATAAGGCTTAGCTCTTAGTAAACCTTTCTTCTTTTCTTTAAGGTTTTTGATGTTCAAAGGAAGATCACGTATAAGAATCTGGCCAGCTGGTATAAGGAGCTGAGAGAGTACAGACCGGAGATACCTTGTTGTGTGGTTGCCAACAAAATTGATGGTGAGTCTGGCCCTGACACGGCACATAACAATGCATATTCACATCTTATTGTATTAAATGTTTAATCATGCTTGATTCTAGTTTGTACCAACAGTCTATCTATTTGCTCTATAATAATAATAATCCGTTTGATTAAGCGTCTGACCAACAGAGTTTACTCTAGAATTATAGACGTTACCATTGCATTTGTTTGTATTTTGTATCTGCAGCTGATTTGAAGGTGACACAGAGAAGCTTTAACTTTGGGAAGAAGCAAGGACTCCCATTTTACTTTGTATCAGCGGCTGATGGGACTAATGTAGTTAAGGTTTGAACTTCTTTGAACTCAAAAAATTGTTTTGGAGTTGACTGTTTAGTATGTATATATACAGGATTGACAGTGCGCCTTATCCAAACCAAACAATCAAATTAATTCAGCCTATAATTCAGCATGATCTCATAGAAGTGTCCAGGTCACCTGAACCACCTGTGCGTTAAAAGTTCTAACTTTAACTGTCACAACAGATGTTCAGAGAGATGATCAAGAAAGCAGTGGACTACAAGCAAAACCCCAGCGACTTCATGGATGAAGTGCTGCAAGAATTAGAGGTACAACTCTCTGAATACAAAAAAACGTTCTGATCACTGATGTGCTCATGTTGTCAGCTGTCATAGTTGTATACAACCCTGAACAAAGGATTTTTTACTGCAAGAAAAAAAAAGTAGAATCTAGCATTGTTGTTCTGTTTAATAGAAGTTTCTCAGATGCTTACTCAAAACCTTTTCATGAACAACAATTTACATTTTGAATGTTTTGTTTTGTTCATGTGAAAAATAGATGTTCTGCTCTTCTGTCTTTGTTGCTGAAATGAGTTGACCTAAGTTTTCTTTGACTGAAAAAGTTTGTATTGACCTCATTGGTTGCACTTATCTTACAGAACTTTGACCTGGAAAAGAATAATTCAGAAGCAGATGAGGATGGATTAAAAACAGAGAGTCCCGAATTAGTCTGACAGATGTTTACAGATCATCCAAACCCTCGTCATCTCGTGAATAAGTTATCCTCCGCTGGGGTTGATGCTCAACTGCCACAATGTTTGTCCTTATGTCATTTTGTTGGTGTGCTTGTATACCATTGATTTGTAACCCTACCAGACAGTCAGACAGTCTTTTAGTCAGGTGTTAAGTCACTGTCCTCCATCTGTCCAGTGACATTAGCAGGGAAATAAACGTGGTGGAACAATTGAAATTGTGTTATTTCCCAGGTTCACTTATCTGCAGTTTTAGCCTTGTCATCTATACTTTGTTGAACAATATCTACTATGATAAAAGTAGAAAGTCTTACAATGAGGCTGAATGTGTTTTATTTTGTAATAAGAATGTGAAGCATTGAAAATGAACACACACAGAGCAAAGAGGAAGTGTGATTATGAGCCTTATTTGCTGCTGTTCTCGATGATTGTGTGTAGTGTTGTGTGCAGTGCCAGCGGGGAGCTGCATCTGTTGGCTGCTTTTTTTGCATTCATTTTATGATGTAAAGTCTGTTTTCAGCACTCTTTAAATGAAAACGTAATGTACCATATAACCAAATTGTTATCATGTGTCTCTTCCTGACTTGCTGGGATCCAGCAGTAGGCACAAAGTGGACATCTTCAGCATATTAGAAGTCATACATGAGTAGACAGCAGCTGTATTGAACTCTTGTGAAATGCTCAGCCAGCTGTGTCCCTCATGATGGAATGTAGTGGTACGCGAGTGTGTACACCATTCAGTTATTCTATATGATGATACTGTACACAGAAATCATGTATATGTATTTATATTTGTTTTGTGTGTCATTTAATCCAAAATAAATCACTGGAATATCATTTTACTACGGAAGTAGCAGGAACAAGACTTTGATGCAGTTCATGTTTTAATTATAAATTTATTACATAATATAACAAACATATATCTCTGTGGTGGAGATATCCTGGGCAACATCTCAGATCTTGTCTCAACCTTCACTATCACCCCACTAAGGAAAACTAGTAAACTCCTGGTTAACTTTATTTCAACTAGGGCTGTCGTATTCAAACGTGGGGGGGGGTTCCTAATGCTAGAAGTGTCCAGAAGTCGCTGGGTGAAAAGTCGTAATGATTTGCCTGGTCATCGTATGTTGAGAAGGGGAAGTTCACCTGTGAGACAAGGCTGAGGCGTTGCAGCGATACATCCACCATTCTAAACTTCACAGTGCAAACAAGGAAAAAAACAACAATGAAAGAAAAAAAAAAACCCTTTGATGATAAGATCACTAGTTCCAGTGGGTGACCGGACCCCAGTAGGTTTTTAAAAAGGTTACACTGCTCCCCCTACACTACTTAGATTGTGCTTTGTTGATTAGAAAATAAGACAAAGATTACCCTTCATTGAACTTATTTGACCTAATGATGTGTAAGTCTGTTACACCTTGCATTTTGCATCTGTATTTGTGGTAAACTTACACAACCGTCTGACCAGGTATTCACTACAGCATTGTTTCTTCTAACCAGGCCAGCCTGTGTGAGTCCAGACTGTACACGTTCACCTCTTAAAGTGTTTGTATTTATATGGGAACAGTAAGCCAAGCTGGATAATAACCTTCATCACAGAAAATCAAGCAATTGTGATACTTTGTCTCAAAATTTAAAAAGAAATGTTAATGCAAAGCTCACAGGTAGATATACACAGGCTATTATATATATATATGTATGTATATCAATATAAACAATAGCCTGCTTCTTTACAAAATAATAACAGTAACTGTATTTCCACTTAGGAGATACAGAAGGATCTAACAAATGTCTGTAGTTCTCAAGATTTCCAGGAGATGGCACCATATTATTGAGTCTAACAGCTCAAGAATGCTGTAACTAAGATAGTCCTAAAGCAAAGACAAATATACAGTTCAAAGTTAAGTTATTTTTTGGCACATTTTTCCTTTGTGTTGTTTGTTCCTCACTGGATCACCTCATATAGTATATCCAAAACTCAGAAACTGAAGGTCTGAAAAAGGAAAAAGGAGTGCTGCCAGAGAGTGGAGGGTAAGGAGCGCAAATGCCATCTGGGAATGGGTGTACAAAACAGTGACACTGCATAAGCTGTACCTACACAGTTACAAGGTGAGTTATTGTTGTTTTGCAATATAAAATGTGTCAATGGTTTCGTTCAATACCCTGTGGTAATCTGTCTGTCTGTCTCTCCCTTTGGGCAGAGCAGTTCACTCTTTGAAGACGTCCCTCAGTACAAAACAAGAATGTAGAACAATGTGTGCATTTTTTTTCTGTTTGTGTGTGTATGTATATTGTGTGTTTGTGTGACACAGCCACTGCCGGGAATCTCTGATGGTAATACAGTAAGGCTCTAGTGGACTAGCTTCAAAGGTGTAAACCCTAGCAATAACCCATACACTCTCTCACTGTCACGTGCATCCTCATTGTCTCTCTCAAACAAATACACGCAAGATGGAAACAAACAAGCATTTGCGCACATACACACAGTCATACACACATGGTGAAGAGGAACGACCACACAGAGAGATTCAGGGAATCCAGATGCACGCATGCGCTTGGACGATGGGTGGCTTTTATGTTAGCACCTTGTCACCTTGTTTTGTGCAAATCATCCCCTAGTTCATAGTTCAGAGTTCAAAAGTTCAAGAGTTCATAGAAAGAATAAAATCTGCTCACCTTTTTCACAGGTGGTTAACTATGCATATATGCCAAACATTCATATATAGATCTATATACTTTTTGTTTTTCAAAAATTTATATGAAATCTATCGTATATACATTGCTCGTGATTTAAAAAAAGACAGAATTTTTTTGTTGTTTGTTCATTTTTACAAGTGTACGTATGTTTAGAATGGACAGGATATTCACTTTTTTCTGTCTTTTTTTTTTTTCTGTCACTCTAAAATTCAAATGAGTGAAAGATTTAAGTATCATGTTCCACACGCTACAAAATCTACCCACAGTGTCCGAGGGTAACTAACAAATCAACAAAGAAAAAAAAAAAACTAGAAAAAGAACAATAAGCACAAAAAAGTCCAAATGAGTCTGAGGACATACTGTAACACTGGAGTCAGAAGAAAAAGAATCAGTGAGGTCACAGTGAGGCAGTGAGTGCTATTCCTACAACCCAGATACGACGCTTTAGTCACCAACCGTCTTTCACATACTGCTAGCATGAAAGAAAAGAGAGAAAAGAAAAGAGATGAACACAACTTCTTGCCAAGTGAAAGTCCCTTGGCCCACTGAATGGACGCAACTGATGTACGGAGGTGTTTAGTGGTAAAAGAGATTACCTGGCCGTCTGTTAGAGAAAAGCTATGGATAAAATGCTTTTTTTGTTGCGTGAATAAAACTCACTGTTTCTCACTGCCAGCAGAAGCTACTCATGAGTACAATTGTAGATTTTTTTTTTTTATTGTTAAAGGAAAATTCAGTTGTTACAACCTGGGTCTTATTTTTAGAGCTCCGGCTGCTAACTTTTATGATAATATTTTACTCACTAAGTAAATCGTAGAGATAGAGGGAAGCAGCGTTGTTGCAAGACACTGCCAGGTTGTAAAATACTGAATTTTCTTTAAGACCTTACAGTGGCCTTCCCATCCCCACAGCCTGACAAACTACGGACACATTTCCTGTAGTGGTATTTTAAGTTTTTGTTGGTTTAACCAGGTAAAAGTCATATTAAGCAAAATAAGCATTATTTCAACAGTTTAAGCTTAACTTGGACAGGCTTTCTCTCTTTCACACAGACACACACGCGCACACACACGCACGAACACACACACACACACACGCAAACACACACACACACACACACACACGCTCACACACGCACGCACACGCAAAATTAAATCTGGAAGAGATTTCTGCTATCTGCCATGATTACTTCCCCTCTCCTGTTGATGAGAAACATCCCAGTGTTTCCTTCTTTCACCATACCACACCTCGTGCAGCCTGGTCCAAGAAGCATCATCAAGGGTCACAGGGATGGAAATTTTACAAGCTGTCTAACATTTTTCAGACTGTGGTGGTCTTAAATTGTCCTCACAGGTAAGAATTTTAACAGATAGTTATAAAACAACAGCCAACAGCATCTCCATGCTAGTGCCCCAAACTTCCATCCCTGAGTGATAAACAGGCATAAGATGAAGAGCCTCCTTTACCAATTAGCTTTCTCATGAGGTGGTTCTTACTGTGTTGTTGTGGATAAAGTAGGGTCAGGACCACGTCTCTGTAGCTGAAGTAGTAGGGATGGGTGTCACCTGGGGTCTTAGCCTCACATTACGGGATGCCCTTTAGTATGAAGGAAGACCGTAAGAAAATAAAAACAAACATCAAACTGTCTGTCCAAGACATGATGCAACTAGTCATGCTACGGTTCAAGAAAGGGTGACCATAAGGAAAGTTGGATACCTATGACAAAAATTTCATTTCCATATCTATATACTTTTTTTTAAAATTTCAAATATATATTTATATATTTATATATATGTATATAATTGGTAGAAATGAGTAAACTATTGGTGGAATAAATTTAAAGATTTCTCTCTGCCTTCTATACTAAAAACCAAAAACAGGTGCAGATTAGTTTATTACAGTTCCTCTTTGCAACATTGTCTTCTGAAAGCTATATTTAGATACACATATATCATATTATATAATACCTATATATAATATTCCCTTTGGAAAACCAAAAAATTGATTATGAAAAAAGCCACGAGTGTTGGTTAAACATTCTCCAAATATATTAGTTAGCACAGTCTGGGAACCAAGGCGGAGGGGTTTTCTCCTGTGGTTTACTTGGTGGAGCTCCACCTCTGGGCTCGAAAGTCTTCGGTTTAAAAACAACAGCAGGTTTAGAGAAGACACGCCTTTTCAGAGCTGTGTCACCGCTATGTCCATAGTCCTTTGTTCATCCTTGTTGATCTCTGTATAAATATTTTGAAAGGCAACTGAGCTTTCTGTTTGGAACGATAACTCTTCTTCCTCCTCCTTTACTCAAACTGCAAAAAGGCTTTCAGAAGCCTAATAGATGGAGGGGTAGAGGTAGAGAGGAGAGAATAGTGAGAGAAAGTGTGGGTCTTACTAAGGGAACAACAGAAGCTTTCACAAATCAATCAATCAATCAATCAAATGTTTTAATTGGAGCTCATGCGCTTCTCCTCGGTGAAGAAAGACCAGAGCCCATTTTGAGGTCTGATCTAACTGGCTGCAGGCAAGGAGGTGGGCAGACACTAAGGGCAGAGGAGAGAGTGACGAATGTATTGACTCCTCCTCTTCAGTGCAGTGCTAAGTGCAGGGTATTAATGCAGAAGGGGAACATAAAGTGTCACTAAGGTATATGGGTAAACATGTATGATGCAAAACATTAAAGCAGCCAGAGTAAAAGAGGAGCGGTCCCTATCTCTTTTCATCAACCCTATATCTTGCTTGTTCTATCTTCGTCTTTCTCTCCATCTGTTGCTGTGTCTCAGGGCAGGGGTCAGCTCTCTAGCAGCATTTTTAGTGCTCGTTCAATGTTCATGCGGTGTCCGACTCGTGTCACCCCCAGCTCGGCAAAGTCATCCTTAGTTAGAGCTGGGAGGTGAGAGCCTTCAATCTCATGTTCCTGAAACCCTGCTCTGTGCTCCCCTAGATTGATGCTTTCCAGCCAGTCTCCGACGTCGTACTTATTCCAGAGGTGGAGGGGTTTCTGGTGGAAGGGCCGGAGGGCTAAAAGTGGTGACCCCAGCCCAGGGGAATGGGAAGGTGATGGGGACGGGGAGCGAGAGCGTGAACGGGCACTGGAGCTCCTCATTACAAAGCGGACCTCTTTGGGCTCCTGGGGTAAGCTGAGGCTTGAGGACTTGAGGATGGTTTGTGGTGGTGTAGTAGGTGAGGTCGGTAGGCCGAAGCCTGAGAATCGTCCAAGAGGGTCGCCCCGATCAGGTGAGCCTGAACCTGGGCTTGGGGTACGTCGGGTGACGGGGTAACGGCTGCCAGGGCGGATGGTGAATGTGGTGCCATAACTTCTCTGAGAAATGGTGTGGAGCTCCCCTAGGCTGCTGAAAAGTCTGGTGGAGACAGACAGAGAGGGATGTTAACAGAGGAGATGGTTGTGAACAAAGTGAAGATAAAGAAGAAAAAAGCTTTGGGTTATATATCTTAACCGCTGTAAGTTCTTTTAAAGTTTAAGTTAGTGTAGGCTTGAAGTTATTCACTTTTAGACAGACCAAGTCTCACATCACAGCAGCATCAAAGCAGCAAGCTGCACTCATTAGTTATGAGATTATTTCCAGCTTCGGGTACAAATCATGAATACGTCACACAGGACTTGCACTACTTGCATTCACTGCAAGTGAATATATGCATTTGAGAATAAGATGGCGCCATTTCACTGACACCCATACTATACTGAGTCCATCTGACACTTACTGAAAGTAATTTTCCTCTCATGACTTTAATCAAAAACGACTTCCCTTTCAGGCATACAAAATGCTTCCCTTAAGTGATCTCACAAACATCAAAAGTCTTAGGTTACAGTATCAAACAGATTAAGTGTTATATATTAGAACTGCAGATATAACACTAACCTGAAAGCCCTGAATTCAGATTTTACCTTACACAAGCACACACATTTAGACACAGTAGAAATGACTTGTCAAGAAGGAAAAAAGAGGTGACATTTATCACTATCACTACTACTGTTAAAGGCCACATGAATGTACACAAAGCAGCATCTTTTTCTCTGCTTCAAGTCATCAAACCAATATGTATTTACTCTGAAGCACGGCTAACACGAATTGTTCTATGATAATCTAGAAATAACTCTTAAGAAGAAGGAATCTGATACTGCAACAACAGACACTCTGATATATTCGACAAGAACAATACATTCTGGTTTATCTACCTTTTTACATCTGAAACTCTTCAAAACAATAGCATACATTTGTGAAAAGAACTCTAAAAGTGGCTTATTAGTACGATACTGATCTAAAGGAGGAAACGATGTAAGAAAGTAGAAGAGGGATGGATAACATCTAACATGAAAGTTTTGTCTGGCTTGGTGCAAGCAGGGAGAAGCAGAAAGGATAGGTCTAGATGTGGTAAGAGTTGTGGTAATGTTGTCTGTTTCCTTCATGCATGTTAGTGAGGGTCTTATGTACAGGTATGGCACATGTTTTCCTGTTACTGGATGTGTTTCAAAACTTTGATGTGGACTAAAGAGTGTAATGGAACAAAGGTAACTAGGCAGCGCACAGGCTGAAAAAATGATCAGACTACAGGGAGCCGACGGATATGAGATGAGCTCCATGCGCACTTACACAGTCGTCCTGCCCTCCTGGGCGCACAGTCAGTTCTAGACCAATCAGATCAGAGCAGCAGGGCGGAGCATGCAAGGTGAGCAGAGAGAGAGCAATGGGAGAGAATGTTAGCATCACTCCATGAGACGCAGCCTGCCAACCAGACATAGTCTGCTTCAACCAACTCTGCTGCCTTTGACTTGCCTCGTGTGTGTATAAAGTTGTGTGTATGGGACAGTGTGAGTGCTGCTGTGAGTACATTTTTGAGCTTATGTATTTATGAGTGTATGCATGTGATGCTGTTGATGTAAAAGCATGACAAAGACAGCAGAGTAAGCTTCGGCACTGGAAGTCTGACCAGTGGGCTTCATGAGAGAGAAATGAGCACACTATCCACATATGAAACACTGCACAAACAAAAGAAAAACAAACAAACAAATACAAGGTGGGCACATGTCCCTTGACTTTTGTAGTTTATATTGTGTAGTAGTTATTAATTTACATTTGCATGTGCTGTATATAAGGAATTTTTTTTTTATCATACAAATTGTAGATATAATAAAATCATATTTATTCCGTTTTGTTTTAGCGTGGTTTGAGAAACCTACAGATCCAATAAGCAAGAGAGTCAGGGACCATGGCCATCCTCAACACAATCACTGAAAAACAAAACAAAGTTATGCAAATTACATTAACAGAGAAGAACAGAAAACCAAAGAGCACAAATGAAATAAAATGAGAACCACAGGTTGTCAAATTACCCAAAGCTATGACACACAGCCTTTGAACGAGGATGTGTGGTTTAAATGGGGCACACAGTGGATGGAGTAAGAGATGGAATAATATTACGGCTAAGGGTGCTGGGATGCCTATGCTACATATGAAATGTTCCAGTAGGTGAGGAGGAACAAATACAGGGACAAGACAGAGAGAGAATAATGGTGTGCATGATCATCTTTGCCAGGGCCGAGGGCGATCTACTGTCTGGATGGATATGTGTGGGGATGAACTTGAGTGTTACATGATATGTTGTATTCGATATCATGGTGACCTGTCCCATCCAGGGATCATGATGCTGTTGAGGTACAGACTGATGGCTGAATTTGGATCAATGTCACATGGTGACTACAGATATCATTTGCCATCACCTAGGCAATGCATTGTCTTTAGCAATAGGGATGAATGAGCTTTTCAACCCAAACTATTTTGGTAACAGACAACCATTACTAATAATACTGGTAAAGGGATGGGAATGCAAAACGTGCTTTTAAGGCTTTTACAATGCAGAATAGTTTATGCTTTTGCAAATAAAAAAAAAAAACTGATGGTCTAATTGAATGATATTGCTACATTCATGGAGGTGCTGGAGGTAAATTCTGCATCCATGATGTCCAGAAGCAACAACAAGTAGCAGCAGCAGAAGCAGACTTCTGTTGACACCAAACTGCACTGTCACTCTCAAGTAAAGGTTACAAAAAATCTGCCAAGCACCGACATTAGTCAGCATGAAAGGCCAATAACTAGGTGGCTCTATGCTGATTGTCCATCCTTAGATGGCTACATAACTCATTTACTTGATAGCTTGATGGAAACACAAAATCGTGAAGCATTTGGATTTTAGTAGTGTGGAGTTGTCAGCTCCTCCTTCCATGATGAGGACTGTAAAAAGACATCTTCTAAATCTTTGCGCTCTTCCTAATCAGCAGAGAAGTAGTGAACATGAAAGTAAAATTGTCCAACCTCCTTATTCATAAGAACAGAAATGAGGACAAGGAAAAAAAAGGAGAGGAGCAAGGCTATAAAAATCAACTGCATTTGAGGAGTGCCTACACACTACTGAGCTCTTTGAAAGCGACATACAGAGATCTAGACTGATATATTACTGTGAATGAAGGACTCCCCTGAATGGTGCATTAATTCCATGGCAGAGTAAAACTACAAAAGACAGCCAAAAAAACGGCAGCAATTGTTCTTATAACCTGCCAAACCATAAAAAAGGCAACCATGCCAAATCCTGAGTAGATCAAAAGAAGAAGACACTTATTTAGTGCACAGTTACTTCCTATGGCACATTTTCACAAGGTCAGGATTATGGAGGATGCTTTAAACTTGACACACCATTATAGTTCAGTGATGTTCAAATACGTCCGAAAATACATCCTTAAATCTTTGAGGTTATCACTGATATTCCTGTAGGATGGCACGCGATGATAAGAAGGAAACTACAGTTTCGTGTCTTATCAAATTTATATCAGTGATGGCTGCAAAGAGATGTGGATATAAAGATGTATTATCCGTGTATTTGAACAGGGACTCTGGGAAAAGCTCAAGGAAAGACTGGAAGGGTAGCTACTAGCAGGGTCAATGGTTAGAACCCAGCAGGGTGTGTGTGAGATGAGAAGAGGCTTTCAGGAAGTGCATGCCTCCAGGCCCTGTTACCTTGTTTGCACCAACAGACAATCTACTACTACACCACTCACACACACACACACATACATACACACACACACACACACACACACACACACACACACACACACACACACACACACACACACACACACACACACACACACACACACACACACACACACACACACACACACACACACACACACACACACACACACACACACACACACACACACACACACACACACACACACACACACGCACATTCACAGACTAGTGTCTACTGTATGTACTTAACAACCCCAATCACTTAACAGGAGACCGAGTACAGCTGTAACTATGGAAACAAGGAGCAATTTACACCAGAACCCTCAATAATTTGTCTTGAAATTTTAAAAATAAGTGAATAAATCAGGTGATGCAAACAAGGTAACATACAATATTTAAAATAAAATGCATAAAACAAAATGTATAGGGCCGCTTTCTTTTAACGGGATTAGTTGATAGGCTGGTTAGAAAAAAATGGATAATAAAAAAAGAAGCTTGAGTTTACCCTAGGGGCTATAACCTTAAGGTTTATTCTCTTCGGTGTCCTCAAATCTGCAGAAATATAAAGGACTCCATTGTACTTTCAGGTATAGTGTGAAAACAAGAAACCCACAGATAATAGATAAACCAGCACTGTGCTTCAGACGCTTCAGACCTATTGTCGCTGTGTGAGAAGCACGTTTGTCTTTTCCTCTTTTCTATACTTCATATTTGCTTCTTACTTACTGGTGTTGAGATAACGCACATATTAACAATAACTACAGTAAAAGTAACATTGTCAGGGAAGCTAATGCAAGTAATGCTGATGACCTCTGATCTCATTACTACTTACCATCACAGTGGACTGGGTTCAAATATGAATTAATTGTACTTTTAAAACGTGAGTAAACCAAGTCATGCACAGAAATCAAACTTAAAGCCTCCAGGTAATGCTAAAGACTAGAATAGACTTAAAATTGGTTACATGTTTACGTTTGAATAATAAATTAAAGCCTGTGTGTTTGCAATATCTATTCTAGTGGGCTTGTTATTGCATCATAATTGATCTAAATAAAGAGTAATATAAAATACTAGGAACCAGGACAAAAAACAAATTAAAGGAATACTTTACCCTCAAAATGATCATTTGTATATCAGCTACTCTTTACCCGTGTTATCTTGAGTTTTTCACGCATGCCACCACAGTTAAGTAATTTTTCTTTGCGATTTCAAGGTTAGACATGGGGGAGTAACTAAAACAAATGATCATTTTGAGGGTGAAGTATTCTTTTAAACTCAGTGTGTGACAAGTATGCAATTTGAATTAATTTTTTTCTGATGCTGGACACTGGAATTACTTTAGATTGCCAACTCGCTCTATCTCTGCCACCATCTGAGCAAAAGATATAAATGAAACTTGAAATCATTACTTTTAATGTAACCATCACTCAGTGTAAATACAGTTTTGCAGTACGTTTACTAGCTTTTCTCTTACCTGGCACCTGCCACAGGTGACTTCCTCCCCGGGTCAAGTGATGCTCCCAGTGGCTCCTCTCCCAGTGACCTAGTGTCTTTATTTAACTGTTGGAGTCGTGAACTGAGCTCCCCCATAACAGATGGTTTAGCTCCCTCATCTACACCCAGCCCTAGTCCCAGCCCACCAAGATTGCCCAAACTCCCAATACCTAGCCCCAACCCTGACCCACGAGGCTCCACTGGGTCTCCCCACAGCTTGGACCTCCGCTGGAAGAGGTAGCGCGGCTTGGTGGGGGCTAGTCCAGTTACCGAGGCTGAACCACCTGAGGGCAGCCCAGGTCCTCCAGCCGCAGCAGCAGCCAGGGCAGCAGCCTGTTGTTGTGATAGCAGCTCACTGTCAGAGCTCTGCTTCAGCAGAGGATCCCTGAAGGTGACGGGGCCTTTACTGCCTCCTATCTGGGACTTGAGTCGGGGCTTAGGAGGCACTGGCGGCTTGTCGAGCACAAAAGTCTGCCCGTCGGCATAGGAGGTGTGCGTGGTGTGTGTGTCGGCAGGCTCGCCGCTTTCTGAGGACAATGTCGACATACTGGAAACCGTGGAGATGGTGCTGGTGGTCTCGAGGTGGTGGTCGCGCTCTCTGTCGCTGGAGCTGCGAGTGTCAGCCTCCTCCACGCCAGAGTCAGCCGCAGAGCTAGACTCGCCCACCGGTGGGGGCTCCAGAGGGTCAGTGGGCTTCCCTGAGACAGCTGCTGCTCTGGGTGGAGGTGCTGGCTGGGGAGGCTGAGGCTGGGTGGGGGTCACAGTCGGGGTTGCTGGGGTTAATGGAGTTTGGGGAGTTGGTGGTACAGGGGTGGTGGGAGAGGAGGCAGGTTTAGTTGGGGACACTGGTGTCCCCTGCTCCTGCGCCTGTGCCAGCAGCCCATTAGCAAACTCATCTGGTGGTGGTACAACTCCAATCTTTCGCAGCTCCTCTCTAGTTTCCTCATCACTGGAGGTCAATATTGCAGGGGGCAGGGTCACTGTGTACGGATCCACATCCTCCTCGGAACTTCCCTGAGCCAGACTCTTTTCTTGGGCTGGACTGGCCGGACGCTGAGTTTGAGGCTGGGCCTGGGGCTGGGATACCACAGGACTGGGGGATTTAGCCCGTGGACTTGGAGATTTGCTTAGCTCCATGGACGTTGGAGCTGGTTTCTGTTCTAGTTCTGAACCCACTCCAACAGCCTGGCCGTTACTAGTAGCATGAACCATGATAAGCCCTGCTGTTTTCTGCTGTGACGTATCCATAATACTGATCAACATACTTTTTTTGTCCTCTAGTCTCTTCTCCTCCTTCCTCTCCTCTACTCTGGCCTCCATCTCCTGCCGAAATGATACAGGTGATGGTGAAGTGGCCCACTGTGATTTGGTGGGCTGATGAACCAAAATAGATGCTGGGGAGGATCCAACTCCATAACCCGCTGCCTTGGCGCTTTTAGGCGAAAAAGGGGGAGTTGCGGGTGCCCCTTCCCTATGTGGAGACTCTTTGGTCTGAGGGTCAATGAATATTACGCCCTGGCCTGCCCGCTCCTGTTTAGTCCTAGGCTCTGGGCTACTAGTTGGGGACTGGCTCTGGGAGGTCAGTGCTCTCTCCCTTGCGGCCAGCGCAAGAGCCAGTGGAGAGTTTGGGTCCAGGGGCTTTCCTGTGAGCGGATGAATAAAGGTGGTCCCACTAGGTGAGGCGCTCAGGGCCAAGGCAGGGGGAGGCAGCTGTCCCAGCTCTCGGGTGAGCATCCGTTCATCGATGGAGTGAGACTGAGTCAGAGAGGGAGAGTCAGAACTGGTGGTAGATGCCCCCTCCATGGTCCCAACAGAAAGGAAGACAGTGGATTTCCTCCGTTCCTCTAGACGACGCTCACGATCTTTCACTGCTCCAGCTATTGCAGCAGCGAAGGGGCCCTTACCCTGAAACATCATCTCTCCCTGGGCACGCATACGCTCTCGCTCAGCCATCAGCTGCTGCTGGTAGTAGTCTACACGGCTTGTGTGTGTGTGTCCATGGGCATATGGGTGTCGTCCTGAGGGTGAGCTCTCACGGGAGTGTGCAGCAGCTAAGGCCAAGCTAGCTTTTTCTTGTGCATCCTCCACCTGCAGTGAGACGAGAGAAAAAAATCAGTTAAACATGTCAAAGTTAGATGGTCTTTGACACTAAAGTAGACCAGCGGTACTGTAACCTACCTGTAATTGTTTCACCAGGGGACTTTTCTTCCTCTGGGGCTTGGTGGGTGTGTACAGTCCAATACTAAATTGACCCACATTAGCATAAGGGTTGTCAATAACCCGACCCTTCCTTTTGATTCGCTCAGGTGGAGTGGCTGCAGAAGGACGGGGAATTTCTGTAGGTTCTACAGGTAGATGGGAAGAGTCCTGGAGGATGATCATGGAGCGGGCTTTCTTCTGTCTCTCTATGTGTGTGGCCTGCCGCTGAGTGGCCTCGTAAGGCAGGTCCAAGGAGGAGGGCTTAAAGCTGGAGCGTACTCCAGGTTCATGGCCCTGACTCTGGGTCCTAGATGGGGGAGGAGGGGGACAGAAGGCTGGGGGAGGACCAGTGTCTAAGTAGTAGGGAGGAGGAGGAGGTGCTGTTTGTGGAGGTGGAGGGATCGGATGGGGCTGCGGGTGGTCTCGAAGGCTGTCTGTCATAGAAGAACTGCGAGGAAATCTGTGCTCGCCTACAAGGGCAGAGAGACGATCCTCCTCAGTGGCACCTGATGATGAGGGAAGAGCACAGATCTTCTGGTGATGGGGAGTAAGATCATGTAATAGGTCCATTTTATACCAGCCTAGCAGGTCCGCAGCTGCTTCCTGAAAAATACACTGTAATGCATCCATCTGGAAGTCTGTTAACTCACACATTTAATAATGTATCTCAAACCCAGCCATACAATATTTTAATAAAACATGTAACTCTTTTGACTTATTTAAGAATTGGTAAAAAAAAAAACATTAAATGAGTTTACTGGAGAAAAGGAAAAATGTTTAATAATACAGAGTATTAATAATGTACGTGTTATCGACTCTTGAAATGGGCTCTATACTGCTCTGCAAATCTGTTTCTGTGAATATCCAATAAACACATTTGCACATACTGAACATGCAATGCAAGTATATATATATATGTAACAATGGTACATTTTTTTAATCTGTATTTCTTGTCAACAAGAACTTAAAATGTGATTGATGAGGATGCAGCTTCATCTTCCGTATTTTCTATTTGTTGTACTGCTGTCGTGCCTACATGCTTTGTGGGTGTAGTGATGCAATTTTATGAAAAATGGATGAACCTTCCTTATCTTATTCTCTACATGTCAATATATTAGCTATAAACATACTGCACATAAGATTCACTATCATTCACCTTATTTGAATATGTACAGGATGGGTGATTGTTTTACCAAAAGATTTGGTCCTGGACATCCCCTTTGGTAGTGGTATGTGACCTCTCTCAATGCCTGGGTGAAGACCTCCATGTAGAGTCATCCCTTGTCTCTCAAACAGTGACTGCAGCACAACCATACAGAGAATTTACTGCCATGAAACAGTTTTATTGCCTAAACTCCTAAAAACTGTATACATAATACCATCAACAAAGCAGAAAAAAGCAGTGCATGCGTACATGAGTGCAGTGCATAGTGCTTTGTAGCCCAGATGTTTTTTGAGTATTTTATAAATCAGATTGAGTTTGTACATAGTGGCATAGTGGTATATGCTGTCTGCCATTGTGCTGTGGGTTTAGGTTCACTCACACTGATCTCTGCTGGTGTTATTCTCCTGCTGGTAGGCCTTTGTTTGACAGTAGCTGCTCTGTAATCTGCCTCCGAGGGCTGAGAACGCAAGATAGACTCCTGGGATGCCAACATCTCATCTAGTCTCTCTGTTGAGAAGGAAATGAGCCAGAACTAAATACTGAGACATAAGACCAGGGAAACAGTGTGTCATCATTTCTGACATCGCTAACACAATACAAATTGTGATTAAAAAGGCATCTCTGAAATGTAGCTATACACTATGGTGTTACACAAAATCGCTGCACTATCTCAATACAAGTTCACGGTGTTTCTTCGATGACCACTAGGAAGTGAACAAGGAGGCAGAGAGAGAGAGAAAAGGAGACAGAAGGTGGAGAAAGAGAGTCCACATATATCAAGTGTTCTGCTCTTCAGCTCTAAATCAACACTGCTTAAATTGAGTGCAGTGATAAATCATCTTTATGAGGTTCAGAGAGGTGTCAGACTCACCTCCTCTTCTCCTCCGAGCAGAAGCTTGGTGGAAAAAAGATAGTGTCAGCAGAGGAGGGGAAATGACAAGAAAAAGCCAACAGAAGTGACTATTCTAAAAGTTAGGGGACACACTAGGTTTTAATGACAAAGGGAAAGCAGCGAAGAAGGATGAGAGTGTGGGGTTTGCATGCCAGCTATCTGGCGCTTACCCAGTTCTTCCAGCTCAGCGGTCATAGACTTAGAGCGCAGTGTCAGGGTGGTGCTGGGAGCTCTCTTGGGAGGCGGTGGAGCTGTGGAGAAAAGGCATGGTGTTGAGGATGAAGTTGAGGGGGATGAAGATCCTTTGGATTTGCGGCTGAGTGCCTTCCTGGCATCCCCCAGACGGCCAGCCCATCCCGTCTTCACTGCTTTGATTTGGTCAAATTCAGACGAACTGGACCTCTCGAACTTAGCCTGGACGTTTTTCAGGCTACATTTGGAGCCCGACTTCTTCATGTCTTGC
Source organism: Echiichthys vipera (assembly GCF_963691815.1). Classification (NCBI taxonomy): domain Eukaryota; kingdom Metazoa; phylum Chordata; class Actinopteri; order Perciformes; family Trachinidae; genus Echiichthys; species Echiichthys vipera. Next base: position 9,699,819 of record NC_139832.1, on the reverse strand, counting down.
TCACTGTTGCTCACTGTTGTAAATTTGTCAGTTTGTCTCCAAGACTTTCAGTTTTCTAGTCTTTGTGCTGCAAGAATTCCTCTCTGCTGAGGAGCCCAGAGGTAGTAAATGTGCAGCTCAGTCCAGTCTGTAATATCCCTAGGTTTCTGAATTCTCCCATTACACACAGAACAGCATTTGTCTGCCACATTAAGAAGAATGAGTAAAACGAGAGTGGCAAGGACAGGAAGAAAGCCATCCATCTTACTTTTAATATGCTGCGAGTCTGGAATTTATGGTGTGTATCAGACAGAAAACGCGCTGACACACTGTCTTACACACATGCGTATCCTCTCACATGCGGGACCACATGCAGATACACAGAGAAACCTCCCCGAGGGTCGACTTAATGACATGTGGGCTGACAGACAAAAAAAAGACGGTAAATTCAACAGCTCAGGAAAATGATGCTCTGCAGACTTTTTACCCTAAAGCCCACGGGAGCCTCCCAATCCTACTACACACACAAGGCAACCGAGCTGCTATCGTCCCACTCAAAGCAGTAAAAGACATCTAACAAATTTTAGCTCCAAATGCAAACGACAAAGTTACAGGTTTTCAATTAAAAGACTTTAAATCAGGCCACAATAAACACTGTAATTAACCAAATTAAAAATAAGGTGGTCATGTATTTAAGCATGTTAAGTCGCAGCTGGACAGATATCATAAAGGCACATACAGCAGAAGTCTCTACATGCTACACCCAAGTTTCCTGTCAATACCCCATATACAACTAGATCTGCTCACTCTAACCGAGATCGACCAACAACACTCACTGCACCACTGTAGTGCGATAGATCTCTAAATCCCACAGATGCCCTAGTGCCTTACTGGAGCCTAACTATCCTGCTGTCGTCAGCAGCTGCAGATCTAGTGTACATACGCCATCCTGGGAAGAGTCCATATCAAACTTCAAATCTTCATTTCCTCTTCAGTCTGCACATTCTGGTACAGTAGCTGGGAGCAGGGGAGATGGAGGAGGATGGAGAAAGAGAGAGGAACAGAGTCAGAGGTAGAGGGAGAGGGAGATAGAGATAGAGAGAGAGAGAGAGAGAGAGAGAGAGAGAGAGAGAGAAAGAGAGAGAGAGAGAGATATGCTTTTGCTGTAATGTAATGCTTAATTCAAACATGCAGTGTAGTCACCATGGCAACGGTGGCAGTAGTGAGGCCTCGCATGGTGCAGAGAGTTGTGTGTTTTGTATGTGTGATTGCACACAATATACAGTGTAAGTCCCACTGGAGGAGCAGTGCGGCGGGAGAGGGTGTTCAACACAGCTTAGGATGTAAAAAAAGAAGATATTGCGGAGTAGAAGTTTGAAACAGGAGCGAAGAATCCTGTCCTCGGTTCTGAAACGCCTAATATGGTCCGTCTACAGCTGTTTGCACCACCTCTGTCTTATCACTTGAAAAGGTCTGATCGTCTTTTCTTTGATTAACAATAAAGGAATCTCCCCAGCCATTGTCTTTTCAGTCTAACACACTCCTTCTATCACCTACCGAATATCTGTGGTCTCAGGAGCTTACACACAAGCAGAGATAAGTAAGCTTGAATGGAGATAACAAGATGATGACAAAAAAGACAAAAATAAGTGGACATGAACCATTGAGGTAAAGGCACTCCAAATACATGCAATTATGCCTACATAATTTGTAGTCATATATTTTCATGTAATTCCAAAATATCAACCTCGATTATACTTTATTGCACAAATGCCATAATATATTGAGAACGGGAAAAAAGTACTTTATGTTGAAGGAATAGATAGGCATTTTAGGACTTGTGCTTATTTGCTGATAGTTGGATGACATGATCGGTATTTCTGTCATTTAGCTTCAAATAAAGACTAGAAACAAGGGAGACAGCTGGTCCAAAGGTAACACAATCTGCCTACCAGCACGTTTAAAGTTCATTAATGAACACATTCTTGTTTGTTTAATCCATACAAAAACCAATGTGTAAAAAGTCTCCCTTTTATGTGGCCGACTATTTCTTGGTCAGAACCAGTAACCGACAGTGGAGACACAGAGTCTCCGCTTGTTGGCTGGCAACCTCTCAGAGCTGAGAAATAGTCTGGCACATAATCCCCCAAATTTAAATTTTTACACTTCGGATTTTGTATGGCTTAAACCAACGAGATATTACTTGTTAATTAGTGAGCTTTAACGCCGTTGGTAGGCTGGCTCTTTTTAAGAAAGCCAGACTAATGGTTTCCCTTTGTTTCTAGTCTCTGTGCTAAATTGTGCTAACCAGCTGATGGATGTAGCTACATATAAACGTACAGAAAGGAGAGCAGTATATAAACTCATCTCATCTCAACTACAGTCAGCATATTTCCCCAAAAATCTAACTTTTGCTTTAATAAATTATGACAACTGAGTGAACTCAATTCTTCAAAGCTCCAAAAAAAGGTTCTAATTGGACTTTCAGTCACTGCTGGTCTTTCAAGGAGGGGAAGCTCATTTTTCCGGCCTACATCATAAATTATTTTTATACGTAAATTCTACCCTTCGTTCCTTTTCAAGAAAATGATCTGTGACCTTGTCCTACCAACTAGGCATCTTTTCCAGGGACTTGACCAGTGTCCTCTCAACGACCAGCAGAGCTGGAGCTGCTGCGCCAGGCTACTGTGAAGTGTGACCGCCTGTGAGTGTGAGTGTGAGTGACAGTGGGAGAAGCTCCGCAGCTGCCGCTGCTCATTGGGGAAAGAAACCGCAGAGTGACGGAACAGAGTCGCCAAACCCAACGCTAGTCGTTTTTAACAAAGACAAAGTCGCTGAGGATCGGTAAAGTCTCTGGATCAGTTCAGAACAATGGAATGAAAAACTTGAAAATGCTCCACTGGATGTTTATTCTTCAAGATCGCTGATTCGCTCACTTAGCTGTCAATCAAAAAAGGATTCCGCCTCAGACAGCTCATCATTCCAGTCTCTATGTTTAAGTCATATCTCAATGACAACATGGAGGGGTATGATTTTTTTGTACCAGGCTAGTTTTTATTTATTTTATTGGAGGTTTTGAATAATTAGGGGAGCGGCTTCTTGAGTGACAGCTCTCCGCTGACCCTCACTTCTCCTCGGAGGTATACTTCAGTATTACCTGTGATAAGTAGCTGATTCTGAACAAAAGATGAAGAGCCTATTTAGTCAATGAAATGTACACATTGACAATTTAGGGGAAGTTGAGCGTCCCTCGTAGTCTCAGAGCAATTACAACTGCCAGTTAGGATGTTTTTCTGTCAAACTATGTTTGTGTACACATTATGTATACTGGCATTGGCCATATCACATACAGATACAACTTAAAACAGCTAGAAGAATGATGCTGTAGAGAATGTTTTTTTGACAAGCAGAAGGAAAGATACAAATATATAAAGACAACAGGGGAATGAGAGAGAGACAGAGAGTGAGAGAAAGAAAGAGAGACCCAATAAAACTAGGTCAAACCCATCTATCACTGTCTCTACCTCAATAATCACCAAGGAGGTGCATACTCCACACACACACACACACACACACACACACACACACACACACACACACACACACACACACACACACACACACACACACACACACACACACACACACACACACACACACACACACACACACACACACACACACACACACACACACACTTGCAATGTACACAGTCCTGAGGTCATAGTGCCAGGACTGTGTGGGAGCTGGGCAATGGCGAGCTGTGGTTGACATGGAAACGAACGTGGTAGAAATCACCTTGACAACTGAAAACACACTTATATTCCCAAGTGCTCTTTACACAAAGTTACAACTCTCTATTACTTTTGAAATATAAAATTCATTATCAAATAACTGAGACATCCAATGAGAAATCATGTTTCATTAAAATACCAGAGAACACTTTAATTAAGCCATGACTATATGATTTTCGGAACATGTTAAATTTAAATGATTGTTTATACCAAGCCCCCACCACAGTTACTTCCTGTTTGATCCAATATGGAAGTTCGATTGGATCAGGTTGAGAGAACGGACCCCGATGGGTATGGTACGTCCATTTTTTATACAGTCTATGGTTTATACTAATTAATATCTTTCACATGATTTCATGTTTCACATAATACAGGTACATGCGCCATAAATAACATTATAGATATTATATTTACTACATGTTAATTGCAATATTTCATTTGTGGAAATGTAAGCTTATGTGAGCTTATATTCTGGTCTTTACCTTTCTTGCGGACAACTTCCTCAGACTCGGGTTTGCGTGTGACAGACACCACCTTCATCAGCAGCCTGTTGCCCCCTTGCCTGATCAAGGACACCACCTGCTTATGGCCCACCTTCACGACATTCACCCCGTTTACCTAACACCAAACACACACAAAGACAGAATGAGACATACTTTAAAAAAAAATATGCTGACATTAAAGAAACATAGTCACCAAATTCTGGTCAATTTGGGAGAATACTTCACAAACTAGCAGCTTTATATAGCTTCATATTATCAGCTGAAAATATTCACACATTTCTAGAAAGCCAAGGTGCAGGCACAAGAAGAGCTATGCGTCCTATCCACAAATGTTGATGTTTCCTCTTTGCTCAAGGCCATCACCAGTGTGTTCAGTAATGAGAAAGTTAAGATTAAGAGGAAACAAGGCCTTAATTACCTCAATGAGGAAGTCTCCTGTCCTCAGACTAGCCCTCCAGGCTACTCCTTCCACGTCCACAGACTCCAGGTACTGAAGGGCAGGGAACGCCGGGGTGGGGGTGAACTCTTCAATGGGTGTCTCGGCTGAGTAAAAAACACACAGAGAAAGCCTGTCCAGAACAGTTCAGTGAAACCCAAAGCTTCCTTTGATTTATTTTTGCTTTTCTAGTAAAATTGCAAGCACAATAACATCACAAACATAAAGTTTACTGCATGCTGAAAATAATTGGCTGCTGGTTTAAATTTGCTCTATTTTAATTTTCCTTGGAGACAATAAAACATTTTTTCAAAACTTCCCCTTTAGCTTTACTAAAATCATTTAATTAATACATTTGCACATCTTTAGTCAATGAATAGAACTAAACCTATATTATATCTACATTAGGTAGGGATACTAGTAGCCCTGAGTGGATGTACTGCTGTTGCCTGCTGCCCCTAAATATTATTGATACATGTAGTTGCATAAGTGCCCACACACTTTTACAACTGCATGCAAGTCAAAATAGACAGTCACACACACACACACACACACACACACACACACACACACACACACACACACACACACACACACACACACACACACACACACTTCACAAGCACACTTCACAAGCACACTTTGTTAACAGAGTGCACCACCACAAACTCCATTTAATCTTGGAAGGAATCCAACTAAATCACGGCCACTCACGGAGAGTTCTCAGAGGACCACTAAGTGAACTGCAGTGTGTGTTTGTGTATGTGTGAGCGTGTGTTTAAAGGTACTGGGGAGTAAAAGACTGAGTGAGTAAAAGAGAGTCGGGTGAGCCAAGATCCATGGTAGTGAGTGATGGAGCGGTAAAGCACACTCCCGGCAAGGTGCCTGAGAGGGGTTGCCGTGGTAACCAGCCTGAGCAGGGAGCTGGCACGTGCATGAGTAAAATGAATTTGTGGTGATGATGGAGAGGAGTAGAGAGGCGATATTTAAAATTCAGAAAGGTAAGGAAAGTGGTTGCGTAAAATGATTTTGCGAGGATAATTGACAGGAAGGATATGATGGAGGTGAAAGAGAGCAGAGAGGAGCGAAAACAAGAGCAGACAGAGCAAAGACGAAAGAAATAAGAGAGGAGGGGAGAGAGGAGTGCCTTTCTACTAAAACGCCATGTGTGGGGAACAGATGGGACAGCTAGCCGACAGCTCAGCCAAGGATGACGCCACCAAAGGGGCTACACACACACATACACACAAACACACACACACACAGTGCATCTGAGTATACAAGCTGAGTGTTGACCAAAGCTGTTCGTGTTGTTGACTCACACAGTAACAATAAAGACTGAGCTGTACTCAATGACTCAGATCAAACTATTTCTCACATCAAAACTCACATGTTGCAAACAGGTAGGTAGTGTATATGTATGTTTGGTGTGAAAGTTAAGTGTGAGCATGTGAGAGTGTGTGTGTGTGTGTGTGTGTGTGTGTGTGTGTGTGTGTGTATCTCACCTTTGGCTCCCCGCAGGACAAAGCCAAAGCCCTCATTTTCTTTCTTCTGTAAAACCGCATTCTTCTCCTCTATGATATAGTCACTGTGAAGAAGAGAGCAGAGGGAGAGCAGGTATGAATCCAACACCATCCTCACACACACAAAGAGAGAGGGGCGAGAGGGAGTGCAGGAGAGTAAAGAGGGTCGGTTGTGGGGGCTGACAAGTGGGAGGAGATGGAGGGGCACACCAGGGTGTGAACTACAGGGAAGCCAGGGGGCAGCTTGGCTCCTCTTAATAAGACATGAGCTACCCTGAAAAGATGATTTGTGAACATTTTGGGGGTTTCTAAAATATTGAAAATATGCTATTTTTCCATGTATCTTTGTTGTGTATCTTCATCATTATGGCCAGTAAACTATAGAATATAGTAGATCACTCTGCAGAGTATTCTGTGCTTTAGTTGTATCCTAACGTAAAAATAGTGATCTCCACGAAAGTCATAGTATTGTTTGTATACCACACACACACACACACACACACACACACACACACACACACACACACACACACACACACACACACACACACACACACACACACACACACACACACACACACACACACACACACACACACACACACACACAGATAGAGAGACAGAAAGTGTGGTTGTCAGAGAGCGAGCAGGCAAGAGGAAGAGAGTCCTTATGATTGAAGTATCTTAGGGATAAAACCTAAGACTGAATCAATCTTCTGGCTGATCCCTCAGATGAAACTGCAACTGAGGAGGGTGTGGAAGGCTTCAGCTTAAAAAAACGGACAGAGATGGCTGAGATGCAATATTATCCCCTGACTAATGATAGGAGGTAATAGGAGGCAAAAGTAAGTGAGCACTTCATCACTGCCTGATTTTCCTGAGTGCTGAGGGATGAAGGTTGCTAGACGTGTTAACCTGTGCTGCTCTGCACAATGAAATATTTTTGTTCAAGCCACCATCTGTGTCCAAAGCCTGTGAGCCAATACCAAAGCAAAGTTAGTAAGGCGGTCTTAAATATCAGCATGATGACTGGTTGTGTGTGCAGAGAATATTCAGACCACATGTCCTTCTCATCAAGCGGGCCGACTGTGAATGTTCAGGTGAAGTATGAGTTGTAATGGTTTCAAACTACATTAATGATGGTGAGAGATGTAGATGAAAAGGCCTTTAAAACATATCTAGAAAGGTGGCCTGAATATGCCACACCTTTTCACCTCCCCCAAAATTGCGATGTTCCTTGAATCTTCCAGTGTTTTCACAGCACACGTTGACTGATGGGGCCTGCTGCCAGTTTACAGCCTGAACACTTCGACAAAAGCCAGGAGTTTTGTAGTATTTTGAGAATTTCAGCATTATCTGTCATCCTACCTCACAGCTGAGGCAGACGTAGAGGGCTGGTGTTCAGGCTGCAACTCAGTAGGCGTCTGCAGCCTCCATTAGCTCAGTTACACTCCACTCTCTCAGACTTACCAAGGGAACACAGAGCTCCTGCTGCTGGAGCCAGGGGACCCATAACAAACCTTTCTGCAGGATGGAGGTCAAAGGTTTGTTTTCATAAAAAGAGATCCATCCACTTTTGCACCAATTATTATGCACAGAAATCTGTGTTAGTTAAGCATCACTAAGATGCTTTGTTTCAGTCCAAACCCTTTTATCCACTACACTTTCATCTCTATGCTCTATGCCTCCAAATGCCACATTAATGCAATATGCTCACTGTCCTTGGCCAGAATCTCCATCCGCCCACATAACTTACTCAATAAAGAATAAAGGAAAAACGCTGATGTAAGATTTTAAATGGTAAATGTTTTCTCAAAATAAACCTGTACTTTGACACTAGTGACTCAAATATTCCTCAGACTGCAGTTCAGTAATCCATACCACCCATTACTACCTGGGCATTTAGCTGGCATGTATAACTAGTATTTGATTCAGACATTCACATGTTGCGTCTGCCCCTGAAAAAACCTCTCATAGCTGTTACCTACTGAAATTAAGTAAGTTCTCAGTTCTCAACTAAACTATATTTGGTTAAAAGGTAATATCTATCATTCCAAAACAAATGCAGCATACATGTTGACTATCACAGGCTAGTGCCACTGTGGTTATGCTAATTCCACAAACCTGGAGCTTTGGTAATAGAGATGACATTTAATCCAACTAAAACCTAGAATGCAGGAACTTGACATTTTACAAAAGGCTGAGAAAGTGGGTGGAAACAATGCTCACTCAGACTAATGCTATGTCTCAAACTGACACCCTGTGGCAATAAGGCCGGAATTAGCATTATAACAAAACCACACATGGCTCACAAATTTGATTCAGAAGAAAGGGAGCACTGACTTTCACACATACACACAAATACACATCATCTTGAGACAGAAAATAACAGAAAAGAAAGGCAAGAGCTTGCTGGAAGCAAATATAAATATAAGCACAAAACCATGCATGTAGAGTATACCGTATATTATGCATGTCTGTGCATAGTGCGCAAAAACGGCAAACTGTGTTATGCAATACAATTTCATGTGCATTTTAAAATTCAGTTCACTGGCCACTGTCTGCCTGTAGATGGCAGCAGCTCCACAGCACTCGAACACCTTCTCACATGGACTTCATTACCCCCGTTCAGGTATGGAAGCACTCTGTGATATGTCCAATATAGTTTGTGCATTAAAGTATACACCAATACATGTGAGCTGCACATTGCAGTAGCATGCTAGCTCAAGGAGAGAGGCAGTACCTGTATGAGGTGAAGTTGTCGTAGGATCCCACAGTGTAGTGTCTGAACAGTCTCTTAGTGCGGTCCTCCCGAGTCTCTGCAAAACACATTACATACCTTTTTCATTTAAAATTGATAAATGTTTACATATCGAGTTGAAACTGTGTAAGTATCTTTAAGTTTAAAAGTCAATAACTCATCTGTTTTTGTTTTTGGAGAGATGATATTTTAACTGTAAAAAAAAGAGAACAAAACACTTTTGCCTCACCTATGACAGCGCCGTACATAGATTTGTGATTAGAAGTACCATCACATTTTGTCACCTAAATGAGTAAATGAGCTGAATCCCATGAATGCACATCTAAAATACGATCAAGGAAAGACAGTTTATTTTATGAATAAGATTAAATTATTCTTACAAATCTATAAAAATCCCAAAATGTCAAGGCTGTTTCCGCCCCTGCTCTTTTTGCCTATTAATATAAAAATGTCAGCAACAATTTTATTCAGTTAGCACAGAGAGGAATTAAGCTACCACATGGAAGTAATCATCATTAACATGCTTCATTTATCATAACCTACCAGAGTATAATTGTTCCATGGTAATTCTTTGTTTCTGAAACAGTAAAATAATTGCATAATTCTGCATTTAATGTGTGTCTTTTAAAATGGGCAAATGCACAAGAATGGGAACTGTGTTGAGCTCAATTATTATAAAGAGTGTTTGTGTGTGTGTGTGTGTGTGACTGAATGAGTGTGTAGAGTATGTGCGTGTGGTTTTGTCAGCATGTGGGGGGATTTATCCTATGGGAGTGCTGATAGAGATCGATGCCCTCTCCCCATCCCAATAATACACACTGCACCTCCACTAAACAGCAAACTGCTGACTACACACCCCGAGAACATTTCAGGTCACACAGAAACTCTTAATTGGGCAAAGCTGTGAGAGCATGGGGCATCCTGGTGGTGACACATGGCATGAAGTCACATAGTGGCTTTTAACCATGCTCACATGTACCCCCGCTCCCACCTTCTCTGCTTCTTGTCACTTTAACTATCCCTATGCCTAATAAAGGCAATTCATCAAGCTGTTTTAGACGTCCGCTGTATGTGTGTATGAGAAAGAAAGAGACGTGAAGAGGAAAAAGAGAAAGATCAAAGTAAGTGAGCAAACTTGAAGTGGCTTGTATCCTCAGATCCTTTTTAGCCTGTCCATCTGACTGTGTGTGTGTGTGAGTGACAGACTTTCAGCTGAGAACTTGAAGCTCTGATAACTGCATCCAAAGACACTTGGTGACACACCAGAAGGGCAAAGACAATAAAAAAAAAAAGGATTTCGCAGTTGGCTCTAAACTCTGATCATCTTCCTCTCTCACCTGCGTTCTATTTTGATCTTGTTTACTTGTGCTGTTCCTCATTCTCCAAGAGCACTGCTGTGTGAATCTCAGTCTCTCAGATTCTTACACATTCATTGGTTTCAGCGTGATTGAAAATGTGTAGTTGTCTACTTCCCTCACTACACATGCCCCTCTCAAAGAAAGGGGGCTGCTTTAATGAAGGCAACCTCAATTACAAAACCAAGCCTATTTGATAATGAGGCTCATCTATTCCCAGAACATGAATCACAGTCAATTGGTCAGATCATAACATTTTCCATGGTCATGCTGTTTAACGTCAACATCAAAAATCGAGTTTTGGGTTCAGCCCACAAGGAGAAGAAAGCATGGGATTCTTTTGAGTCATACTTTTGCTGCAGTGATTAATAACAGGGAGACATTCAGCTTGAAAAAACAAAAGAGACACCAGTTTCTCAAATAGTGTTCTCACAGAACGTGTCTCATACTTTCTATACTGTGTCTTGCTCCTCCTATGCTATAAATTACTGCTTTCTCCACCCACACAAACAACCCAACACAAGGCAACAAGTTCATGTCGGTTCTCTGACGGACTAAAGTAACTCGGAGAAACGTCTCAGCACAAATTGTAGTTGGACAACATTCAGCTGTTCATCTCAATGATCTTTTTCAGGATTTCCTCAGCATTCATCCCTGTGATTGAGGGGGTAGTTGTGAACACTTGCACATGTTTCCTTTTGACATAGACTTCCTTGGACTGGGTTTTAGGTGTGTTTAAAAACTGCTAATATAACGGTGATATGGCATCATTGTAAACAGCGGATAAGTGATGTGACCATTCCTTCCCTCCAATCAGACACACTTTCTTTAGCTTTCTCTGCTACCAAAAGAAGAATTGTTATTAATTTGCTCTTAAAACTTACAAGCTGAAGGTCTAAGACAACTGTACAAAGACGTGAAATGTTCAAAATCCAAATTAAATATGATTGGAAAAGGCAGAATGTGGTATTTCCACAAAAAAACCCTAGAAAAAATAAGTTGTTGATTGATCAAGAGTGTGTGAGTACTAGAGAAAGATATCTGTAATTAAGAAAAATGCTCAGTGTGTGTTTCTGTGTTGTTATTGGTTATCAGAGGAGGTAAGGCAGAAAAGACAAGCTGTCTGTTCAGAAGCATACTCTACATCTGTTCGTGGTAGGACCTGATATTTCTGTTAGCACTGGTTATCAAAGGGATATTTGGGTAGAAGGTTGTAGATGGGTCAGCAATTGTCTCCTCCTGCACATTTAGAGTCTGTCTGTCTTTTACAGCCTTCACTCAGCTTTCACACACACACACACACACACACACACACACACACACACACACACACACGCGCACATCACTAAAAATCAGCCAAATGCTGAATCCTTTGGGGAGTTAGTGAGTGTGAATGTGAGACTGACAGTATTTTGTGTGTCTGAGTAGTATTGCATTTGTGTATGCACAGTATGTGTGTGTGTGTGTGTGTGTGTACCATGTGATACCAGATGCAGTCTAAGCGTGTGAAATGCAGCTCATTCATCACAGTTGTCATCTATTTTGTACAGCCCAGGAGCATCTAAAGGCAGGGCCCTGATAGCACAGATAACCTAAACGCCACATCCATCACACACACACACACACACACACACACACACAACCACACACACACACACACACACACAGACACACACACACACACACACACACACACACACACACACACACACACACACACACACACACACACACACACACACACACACACACACACACACACACACACACACACACACAAACACACAAACAAACAAACACACACACACACACACACACACGATTGAGAGACATTATGGTGTTCACTAAAGGCTGTTGCTAATGTTAATGTACATTAGGAATGTTTATTATTACAATTGTTTTGGTTTGCTTTTAGTACAGCGGGGCATGTCTACCACCAGATTAATTTAGAATAAAAACAGGAGACCTTGTTACTTGTTCTCTTCCAATCTGCACCAGAGCTACAACATCCGGGCTGTCAGATAAGTGCACTGAGATCCTACAGAACAAAGACAGTCATTAACTTACTGTATTCTACTCAGTGAACTCTTTGTTATACAGTCTTGATAAAATAAAGCACATTAAAGGATTACCACCTATTTAATGATCAAAGTGAGAGATGTTATCAATGTCCAGATAAAACATCCAGTTTATTTTCTCCGTCAAACCATTAATGCACTATTGAAAGAGCTAAAGGGTCTGCAAAGAAAAACTACAAATGTGTAAAAAGCTAAAAAGGAAAATACAGAGCATTAGCAAAATACATAATAAAAAAAGACCTGGCAAAGTGTAACTGCATAGTACAGTATTTAGTAAACACAAAGCAGGGAAAATCAAGAGAGGAAGTTCATTTCCCTCTGAAATGAATTAGACTGCAGATGCTGCAACCGGTGACAGAAACACAGATGGTGGTAATGGTGTCCTTTAAACATTGCGTAGCACATGAAAAGTAAAATCTGGCCAGAAAGATTTATTTTGAGCTGCTTGCTGATAGACAGACATAGATAGATACCATAGGAATGACGTATACAATAGATTGATTTTTTTTGGAGTCGCCCTTGTCGTCTCTATCAGAGACTGATGTGCCACAACAGCTCATTAAAGCTTTTACACTTTCTGTGGGGAACACCTGCCACTTAGTCGGCCTTTCGTGGGAGTAATCCTCTCTTTCAAAGTAGGTAATACATTTAACATTTCTGATGACAGCAAACCCAAGAGAAAAGGAGTAAAGAGGGGGACACAGACAGAGACTAACTGAAGTAGCAAGGCTTCAGTTAGTCTTGTGTTGGGCATTCAGGCTTCAGGAATGCACTAGAAGCACCTGCTGGTCAAAATAATTCACAGCAGGCAAGTGCACTGAACGTTAAAGCACCTGCAGGTCGGTTTACACTTACTTTCTTCCAAAAATAAGGAAATACGATGTGAGAGGAGTGCATTGGCCAGACCTAGCCTCATCATAAAATGGACTTGCGGGAAAAAATGACCACATTCTTGTGACTTACACTAACTGATGTAACTCTTCACTCCTCCTGAAAACTTCACTTACAGTATCTTTTCAGGTGGCCATGAAGAGCTCACGAGGCTCATTAGGAAATACCGTGGTGTTAAAGTTATGTTCAATAACGTTCAATGGTCTGGTCATTAATAACAACATAGAGAATTAGAGGAAGTAGACAACATGTTCTGAAAAGTAATATGCTTCTATAATGGCTCCTAAACGTGAGTTTCACAACAGTGCTGGAGATTTGTAGGAAGGGTTCAAACGCTTCTTGATGACAGTAGGGCTGGGCAATATATCGCTATTATGACTACCGTCTTTAAGCCAGGTGACTGCATTTTGGCTGTTGTCATCTTGTTTTCTTTCTTTTCTTTTTTTAAAAACATGATGTCTTCTTTTGCACATACTCTTCTATTTTATGTAAAATGTTTGCACTTCCAGAGATAAATATTCTGCAAATGCTTCTCTGAAAGGCTTTTTTTCTATGTGTTATACGCGATAACTCATCCATAAAAATGTGAGAATAAGCTGTTAGTCTGCTCTCGCTGGTGATAGCTGTGAACACAGTGTATCATAGTGCAAATGAAAGCATATTTAGCACATAAAGCAGAAGCTGTATGTCATGCTGTGACACTGCCACTCTGTTTAACATGCTACATCTCAGAGTGTTCCCTTTCTTGGCTCACAGTGCTTCTCTATTCTGCACAAAATTGTAACACCTTCACTGTCCTTGTCTGAAGGACGCAAGAGATACATCAAATACACACACACAGATGCACAGAAACACAAACCAACACACACACCATCCCTGAGCCCTGCTGAATGAGAATTAACCTATGCTGTTTTACCACTGATAAGAGCTGCAGACAAACATGCACACACACACACAAACACACACACACACACACACACTCGCACAAACACACACTTATCAAGTGAGCCTCATTGACTTTTTAATTCTTTCCTTCCACATCTACACTCATCCCACCATCCCTTTTCTCCTTTTCCCTTTCTGCCTCTTCATTCATGTTGTGCATGTTAACCTCCTAAACCAGGTGGATAGAAGACTGAGCAGGGGGTGTAGTAAACTCTGAGGGCTCCCTACATCTTGAATACTAAAACACTCCTTAAATTAATCTGAACAATGCTGGACTCTGGGATAACAACTTCCCCAGAGCAGCACAGCTGTGAGGAGTGACAACAGAAAAATAAAGACACAATCATATTCTCTTTCTTTCTCTTTTTTTTGCTGTCACACAATGTGCCTCTCGTTCCAAAGATCCAACAGGGAGTTGCTGGACCGTGCAGGTAGATACCAGTCCCACCCGCTTCCACACAGCACAGAGGAAAGAGCAACGTCTTCATTTTTCTTTTCCTCTTCATCTTTCTGTGTCTATTCTTGATATTCTGTTCCTCTACCAAATGATTCTTGAACAAGACTTTAAAAGAAAGGTGGATTATTTTTTTTTATTCCCGGATGAAATTAGGACCGCTCACAATTAGGGCAGTGTCATAGAGAGGACACTGAGGGGGAAAGAAAAGTCTCTGCATCAATTCAATCTTCATCTGTTCTGTACAGGGAATACAAATACACCATGCACATGCTTTGGAGCTGCAGGATAATATTCAACATCAAAGGTCACAAAACTGTACGAGCACACACTTTTGATATGGGTATAATACATTACTAGCTCTTTTCATCAAGCCATTTGTCTGAATACATGGACATGATAAGGAGAGTGTAGGGTGCAGTAGATCCATCGACTGTGAAGTGGAGGGTACCAGAACAAAAAGAAAAGATCAGGAGTAAAAAACAGAGGAATCATTTTGAGAGTGGAAAGACACGGAGAACAGCTTAAATACAAGACTGAAATGGATGACAGTAGATGACAACAGCCTGGCAGTGAAAATATCTCTACGAGTTAATAGTGTGAATAATAATATATCCTGCCAAATATAGTCCTTATTAGTGTCTTCCAAAACAACTCATATGACAGTTCCAGAAACAAACATTGATCATGTTGTGCCATCTCGAGGGTTCAGGTTTGGTTGAAGTTATAACCCTCAGAACTCTATTAATTCAAACAGGTTTTTGATAATATATGGTATTTGTCTACTTTTCTGCAATATATATATATATATATATATATATATATATATATATATATATATATATATATATTTTCTATCAGTTACCACCTTTATATGTGTTTGCTTGTTCTGTGTTTGGTCAACTATAATCATCATAATCCAGTCAGTAAATCAGCAGAACCATGCTAAAATGCACCACTGTAAAGGAAAGTGGTGCATTGGATTTATAACACAGGACATGACAAAATAAAGGAGATTGTTAAATGCCAAAATGATAATTGAAAACAAAATTTGACTTAATTCAGCAGCACTGCTGTGTAGTGGCTTTCATTGTAGCTCTGGATTAAAGCTGTCGTCATACACAAGTAGAACTCTCAGGAAACGATCCAGTGTTTTGTCTCATTGATAAGAGCATCACTGTTTCCTGTTTGTTCTCTTTACACCTTGTCAGAGCTGTATTAAGTCACTTCAACTCTCGCATACTGTACTCCATCAGAACTGCATGTTGGATGATTGAATAGCTTCAAAAACTCCTTTCCCCTGCATGTTTCTGATGCTGGAATTGAGGATGCTGCTGTTTCTAACAAGGTTGGGCAACTTGTCATACAAAATAGTTATTTTTAAGTATAATTCAACTTAAATGCAAACATTACATCCTCCTGCTGCTGCTTTACATTTTATTATGAAGCAGACACAGATAGCAGTTTTCTTTTAAGCAGATATCCAGTTTTACCTTGACTTGCTGTTATGTGTAAATCAACTATTAATGAAATCCGACTGCGGTTGTAAGGATTTGACTAATATATTTAAACAACTTGGGTATGTTTGGTTGTGCTGTAGACGGATACAGCAGGTGCTCCTATGCTGTATCAAGGAGTGATTGCTGCTGTCAGAATTATGGGACCTTGTAGTATTAAACATTATTTGTTGTTACCATGGTAACCATGGGTGTAGCCAAATCAACCAGGACTGAAATCACAACTTTAAAAATCATGGACATGGCTGTCATCGTTCGTCAGAGAACTGCAATCTCTTGTGTCGAAGTTACACACTTTGTACATCCAAACATCAAACTTGACCTCGTCCTTAGGAGGTCATACTACTTCCACATTTGCTTGTGAAGGACAGTAATTATTGGCACAGTCCCAAGAGGTCAGCAAGGGTAAACGTAAACTGTTTCATGTATTTGAACAAAGACCAATGCTGTCATGTTTCTGATCAGGACTGTCTCTCAAGTTTTCTCTAGTACCTTTTAGCCTAGATACAAAAGACTTAGAGACCAAGAAAGGAGGAGCAGAGAGAGGGAGTACAGGCGGGCAGAGATCGTTTCTGGATACAAACTCAACAGAGTATAGACTACAACAATGATATTGCAAGACAGGGGTTTAACAAAATAGAATAGGAGATGTGATATACTAATCCCAGCAGTAAAAGAAAATAGTTAATTAACTGTCAAGTGTGAGAGCAGAACAATGTTTTGTCACGGCTCTATAAGTTAAAATGCCAGACATGCCCTGAGTAATGGAATATAGTTGATAATCAAGCCATATCTGTATTAAAAAAGGGTCACATCACCTATAATAATAATAATAATAATATAATAGTCAAATACTTTCTCCAAATCTGTTTTTTGCAGTCAATCCTGCTCTCAGTCAGTCACTTTGATTTGTAGCAGTTCACACCCTCCTCTTCTAAAAATGTTTGTACGCTTGCAGTCAGACACTCGACCTCTATTTTTTAAAACATTTCTCCATATGCTGAGTCATATTGCAATTTTCTCCAATTTATAGAAGGGGGCTATATTTAGCTCCTCCTACAAGATACCATTTTAACATTACATGCAGTCTGACTACAAATGAGCCATCTGATTTCCCTCTTTAGTAGTCCTATGCTGACATCAGAACAGTGCAGAGAGTTGTAGACAGGGAGTGACTTACCCCAGTAAAAGCCATGACGTGTGGAGTTTGGATGCTCTGCCTTCACGACCGTTACTACCCCGTCTATCCTGCTACACAGCACAGGCAGATCTGACACCATGACTGGACAACAGTCCATTTTCCCCCACTCTGTCTTAACAACTTCCTCTCTAGGACTTCGACAAGGGGGTCGTGCCTCCTGCCACTGGTCCGTCTCCCAGCTCAAATCACTGAGAAGAGCCGGGCCTGGCCTCCCTCTCATCCTTGCTTAGAGACGATTAAAAGCACTCCTGAAACGCCCATTTTGTGCAGATCGCTATTCAAAATGGCCTTTTACTGTTAAAGGCATCCCCCATTTCTTCACTTTGAGAAGGAAATTAAGATTTCCTGGATGAGTAGCAAACAACTTTAGTATATTTTTCACATCTCTGCTTCTCTGCTGTCGTTCAGTTTCCTCCTCCCCTCTCTCAGAATTGGTTGGTTTGTTGAAGAGCCTTCAGAGAGCCCGTTGTTACCGTGTAAGTGTTGGAGGCAGAGACCAACGGCTATAAATACCTTCGCTCTGTCAAAGTGGAAGCCTTGAATAATTCAGTCAAATTCCGACAACAAGGAACAACTATTGTACAAGCTCTTCAAACACTGTCATGGCTCGTCACGACACGCCTTTGAGTCAAGGTCAACACAACACAGACAGACACACAAACACATATTCTAGGAATGAGAGGGGATGTAGGAGACTAGGAGTTTTCAGTACAGGAACAATAGTATCTTTAACTTAAGCTCCTTAAGCTGAACTGAGTGTACTGAATCATCAATGTCACCACCTGAATGAGTCGCGTTATGCATTGGAACTTTCCTAACTGGTGACTGAAAGCTTCCCTGTCACCTCAGCTTTATGATAAAGCTTTACAAAACTTTAATCACTGCTTATTGGCGGAAGAAATAAACATGGTAATGGCCACACACTCCACCCATAAAAGTTTATATTTAAAGATCTTTTATCAACATTAAGCTTCAGGCTCATGATATATTGGCCAACATGAATGTACATTCAATTTGCAGTTGAAGCTATTTGCTCAAGAGTCAAAATTATTCAAATCCAAAAAGAGATTTGTAATTTCCATCTTCATATTCTACAGTACAGTAGGGGACTGATGCTGAGAGACATGGAAAGAAAGTAAAACATGGAGAAAGAAACTAGAATTACAGCCTTGCAGTTGTATGTCTCCTCCTGTAAAGTTGCAGATTACATCCAAACCGTCCAGACTTACATGATATATGTAGTTAAGACATTGAAGGATATTAATAAAAGGTATTAAGTGCTTGGGTTTTTTTTTGGCAAAAAGTGGATCTTCACACACATCTTCAACCCTGCAGTACAGAAGATCTAAAAAATCACTGCAGTTTCAAGACTAGTGTTACCAATTCAGTATCCGACCAGATGTCTCCCTTTCCTTTCCTGAGTTATGCACAAAAATGCGTTACGTGATGCCCCAGTGACCTCGACCTTTTACCCCCCAATATCAAATAATTTCATCCTTGAGTCCAAGTGGATATTTGCCACATCTGAAGTAAATTGTAGGGGTTCCTGAGATATCGCGTTCACAAGAATGGGACAGACAGATGGGCAGACGAAGGATAACCTGAAAACATAATGCCTCAGGCGTGGAGGCATAAAAATGGGAGCCGGGTTGTAAAGGTAGGCGTGTGATTAGTCATGCCCAGTCAGAGGGATGCTTTACAGCTCTGCCAGGTAAGTTACTATGTGTGTGTGTGTGTGTGTGTTGTCAGTAGTTGTCAAGTCATGGCATTGAAAGAGTTGATGTAAAAAAATGATTCAACAAACTGTGTCAGATTACTCCTAAGAAGGACGACTACAGGTGAAAATGGTTTATGAGCAGCCAGGACACTGTGAAATAGCTTTAGTAACCAGACTGCAGTAACCAGCCTTTGTACGCACACGCTTGTTTATTTGTATTTGTGTGTGTGTGTGTGTGTGTTTGTGTGTGTGTGTGCAGGTGACCCGTTGTCATCCAATACGGCCCCTGTCAAATGTGATATGTCTCTGCTCCACTGTGAGAGCTTCTTCAGCTTTGATTCATTGTTCAAACAGCATCGCCATCTATTATGATTTGATATGGATCTGTCCTCCAGAGAGAGAGAGATGGCTCAACACACTCGAATGACTTCTGATGAAAAGTACAGATAGTGGCCATCACTCTGCTGCAAACAAACAAACACAACACCCACAGACACACACACACACACACAACATCCACACCACACACACCTTGTGATGTGCCACTGTGTAACACTTCATGTGGATTTTTTTATAGGGGTAAACAGCTGCTAGTCAATAACACTGACTCAGCTAAACTTTGATACCAAAGATGTGTCTTCCAATCTATATATTTATACTCTCTCTCCCTCTCTCTCTCTCTCTCTCTTTCTGTCTCTCTCTCTCCCTCTCTCTCATATCTAACCAAGATGGATTAATTGGCTATGCTAATCTATTTGCTGACTCCACACAGAAACAATAACTGAAGTGTGTGCACGTGCATAAGCATACACGTTAAAAAAAAAAGGTCCATTTAGAGAGCAGTTTGTCATTGAAAGGTAAATGTTTCTCTGTTATGTTATTTTTATTAGCTTGCTGAGTTTGACCTTTGAGGACACACAACTAGTGAATGAATGAACCGGCACAATAGGACATAAAATGTAGAACTGATGGAAAAGGTGACAGTGAGATAGCTTGAGGGTTGAGGACATGCTGGAGGATCAGAGCAATATTTGTTTTTGTACTCAAACGAGTATTCTATTTATTTTCTTTGCATCAGGTCTACGTTTTCATTCTGCCACCATCACAGATTTGGTCTTCAACTCTCTGGTTTTCATTATCTTGGATTAGAGTCTAATCCATTCTAATTATAAGACTGTACTGTACATATCAATTACATAGGCTCCCTTTTCACAGTAATTCTATATAAAAAAAAGATATCATATGTCAAATTCTAAAGTAAGCAACTAAATGGACTCAATTTAGTCTAACCAGCTTCTGTTAAGGGGAAACTGAGCAATGAGGGTACAAAATCGAAGGGGAAATCACAGTGATTCCCTGTTTACTCTGCAGCAAGCAGAAAGACCCTGGTGTTACCAACATGTCTTTGGTGTGACTGGCCTTGTTAACACAGTAAAACATTAATTTCCACTGTGTTATTGTGACATTCTAGTGCGAAGGGCTGAAGATTGACCTGCCCTTGAAATGCTGATCACACAACAAACATGGGAAAGAAAAATGTTGATACATGGTATCACTTGTTTCCCACGGGGGTTTGCTTTAGCCTGAAAACAGAATGGTTTTATAATTAGGAAGCAACACAGTCCACTGTATCTGCTGTACAATGTAATACAAAAGTTTGACAAGAACCTTTATAACTGAGGCAGATATTTGAGTAATAAACAGTGGGCTAAATTTACATTTTCAACTGCACCATTAAAATAGAGTCCTCAGTATATGTATCTTAAGGTGACAATGCCCATAAAGATGTCCAAAAGAAACATAACACAACTCATTATGATATAGTGTCAAATGATTTCTACCTTTGTCATTAAACTGGCTTGGATCATCACTGAAATCCATGATTGTAATAGCAATAACTATTGACCTTGCAACTCAAACAAGATTGGGGAAGAACCAAGCAACACAAAGCCCACACAGACCCCGAATTGTTCGGGAAACTATGCTGATAGTTCCACAGTTTTGAACAGATGACCCCCTGTATGATCCCTCACCAATCCATTGCACCATCTCTCTGTCCCCTCTTACCTCTTTCTTCCACCGTGTCAGTCTCAGCTGCCGCAGCAACTCTGATGTTTAAGCATTCTAGGGGAGTGCAGACACACTCCAAAACTTCTTAATGGGCTGGCTAAAAATAGCTCAGGCTGGATCTGACTGGGCTGATTCATGCGGCTGTGAGTCATTCAACTGTGCCGCGGTATGAGGAGAGCAAGGGAATACAGTGAACGGGCACAAAGAGAAAAGAAATAAAAGTTTGCACGCTTGTTAAGATATCAAACCATCGCGAAAAATCAAGCATTGCTTATCCCACGATAGAGAAAATGTGCATTAATATGCTGTGAGTGTGTATGTGTCTGTTTAGAGGTCCTTAAGGACATTCAAGCCTGCAGGGCGACCTAAGAAGAATTAAGGCAGATATAATGGAAACTGGGGCGGTAAAAAATTGCATTGCAGCTTCATTTACCATTTGGCAGAATTTGTCTCTGTATTTGGCTGTAGCAGGCTCATTTCTTATTGACGTATCGCAGGATGGGGGTGGAGTCTTTTGGCTTGAGGGCAATAAGATCCCAACAGATTGTAGCCAACAGATTAACAGTACTATTGCTGAAAATGAGTGGCCCCCGGCAATTTGGTAGAATCATTAGAAAGGGAAGAGCAGTTCATACTCACATCATTATTCCCTCCATTACCACGGTTAAACATCTACTCTTAACCCCCGTATACAGGCCAGCAGCATGTGTGCGTGTATTAGAGGGAGTGGGGTGTTAGCAGGAAAGGTGGAGATATTCAGGCATATTCTACAGATTTAACAGTTCAGCTTTTTTTAAAATGACGCAGGACTACAAACTGAGTATTCTGGAGAGCACGGTTCTGTTTTTTTCTGTCTTAAACAGTGCAATGATATATAATAACACAGGGATAACGCACACCTCCCAAACGAAAACACATCATCATCAGCCATTTGCCCACAGCCAGCAGCGCTTCACCACAGCATCATTCATTGTACTCTTAATGAATTCAATCAATAGTCTTTGCTTTTCACCCTCATTTTCTCTGTCAGTCGCTCATGCCCTCCTCTTTCCTATGTTTCTCTTTTTTCCTCCCTTTGACTTCTACACTTTCCCCCTTTGTCTTCCCTCCCACTATCTGTCCCCTTGAGCAGCGGTTGAAGATGAACTGTTGGCTGTAGGTAGCCCTGGCCATGCTGCGAGAGAGAAGAGCAGTGCGGTGACAGATAACAGCCAAGAGAGTCAGTGATGCTTTAAACTGCCTCTTTCACATGGTCACCTGCTTCCTTTCTCTTTTGCTTCTCTTGCCTCTCTATTTCTAGCCAGCTGCCTTAACACATCCCATCTCGCTCTCTCAAATATGAAACAGCTTTTTCAATCATACCATTTTTTTGCCCCCCCCCATCCTCACCCCCATCTCCATCATTGCTCTTTCAAACTTGGAAGACAAGAGCGAAAAGAGATGGAGGCAGAGATAGATAAAAAGCGATAGCACTTTCAGAGTCATGACTCATGGGTGATGTACAGTGGCAGACTGAGAGCCAGAAAGAGAGAGCAGTAGTATTATTACTTAATTGTAGACAGGGCTGTCTTTCCTGCTTCACTAGGCTGACACATATTGCCCTAACTGTCAGCAACGCCTCAATGGTTACCTTCAGATAAACAACTCTGTGTGTGTCCAAGTGCGTGTTATTCTGCTGTTGTATAACTGTTGATGAACCTCAGAATGAGGATGAGATTTGCTTTGAAACACCTCAGTAGATTCAGAAATGAGCCTGTTAATAAATAATGTATTAAATATATTGTACGGTTTAATAAACTTCCATTTTGATCATACAATACAATTATAATCTCATTCCATTTATCTACAAATCTAGACGTTGGACTGAATGGATAATGGATCTAATTATACAGTCATTTTTGGTGTAATTGTGACATCCAGTAAAATATATTTTACATTTTATAGCCATTCCTTTTGCCGTGACTGTGATACTGCTATACTGCGTGTTGCCACAATGCCAAAGCTTTCCTCACAGCCGTGAAACGGAAGTTAGGAAGTCTTTATCTTTGGGTAATGTGACTTTTGATCAGCCATATGTACACGGAGCTTAATGATGACAGGGATTTAGATTAAATCTTTTTGATTTGATTGGATCATTAACATTGGCAGTGCTTTAGCAAAAACAGAGTGATACAGAGCTGTGAAAAGCTACAGGGCTGTACAGGACATTTGCTCCCTCAGCTGCGTCAGTAGATCAGTAGGCGGAGAACGAGACAGAAAAGAATAAATTAAACCTCAACAAAGTTTTTTCCATTTGGTATGCACACAGACACCTACTCATGTGACATCTCTCTGCATGCTACTACAACTCAAGAGCTAATGGCCAAGTGGGCTTTTATATGATGGGGTTTGCCAGTCGCCTTAATGTGATTAGGCTCATTTATGTAGAAGCCTCAAGTTCAATACCAGTCATCAAAATGTTTGTAACATTTTCCGAGAAGTGGAAAAAAGAAGATTTCTTTTTAATTTGGCAAATACGATATACTCTGTGTACTAAAATGTGCTTTGTGTCTGTGATGGAGGTAAATGTATGATGATGATTAAAAGCGAACACCAAGCATCCCTGTTTGATATCAAAGAGAAACAACAATACATAGAGTCAGAGACCGAGGACAGGGGAAGCATAAGATACTTTTAACGGCTGAGAAATAGGTATCCAAGGGTTCTGAGTTTCTCAGGATTTATGAGTGAGTGGGGCTCAATATCAGGCCATCTCCCTCCCTCCCTCTCCTCGTTCTTTTTCTCTCTGAAAGACACGCTCTGCCATCTCCACTTTGCTGTCCTTTAGAGTATGCTCCACCATCCGTCTCCCTCGCTATCTGGCCCTTTCTTTCCCACCTTCCCCTATCTTTTTCTCACAATGCATTTAAATGGGGTATTTAGAGATTCCGGACTTTCTCATCTCTTCACACATACTCTGAGGTAACCTCAATCCCTCAACAACCCTTTAAAAAGGGAAAATGCCCCTATTGCTCCAGAAATGGGTCCCGGGAGATGTATAATAAACACACAAGTTATAGGGAGATTATTATGGCCAATATGTCTTTGGCCCATTTCCAATATATGTACTTAATTTTGCTAAACTTTTTCCCACAATGCCCAGATGTTTTTCATGATGCTGCACATGCTGTTGCCCCTGAGACCACTGCAAATAAAAAGTGACAGAAAGCATTTAGCATTAAAACCAACTCCTGAATCTGTGAAAAGTTAGAAGACGTGAAAAGTCACCAAGCGCAAAATACAAACAATCCTAAAATGGCTGCTGCCGGCAATCAGCCTCATGATCGCGCCAACATTTTTGAAACATTTAAATTGCATTTATTTCCATGTATTATTTTCCACACTTTCTTTTGGCATTTGCAGTTATCTCAAATTCTTCTTTAATAACGTCCTTCATTTCATGCAGAAGTTAGGCAAGAAGTAAACGCTGTTCTCCTCCAGTTTGGTTTTTGTTTGCACCTCTCACTATCAGCCATGGTTATTGTAGTCTGATAATTAAGAGGCTTCTTACATGGAGAGGACCTAATTGTTAACGAGCTGCCAGGCGTGTAGGAGGCTGACAATTAGCTGCAGATATACTTGATTAGTCAGTAGCCTATATTACTCTTTGTTTTAAGTTAAATCAGGGACATTAGCCTATTTTATTTTTAAATCTTTATTTAAAAAAGGTAACATACTTCCTATAGTATTTCTATTAATAATTCAGTGACAGAAAAAACAAGACTCAAGACAGCCAGTCACAGTTTCATGAGACATGACATCATCCATAGCCACACAGTCAACCCCTCCCTTTCTCCTTCTATTAGCTTAAAGGTCCTGTTAGTAACTTATGAAAACCCTCCTGTTGCTCGTACCCATGTGCCCGAGTGGGTACCAACCTAAAACAGAGACAGTGAACATAATTGACCAGCATCATGTTGGTATAATGCTGTAATATGAATTATTATCACATTTACAATAACTTTAGCCAACTGCTTGCAAATCCCTACATGATGCAACCAACAACAGATCCATGCTCGCATCTGAGACACAGCCAGTTTAGGTTTTAGTGAGCTAACTTTAGCAAGCTTACGTACCCAGATGTACTTGCAGTCATTTACAAAACGTTCCACAAAATAGTTCATTAAAAATGCTTAACTTTAAACAGATTTACTGTGTCAACACCCTTTTATTTGTGACTGCAAGACTGGCCTACTTTGTTGTTAGGTCATATTTGTTTTTGTGTACTTTCTGCGTATAACTGCCCAAAAGACATTTAGTGCAGCAACAGTTGATTTTCTGGGCAGACTAATTATTAGCTTTCTGGAACATCAGGGGTTAAAGCCAATTTTGCTGTTTTTAATCTCAAGCATGATTGCATTCTTCACTTATAGGAAACATCTGAAACTCAAGTCCAGACACATTCTTAGGAAACTGTTGACAGATATTGTCGGAAATAAAATGATGTAAAAGTGGACGAGGAAGGTTCTGGGGAAAGGGTTATACCAAAAAGTAATTTACAAAATAGTTCATGGAATAAACTGAACACCCTAGAGTAATGGTAGGAATACCACATGGTTTTCAGGAGGTTGTTTGGTTACAAACGTAGCTTAATAAGTCTAAAAAAATCCAATAGGTAAACATGCAATACTGAACTGAGCTTGTCCCTTGTAATGATGTGTGTGAGAGCCTTCCACACCTGATGCTGTATTATGCCATACATTTTTAATCACACTCAATTTGATCATTTATGTTTAAAACTGTAATAAGAAACTTAAAAACACCATAATGAAATGAAATATATGTAATGGATATATGAGTTATTGACATGCCATGCTGGTAGTTTGAGGTTGCATTTCCTGAAAACACATGTTTTGAACACAGTCTAAACTGGTCGACCTTTCCAGTGCACCTGCGTTTAATTAAGCACTTATTAAGTGCCCCTTAATGCTTAACAGTCTTCAGTGGAAAACTCAAGAGAGACGGCAGTCGGCATGGGAGGCAAATGTCAACTAATGAAGGAGGAAAGACAAGCTTTTAATACTCGGAGGAAAACAGATTGTTCAAGGAAGAAATAGGAGAAATATTGCTAACAATGTTTTTCACAGTCTTCATTTTCATAATGGATCTAAAAACAGGGAAGAACTGTGATCGAAATAATACTGTATGTTTTAAAATAGAAAATGCAAACTGTATTCAATAGTGAATCAAGTTTTAAGAACAGTATGCCACATGTTGTGTCTTACATGTGATTATTAAGAGCACACTCTTTTTTTTAGGTAATTCATTATTCATTCTCATAGTTAACAAAATTTCTGCTTCTTTTTGTGCCTGGTGAAACAAAGGTCAAAAGATTATCCATAATAACCTCGGGAACTTTCAAGCTTTTCTGGAGGACATCCTGTATATTACAGTAGATGAAAATAAACATTCAGGCAACTTAAAACCATGCCTACACTCAAGGAAAATGGTTGTTGTCTACTACTCCCTGTATCAAGCAGAACAATAAGTAGTTTTACATAATCTCGTATGCACATTATTTCTTCTTGTTCACAAAATTTGTAGATAATATTGCAATGAGTTTTAATTCATTTTCTAATCATTAAAATCCCTACAAAAGAGTTTTTACATTCAAATCAATATTTAATTATGTGTGCAGCTGGTTGTTGTTTCAGGAGATCATTTCTTTGGTTGACACAGGTGCTTGATTTAAAAAAAAAAAAGAAAATTGAAATGATTTATAAAATCAATAATGTGATGAAAATGACGATTAAGCAACCAAGAAGGAATTAAAGCACTTCCCCAGCAAAGATAAATTGGAGGCCCCTTCTTGGAGCCAGCTTTGGGAGGGGAGCTTGTTGGCGAGCGTTTGGTGCCATGGCTAAGAGGCGTTTGGAAGGCTATGGAGAAGGACTTTCAATCAGTCCTGAGGAAGTTCTGGCAAACGGCTTGTGTTCAGGCTGTGTTCTGTAAGGGAAGAAAACTGCTGAACCTGACTGGGGATATTTTCTAGCTGTGGAAACAGCATTTTAAGGAATTATTGAAACCAACCAACATGAGTTCTCTAAGGTAGTTAAGAAGCTCCTCAGCACCAAAGAGTCAGGTGTGGGTGAGATTAGCCCTGAGATACATAAAGCTTGGTTCATTGGGCTGACAAGCCTATTCAGTGTCGTATGCAGGTCCGGGAAAGTTCCTGCAGAATGGCGACCAGTTTGATGGTTCCCACTTTTAATATAGGGGGGTGTGATGGTGCACTCCAATTATCGTGACCTATAACACGCACTGGGGTGGTTTGCAGTTTGAATGAAAGGTTTCAGAATTATTATACAGTGTACTTTTTTCTTTTACTATTTATATTTTTTACTCTTTGTGTAAGGATATTTACAATTAATAAACTATTAGATCCCTTGATACATAAACATAAATGTTAAAATATTCTGACTGCAAGCTAATGTTCTGACTCCATAGCAAGAGCTGCAGGACTTACTTTGCTTTTCAGCACCATGGACAGAGCTATGGCCAAAGACCAGTGCAACACACTACAGCAACATACGAACGTGTTGCAGTGTGACAGTATGAGTGTACAGTATGTACATGTATGTGTGGGTCTGTGTGCATATAGTCTTACCTAGTCGTGGGTCAAACTGCCTCATCTGAACTTCTTCCACATAGTCTGCTGGGAACCAGCCTGTCCTCCCTTTGACCGTGCCTTCCCAGAAGCCTCCTTCCCCTATACTCAGCACTGAAAAGAGAGAAGGGTCTGAATCAGTCAAATGTTGTCATTAAACATGCGTAGTTGTCATAGCTGTGCGGCCGTGGAACCTGTAGAGCCTTGGAAAAGAGACAAATACGAAGAGCGGTAATGAAGAGTGAGGTATTTAGGTTTCCATGTACTGGCAGTGTGCATAGAGGGTGATGGAAGGAGGGACAAGTCAGAGGGAGAGAGAAGTTTGTTTACAAATACACACAAACACAAAACTATTACACGACAGAAGAAGCTGTAATGTGAAAATATTGGTCTGTAACTAATGTACCGTACCAAGGTGTTTGGGCAACATAGGCTTTATTCTCTTTCATGCCAATAAAGAATTATTTTATTTATAAAAATACAGAGAAAGAAAGACTGAGATATTTAAAAGTAAAGGGAAAGAAAAATACAAAAGGAGATCAAGAAAGAAAGAAAAAGAGAGGAAGGAGAGATGCTGAAAGAAAGCAAGAGGGCAGGAAGGAGAAATACAGAGATTCCCTTTAAGTTCCGCTATGGTAATTAGAGATGAATGTATAGTGGATATTGATCTTCCCTGCAGGACTGAGCCAGCACGCTTATTTCTACAACACTCATCCATTATCCCAGCAAGCTAACACACATGCATGCGCACACGCACACATACACACATACTCCTCAGAGATCACCAGCTGGAACTGAAGCTTTGCCTGAGCGAGCCTTTCTTCTAAACTGGTTGCTAGGATACGGCAGTATGATGTTGCAGCCAGCAGACAGTCTGCTAAATGATGTAGTCTACTTCCTCCAAACTATATTCGACTCTGGCTTGGGGACACGTTACGGTGTTGTAACCTGAGGCACTATGAGAAGCGGTCAACTGGACCTCATCTTCAGTGACATGATAGTAAAAGACATCAGCCATTCACAGGGTTCTGTGATGTATCGTGGAGCAAATACATTATTTTCTCGAGGACTAACTGCAGCACTGTGCCCACATCTTACTTCCCCTAAATTTCAAGTTCATCTACATCCCTTTCAGAGATGCACATGTAGAAACGGGTTAGAGCAGGGGAGTGTTTTAGTACACTATATGATCAGCCAACCTTATAAAGTCACAGTATCTCAATAAATGCTTCCTTTTGATTTTGTCCAGACTGACTGTTGTCTCCTCCGCTTGCATATTATATACGCCCAACCCCATCCCACCCCACCACACATAGCTAAAAGAGAATTGGCATGAGAGGGGAAAACAGTTGTTTATCGACCTCCTGCTGTAAAAAACATGACACTCAGCACACAGGGGATACATAGACTGATTCCCCTCTCTGATCACAGCTTAGCACAACTTCACCCCGCCTGTCTCTTGAGAACAGAATCCTTATTTTCATGTTTAAACTCTTCACTCTCTATCTCTATCTCTCTGTGCTCTACACAACTTTCTCCCCCAGTCCCCTGCACTGTGTTTCTAAATGTTTTTTGTCGGCCATCGTCCCCAGCCCCCTCTTTGTGTGTCCGACTATACTGTAATGGTATCCCTGCAGTAGACAGGTGACGGCTGTGCTCTCTGTTCCCCATTGACAGAAATGAAAGAAGGGGAGACCTCCGATCGATCTTCTAGGCTGTCTTCGCCTACTTCCCTCACTCCCTTATCCCCCCACTACTAATCCATTTCTGGTCCCTGACACCAACACCAGACAATATGGACAGAATTGACCACTGAGTATCTCAGAACACAAGCAAAAGTCACTGTTTTACACAGCTAAAATACCACATACACCTTCCTAATGTAGGCTGTTCTTTCACACATACATATGTAATATACATACAAACATCCACCATTTGACATCACCCATTGGTTTGTGGACTACTGTTTTGATTACCTTGCACAGCAGGCGGATTCTCGTAGTACCATGAGATCAAGTGAGAATCACATTCACATGTCACACTAAGATTCATCTGGTCAGGCTCCAAATGATGCGTTTGTGTTCAGATCGAAATTGAGCAGGCCA
The DNA here is from genome assembly GCF_963691815.1 of Echiichthys vipera. Lineage (NCBI taxonomy): Eukaryota > Metazoa > Chordata > Actinopteri > Perciformes > Trachinidae > Echiichthys > Echiichthys vipera. The sequence goes on along the minus strand of NC_139832.1, from coordinate 9,669,844 downwards.
ATCACATTCCAATCCAATTACACACCGTGCTTTATTGTCTATTTTAATCTAAATGGCACCATAATTTACAAATTGAACATCATGCTGTATTGACGAAGACTTGAAACTAGCGATTGAGGCCATAAACTCATTAGGAAAATGTTTGCTGAGGTAATAAATCGAGTGAGAAGTAGGCTCATTTTGTCATTGACCTCTGTACAATCGGACTACTTTTTGCAACCAGTAGAGTGGCTCCCTACTGGCTATAAGTGAGAATGAAGGTTTAATGCCCTTCCGCATCATTTTTCAGGCTTGGAAGTTGCTGCTTGATAATGGCAGGTCTCTTTGATAATATTCAGAATGCACTGAGTATTTGATAGCAGAAAGTCTGCATAAACACAGAGAAAAATAGAACAAACCATAGAGTGTGCTCTAGACTAACCTTATATCGAAAATGTCCTGAGATAACTTAAAGCTTTCACTGCCACTCTTAAAGGGGCTGTACTCGACATTTAGAAGATTGATATAGTGGAGTAATGGTGTCCTGAGCATAGAATGATGTCGTGCTCCCTCTGTGTATGTTGAAGTTTCTCTGTTGTTTGTTTGGGGACAGTCTGTGAGGGCCATGTGGAGGCAATCCCAGCCAATTTTTTTCCCAGCATTTTGAGTGCAGCCTGTTTAGTAAGCTCCTCCTTAATCAAAACAGCTAGGGATATAACTTTGGCTAAATTACAGTTTTAGGTGATACCGTGTATTTAGGCCTAAAGTAAATCTGTTTTCTACAGATATATTAATTGGTTTTAATTTAAATCTGGCACAAATAGAAACAACCACATGCACATAGTAGTGGGAAAAGACCTGCAAATAGTAAAGGCAGTCTACCGAATGACACAACTGTTACAAGACAAATTAAGTTGAATGGCCATTTTCTCTTTAACTTCATTTTTACATATTTTGGAAATATCACAGCAACTTAAGAACTGGATACATGGGTCAAAATAAGGAAGGCAATTATTTATCTTATGGACATCTGTATGAATAATTACTTTGAACAAAAGGATGAGTGACCTTCATGCATAAAATGAAGAAACAATGAATGCCATTGGTTCAAATCTCTACGGATGTCTATTGGGTTAAACCCTAAACAACAGTTTAGGACACAAGGCAATCAACACCTCAGCTGGACATCAGACAATAAGGGACCAGATCTATCTTGATCCCTAGAAGCAGAGACCTGCCACGCTGATTCATAATCACCTCCACAGGCAAACTAGTGGGTGCAAACACACACAGCATATGTTGACATGCCATCAAACACAAAGCCACACATGAACACACACATGCACCATTGCACACATATACCCATAAGCCATTTCCTTATAAACAACTATTTACAGTAGTAGCATGTTTTTCTTCATATAGAACAGCGTACATTTGTCTGGGAATGATTCTGCAAGACACCAGGTGCATTAAGCATGAATATTGTACAATGTGGAGTTGACTGCGTTGGATAGCTGCTGCAGTTTCAACAGCTGCAAAGTCATGTTGGAACGATTGTCTCATGGCAAGACCTATCTCCACCTAAAGGCGACAAAGCTCTCTGGCTTGTTTGTATCTATTTAAACCAATCATAATCTTCTTGGCCGGTGCTAAGCCCCAGATGTAGTTACAGCGCCCTTGCAAAATAGATAGAGGAGATAGCATAAGGGTAGGAGGATGCCTCAAATCTGGCGTGTGAGAAATGCGTCGGATGCCAGGCTATACCCCCGCACTGTACATCCGGTAAGCCAGACTGTGTTGAACAATAACCTGTCCATACCAAAGATATTCAGTAGGGTTGAGGTTTGGGCACTGTACACTCATACGATCCTCAAACCATTGGGTGACGATATATGCCTATCATTATGCTGGTGGCGTGGATAAACTGTAGCCATGAGGAACTGACATGGTCATCAACACTGTTAAGCCATTCTTCAGTGGGTATCAGGAACCCTAATGTGCTAATGTGTGAAAAAAACACCACCACACCATCACACTGCCACAACCAGCCTGTGATGTGCCGAATTCAGATTATTTTGTCAACATAATACAAAGGAAGATACAGGACTGAAATTCACTCTCCTCACAGGACCAGTTATAATGTTCCTGTTCTTTCTTGCACACATCACAATTTGAATGACATTGGCTGATAGCTCAACTCAAATTCCATTCCAGATTATAGTTGGGGTAACTTTATCTAATGAACTGACAATTCCTAAGTGTCAAAAGTGTTTTAATACTGTCTATACACTCACTGACATTCATCAATGCTAGTGCACATACAGACTTACATTTTTAATAGTAATGTAATGATGTACGACTGTGTAGCGCCTGCAACACTGTCCGACAGACTATACTGTAAGGCCTCATAGAAATCGTAAACAAGTTCTGTGGATTGAACATCTCACTGGGCCATTAATGGAAAATCTTGAGCTTATAATATAGAAATAACATACAAACAAAGCATGAAATAAGACAAGAAAGGGGAGTAGCATAATAGAGAGCCCCAGAGAATGAAACAAAGGGTAAGAATGTGACAGAAAGAGGCTTGCATTCAGCAATGACAAAGAGAGATGAGAGCCAGCTAAAGACAGACACAAGCTGACAAAGGAAATAGCTGTGTTTCAACAGACGCCCAGTTATTCATGAGGGTCCAAGAAGTCTGCTGTCTGGTGAAAAGTCTGGTACAGTATTGTTCTCTGCGTGTGTGTGTGTGTGTGTGTGTGTGTTTATGCTACTTCCGAGACTTTCCGTTGGTTAAGTCAGTCACGGCTCCTGGTTTAAAAATAGCATCAGTGAGGATGCAAAGCTATTTATACTCTTCCCACACCCTGCCTGCAAGCTTCCTTGCATTCCTGCTCGAGTGTGTTGTGTGTGTGTGTGTGTGTGTGTGTGTGTGTGTGTGTGTGTGTGTGTGTGTGTGTACATGACAAGCAGTGGAGCTCATTTTAATTCTTGCTTTGCTACGCTCTATTGCTTTGAGCTGAGTCATTCATTTTCTTTCTCCTTCTTACGTTGTCTATATGTATAGCAAGCAACCAACACACAGACAAACACATGCATGCACTCAGAGTGAGGACAATTGTCATGAATGTATGAATGGATGACAGCTGGAGAGGAAAGGAGTAGACTTTTCAAAACATATACACAAACATTTTATCCACAGGTAATAGTGGTTGTGTCAAACTCCTGTATTTGCCTGCAGAAACAGACAATAAGGGATGCAGCTGTGCTGAGAGAGGATGATGGCTTTCTGCCACTGATGCACTCAAACTGATTCAAACATGGAGGCCATGGAAGACTTGCCAAAGCCAAAATACAGCTTGATTTCCATAAAATGACACGATAGGCTTTCTGCATGTTGGATATGCTGTAAGAACCACAAAGAAACTGTGCATCTTTGATGCCATTATTCACATACCAAATGGAGATATTGGAATGTAGCAATATTAAAAGAGGAATTCAATATATTGGGGTGATAACTGATATCTAAATCTAAAACTGCTGAATAAAAGTAAATGTGCTGCTTCATGTCACCATGTGATGACATGAAAAAATATTAAATCAGGATTAAGGACTTGACAAGATCAAGGTCTACTTGATTTTGACGACTTGAAGTAATTTGCTGTCTGTTTTAAGTTTGTATCGGTTTCCTTACTTTTTTGCTGTAGTTGCTGTAAGTTTGTTGTTTGTTCTTATATGTAAATCTTTTTGTGATACTGTCTTGGCAAGGACTTCCTTGAAAATAGGTTATTTTTCAAGGGGAAAAAAAGTATTGAGGAGTGCCTCTTAATTTTGTCTCTACAGCTGCTATATACTATACTATTAATGATTTCCATTTAACAGCTCTAAAAAAAACTATTTGTAACTTGCCATCTCAATTTCTCACTTTTGAAACTGTGATCTTAAGGCAGACATAAATTAATGCAGTTATATATCCAAAAGAACCACCTTTAAAGTGATGGACTGTACATTTTCTGCAGCCATATTCCACAGCTGCACAATGTAAACATAATAATATAGGAAAACAATGCGACAGAGTAAAGAGATGACAGCAATTAGTAAGCTACCTGGTAGATACACTGGGTAGCTTGTTGAAGCGTTGGTAGTTATTTTACCATTCTGTTGCTGCTTCCTGCTGTTCACTTCATGCCCGGTGCTTTGCTTCTTAGTTTCCTCCACGTCTCCTCAGTGTTACGAGTAACAAGGACTATCAGCATTCTGACCTTGAATAGTGTTGAGATTTGTTATTATGTGAGACTCACATAGACAAAAAACTCAACCTTATGGAGAGAATGTTTTCATTCCCACTCCGTGACCACACCACCAACTACAACTAATTTAGGTGAAACTGGATCATATTTCATGGAGACAATGTTTTCTAGTTTTCCCTCTGATGCCCTCTGGCTACTCTACCTCGACTTGCTTTGGTGATTTAACTAGTTTCCTGATGGACAGAAAACCTTACTTGTTGCTGAAGCAATGCTAAGGGCTCACTGCTGCTAACTGTAGCTGCTGTCAGCTGCCATGACTTGGTGCTCAAAGCACAGTTGTTGAGCTTATGACTGCTGAGAGGAGGTGGTTTTCAGGCCCGGGGCTCAGTGGTTTGCTGGGCGCCAGTGTCATGCCAGAACTGGAGCTGGGCAAACAGGCAACTGAACCAGATTCAACAGCCTCTATGAACATTACGGCAATCATTGCAGAGGGGAAGAGACCAAAGAGGACGTTAACTTATGGAGGAAGCTAAGAAAAGAAAAGGTGAGAGTGGCTCCCGGATAAGTGTAAATCTTGAACTGGCTTTTAGTCAGTGGCGAGAGCTTCGCAAAATAAAAGTCTGCAGGCTCCCGAGCATGCCATCTTGCTGTGGGGATAGTGAGTAATATTAACTAGCTTGGTTTGTCATGTGTTGATGCATTGGCTTAATGTTTGGCAGTGTTGGCAAAGTTTTCCACTCGCTACTTTTTGATCATGAGTAATGTAATCATAGCAAATGCAGTAACCGCACAGTACTGTCGCCAAATCGCAAAAAAATTGCAAAAAAAATAACATTACAAGTCAAATTTGTAAAATTACAAGTTTTTAGATTATTTTAATGATACATACATCAAACCAATATGGATACATTGGTGACCCACCTGTGCTCCATCCTGACCTCTTGTTATCTCCCAAAACCCCATGCTGGGATCCCGCCATCCTCCATTAAAAATCATTGTTATGCATGTGCGTGTGCGTGCATGCAATGTATAGTGAGTTTAATGTAATGTGAAAGAGGGACTTGCTGAGTAAGGCTTTTCTGAATTAAGAGTAAGTATATATTTCAGCCAATATAGCTGTGTGTGTGTGTGTGTGTGTGTGTGTGTGTGTGTGTGTGTGTGTGTGTGTGTGTGTGTGTGTGTGTGTGTGTGTGTGTGTGTGTGTGTGTGTGAGTGTGTGTGTGTGTGTGCTTGACAAAGTGTGTGAAGGTGAGATTGGAGAGCATTCCAATAACCAGAGTGGAGTTGTTATTAGATTTGGATCCCTGCACTCTTTATTAAACCTCAGTTCAAGTCAGTGTAATAGAGAGAGAGCAGAGTTGCATCTTTATGAAACAAGGGGGACACAACTGGAGACATGCTAACACATGCCTACACAAGATTAGTTGACTATGTACAGTACTGCAACAGGGATGGTCATCATTGACTGTAATATAGTAGGAGAGTAGGAGAATACATGGACTCATATAGATTGAGTATTATACAGCACAACCATGCATGAACAGGTAAGAAAACAAAGTGTCCATGACGATGATGGGGGTGGATGGTGAGTAGGAGAAGCAGAGTAGATACAGGACTGAATGAAGTAGAGAGCCAATAAATAAGAAGGAAGAGGGATAGTCACACTGCTCTGAGTCAAATGTGTGCCGTGTCACTGCATGTCCATCCTCACAGGACTTTCTTTTGTATTAGAAGAGGGCAAGGAAGTGGTGCAGTCTCTGACTCATCAGTATTCAACTGAGAGAGAGTTGTGTGTGTGTGTGTGTGTGTGTGTGGGGGGGGGGGGGGGTTCCAGTGAAAGAAATAAAGACTTGACAAGTTTAAGAAAAAAATGATGGAAACAATAAGAAAAAGCTTTTGTTGTGAATTACAGCAGTCAGAAGAATGTGTGGAACAAAGGAAGAAGGCTACAGGAAAAAAAAAGATAAAACAAGTAGGGCGGGAGTGTTGTAAATTATAGTGGGAGGAGGCGGAGAAAGAGAGGAGGGAGGAAAACTCCAAGGCTGACTCAGAGGGATCCCTCTTCTCATCTCATCTCCTCCCTCCCTCCCTCCCTCCCAGGCTTGAGGGGAGCGTCATGACATTCCTCTTCTTTCCTTCTCACTTGCTTTTTATTCCATTTCTCATTTTTTCTCTCCTTCTGTGTCAAACCTCAGGTGGAGAGAAAAATAGAACAGGCTACCAAATAGCTGCTCTCTGTGACAGCGTCACATACAAGCCTGGCTCTGATGGCATAGAAATAGGGAAAACTACATTTAAATACAGGCGAATTATCAGTAATATGTAAGCATGAGCACACGTGAGAAAATCAAAACATGGACATTGACACTTATATGACAAAATCATGTTATCACCTGGTACACTGACTAGCAACGAACAGAAAATAGCGGAGTTTGCCATCAGAGTATGCCAGTGATTGATTATTTGTAGAACAACCATTGATTGTCTGTTGATTGTTAATAGATCAGTGATAGATAGTTTGTTGTTGGGTCATCAATCACACACCTAATCGTTTGATTGACGAGTCAGGCTGTCACATAAATGATGGTGTTTAGTCTGTGACAAATGAACATGCTGTTAATGAGCTGACCAACGTCCTTGTTCCAGCTGCAGCTACATATGATGTTATTGACTGAAATGACATGTGGCTGCATGGGAGAGTTGGGTTGGCGAGTGGTCATGGGGCTAAATTCAAGAATATTAATAAAACAGATAATCTCAAAGGAAAGGAGTCCGTTCTTATTTGATTCATTTTTAATTTCAGGGAGATTCTGCATTGGTTTAAAGAGAGAACTCAAGAAGAAGAGGTCAAGGCACAAGGTTTTTTTTTAAAAGCTGTTCAAATCTACTGTACCTGACATTGCCGAGTGAGGACATGACCTTTACACGACTGCATAGTCAGGATTTCACAGTGCAGGACGGAAAACTTTTGTTAACAACCATCAGAAGTGTGCCCAACACAAACAGGTTGCATCACATTGTACATGATAGAGTGAATGTAAATCGAAAGCAAATCAGTGTTTCTCCTCTCCTGTTTATGCAGCAGTTTTCCTGTTCATGTTTATTCATATAGTGATTAACTCTGCAACTGCTGTTTATGCTGTGTTTCTAATTAGCATTTTGTGTGAAGCTCTATCCCAGTAAATTTTGTATGTTAGGCAAGCATGGTTTTTAATCTCAGTGAGAGGGTAAGTGAGCTAGGGTGCACCGTATGGACATGTTTGGAAAAAACATAAAAAAAACAAGGAGGATGAGAGTGTAATAAGAGGACAGGTGGTGTGTTCAGCAGGGAGCAGGTAGGCGTGTGGGCGGGACTTTACACCCCACTGCTATTCTGATTGGACAGCTAGAAGGTTTGCTATGACATCAACGCCCTTGCCTTGGGCTCGTGACCATGTCCAGTATCAATAACACAACACGCACACACAGGCACAAACACAGGCACACACACACACACACACACACACACACACACACACACACACACACACACCACGCACGCACGCACGCACGCACGCACGCACGCACGCACGCACGCACGCACGCACGCACACACACACGCACACACGCACACACACACACACACACACACACACACACACACACACACACACACAGAGCGCTTGGAACATTATGAATGACCAACGAGTGAAGCTTGTTAATAAACTGACTAGCCTCAGGTCCCTTCTGTGATATTAATTTTTCCTGGGAAACATGGGACACGCTCTCTCAACCCTCATTCCCAAGACACTCTTTTCTCCAATGCTAATGCAGACTGCACTATGCTGTTAAACATCTCTGTGGCCTCTCAGGGTCTTGTGCATGTAGGTGAGGGGCATGAGGACATATTATCAACAGTGATGTTTTTGAAATGTGCTTTTTATACATTTTTATTCACCTCTCTTGAACCTACACTTTTCTTCTATGGATTAAATCTAAGAAAAGTGGCATGTGGCTAGCAGGTAGTATGCACATGTAATCGGTGACAAGGATGCTTTTGGGAAACAGCCCACACATGTAGGAATGGGCATAAAAAGGGCGCTATCATAGTTTATCCTCAAAGGTATAATATGTCGTATTAGGATAAAGCTTTCCATTTACATTTACCAACTGCCACTTTGTAATGTCTCAACCCCTCAGCGTTTCATACTGACTCACAGGGCACAAGGTAGTCTTTCTGTTTTACCAACACACACGTACAGACAGAGACAGGATGAAGCTCTGCATTCACTCATAATCCGAAAAGTGCAGCACCTTCCAGCAGGGTTGTGTAGGGAGCCACTCTACTGGTTGCAAAATGTAGTCCGCTTGTACAGAGGTCAATGACAAAATGAGCCTACTTCTCACTCGATTTATTACCTCAGTAAACATTTTCCTAATGAGTTTATGACCTCAATCGCTAGTTTCAAGTCTTCGTCAATACAGCATGATGTTCAATTTGTAAATTATGGTGCAATTTAGATTAAAATAGACAATAAAGCACGGTGTGTAATTGGATTGGAATGTGATTGGCCTGCTCAATTTCGATCTGAACACAAACGCATCATTTGGAGCCTGACCGGATGAATCTTAGTGTGACATGCGAACGTGATTCTCACTTGATCTCATGTTACTACGAGAATTTGCCTGCTGTGCAAGGTAATCAAAACAGTAGTCTGATGATGTGTGTTTGTGTGTGTATGTGTCGGATTGTGCTTTAAATGTAACTGCCATGCAACAATCAGTTTTATTCCCCTGATTTATTGCTTTGTCCTCACTGAACGGCACTCACTCTCTGGCTCGCTGTAGTTGGAACGTAGCAACCTGTAAACCAATCTGTCTAATATGGGAAACACTATTCAACGGGGAACAACTTTGACACTGGCAAAGAAACCTGAAACCTCCAGCACAGAGCATGAACCCGGCACTGCAGATCTAAAGCAGGCAGTGATATTTGTAGAGTATACTACAGAGTCGACAGCCAGTACAGAGAAAGAAAACACACTGTCATCACATTGCCAGCTACAAGCCAACAAGCTAACAAACAACATACACAAATGCTAACTACATTAAACATTCAGATACGTCTGCTAGTTGCTGATTTTAGTGCACAACAGATGTCCAAATCCCCAATTCAGTCACTCCACAAGACGCCTCAAAAAGACTTTGTGCAAACTTCCAGAGAGTTTGCTCGGAGTGCAGACTTCACCTGACTTCACTGATTCAATTACCCACCATTCATTGCAATACGTGAGGTTGTAGTTTGTCCAATTGCTAATTTTAAAAAATAAAATCATCTTATCATGAATATTTAAAAAAACAATAATACTGTATTTACTTGTAAATACATTAGGCAAGAAATTATATCCAACCACATCATGGTACAGAAATATGTAGAAGAACAAGCTACAGAGGCAATCAAAATACATTTTATCAAGGCAGCATACCCTATAAAAGCTGTGCCGTGCAAAGCCAAATATATATACTGCTGAAAGACAACAAGTTCTACAGTGATCACCGTTTACATGACTGAAGTTGTCACTCAATTGTTTTCAAGTGGAACAGACTTGAGGCTAATCGAACAGCGGCTTTGCGGTTTCTTGCCGGCTCAGTCCGCAACTACGGAGGTTGGACATTTGGAAAGGGCTTCAATGTGCTACCGGCCCCTTCTTTTGTTTTTTGTTCTTAAAACTATTTGAGGCAGAACCATGTTAAACTAAATAACCATAGCAGAGTATGTTTTACATATTGTACTTTAATTATGTTAATTATGTTACTTAAACCTGACACCTGAAGAAGCGATTATCTGATAGTGTACTTCATAAGGTACGTATGAAAGCATGTGACCATTGTCAAAATCACATGTACAGTACCATTCATTGGAAGAAAGAGCATTATTCACTGATTATCCCTCTGTGGCTTAATAGCGCTATCATTAAAGTCTTTTCAAAGAGCCAAAGCCACATGTGCTACAGGTTCTGGTTTCCACAAGCTGACTCATCAGCAGGAGTTCTCTTTAGACACGCGCATGCATCAAAATCACCACAAACGCTTTGCCTCTAAGTGCTGTCATACTGTAGAGTAACTGTTCATGCTGTAAATACAAGGATATGAACTCAAATGTAAGTGAGGTCTCACATTGTGTTAATGAAGTGCAAGTAAAGGAGTGGAAGACAAATTTAAATGATATACATAATATAATAATGTTCACTCCACAATAAATGATCTACAGTATAAACACCAAATCTTTAGAAGCATAGTGTACATCTGTTATTCACACAAAAATATATGTATGTGTGCATAGGTATACACACGCTAAAAAGAGACAGAACAAGGGCAGAGAAAGACTAGAAAGGCGTTTCTTCCATATGTGCCTCGGATATTAGGACAGCTGGTTGCTGAATTCTTGAAGGATGCTGTTTATCTAACTTGTGGGAGGCAATTACTTACACTGTGCTGCACAAAGACAAACACACAAAAAAGCAAGCACACGGGGAGAATTACACTTACAAATTTGCACACGTGCATGCATCACATACACAATTTATGATTCCAACAACAATGGAGCTCATACTTGCATACATAGAAATACGCACAAATTTGCAGACGCACACACACACACACACACACACACACACACACACACACACACACACACACACACACACACACACACACACACACACACACACACACACACACACACACACACACACACACACAACACACACACACACACACACACTTCATGCATCTACCAGACAGAGAGGATGTTTAATCAATTCAACCCAAGCTCACTGTGGGAAGCTAACAATGACATTTAGTCTCAATTCAACACTTGGCAAACACTCTTATCCAACCTGATTTGCAAGCAGCAGATAAAAAGTTAAAATGGAGAAATATTTCTAAAAATCCAAGAAAAAATATGAAGCTAAAATATTTTTTTTTCTTCAATGGATTCAAATGAAACTCACTAAAGGCATTATTTGATCTTTTTTTGGTCTAAAAATGTACATGTTAGAGCTGTAAGTGCAGGTGCACTCAGCACCTGTTGCTTGGTAACAGACAGATGCATATGCATTTTAGTCTTAACAATAGCAAGCTTTGTGGTCAAAAACACAAACAATTCAATCTACTAACTTTTCCCCTTGTTCAAAACACACATCATGTACATTTATGTGTAGCTATTTTTGGACAGAACTAAAAGCATGAAAAGTGAAGCATGGCTTCCGAAAGCTTTTGCAGCTTTATGACATGTGATCAGCATGCCCGTAAATGGCTGAGCTGCTGTGTGTGTTCCTGGTGATCATAACAGCACTAATAGCTGCTTTCTGAGCCTATGTGAAGCTAGACCTGGAATAATCCATTAAAACCCACTATGTGCGTGTGTCGGTATAGCTGGTCCAGGTATCCTCCACTGCCCATAGCCGTGTTAATATTCTGCACAGACTGGGTGCGGCCAAACCCCATTAATCATGTTTGTGAATGTCTAATCTCAACGTTACTTGCACTGGTTTCATTTTCATGGCTGTCTGCAAGATTTATAATGGCGTTTGGAGAAGGTGTATGTGGTGTGTGTGTGTGTGTGTGTGTGTGAGATGTAATACATTGTTATGGAAGCATGTTCTTAAATGTGTCACCTTGTTGAGGAAAAGAATGTCCTGAATGTGCAGTTAATGCTCCCAAAGGGGGGAACAAGCATGTTGACACACACATCTGTTCAATTTAATACGTTTTTGTGGTCCTGTGTGTCACCTTAACACCGTCTGAGCCAGTGTGTACATGTGTGTGAATGTGTTTGTATCCATAAGCGTGTATGGGGTCACAAGTGTGCAAAAAGCTTGACCAGGTTACGGTGGTATGTGTCCCTGTTCGTTACCATGGTGATAGTAAGTGGCTTTTCAAGAGATGCCTCTCCAGATGATGAGATCAGATTACATCAATGAAGGGGAAGGGTAGAGACAAACACAGAGGTGAGCAGGGGAATGAGTATAGAAAGGGGGAGTTAAGAGGGTGAGGGGATGGTCCCGGGAGACCTGTTAATGGAGTGTACCAAAGGGATCATCAAACACACACACACACATACGCAAAGTTCTGACCATTTACACGCAAGAACGCACAGACAGACCACAAAATCTGATCAACTTGGAAACAATCGTTTCTTTAAACTGCCATCACTGACACACGCATGCACGCACACACACACACACACACACACACACCCACACGTTTTGTGGTCCAGTGGCAGTTAGTAAGTGAGGAAGTACAAACAGATCTCATTACATGAGAATCTGCTTGGAGAATTTAATGTGGATGACCCTGCTAAATGGCGGAGAGCGGAGCTGTTTGTCTAGACGAAGGCTGTCTAGAGACATTGATCTCAAACAGCAGACCCATGGACTGACAATCACTGGGTAAAGATTGGGAGTTTTTCCAAGCAGTTCTTCTTTGTGGGGGAGACACTTGTTGGATAAAACATATGCTTATGGGGACTCATTTGATTCAGTCAATGAAACTAAGCACACATTTAAGGCCCATTGACTGTTGTTTATGGGGGATACATGGGCATATATCAGTGCTAATCTAAGTGATAATGAAGGATGAAAATGTGGAATTGTGTGCAAATGTTCAGAACTATAATATCCTTCCTTACTCTTACACGTTATCTCAGCCTCTTATTTTTTTTTAGTAGGTTCACACTTTGGATCAAAACTGCGAATTCGAAAATAAGCCGAATATTCTCAATCACATTAGTGGCTACATAGAACACAAGCCTGCCACATGCATACAGTGCCTATAGAAAGTCATGATAGCCTTTTGAAATAGTCGCTTTTTAGTTTTACAGTCTGAAATGATAATATATAAAAAATATATGAATTAAAAATATATTATATAATTAATATTTTCCAGCGTGATTTACATATTTACATTTTGCCTTACAACATTCAAGCTAATTTTCTTTTTTTCAAAATTTCTGAAAATCAATAAAAAATGAACTAGAATAGCAGGGTTGGAAAAGTGATGAGTCCCCAGATGTAATACTTTGTGGAGGCACATCAGTAGTTACAGCCATCAGTCTGTTTGGATTTGTCTCTACCAGTTTTGTGCACCTAGTCTGGGGAATATTTCCCCATTCTTCCTGCAGATCTGTTCGAGTTCAGTCAAATTCTGTGGTGAGCGGCGATGGACTGCACTCTTCAAGTCCATCCACGGATGTTCTGTAGGATTCAGGTCAGGGCTCTGCCTCGGCCACTCTAGGACATTCACCTTCCTGTCCTTTAGCCACTGTGTTGTTTTTTAATGGCAGTGTGTTTTGGGTCGTTGTCATGCTGGAAGGTGAACCACCTGCCCATTTTCAAGTGTCTAACAGAGGGCCACTGGTTTTCCTCAAGAATTTAGGTGGACTTGGCAGCATCCATTTTCCCCTCAATCCTGAAGACTCCTGAAGAAACAGCTGATTTTATTCTAAAGTAATCAAAGACACCCCAATTGATTGGTGCGTTATCTGGAAGGTGATTGGTTATACCTGAGAATGTTTATAATGGTCATTCTTAAGGGACTCATCACTTTTCCAACCCTGCTATTCTAGTTTTTCATTTTTTATTAATTTCCAGAAATAAAAAAATAAAAAAAACTTAAATGTTGTAAGGCAAAATGTGTGAATCACGCTGGAAAAATATATATATTTTCATGCATTATAATTTCTGACTGTAAAACAAAAAAGTGACTATTTCAAAATGGCATCATGACTTTCTATAGACACTGTATCATTTATCTGTGGTTCTAAATACGTGTGCCTTCTTAATGATTAACTCTTTTAACCACTTTGTCATCCTTCTTTTATAATAAAAACAATGTGTACATTCATTTTACCTTCATGATCATCATCGTCATAAATGGCATTGGCACAATCGTCATCATCTTCATTAAATGGGATGTCAGCTATAAGGCATGAATAAATACATAACTGATAAAAAGGTAGGGTCATTACTTTCATTATATTGTAAAGGCTTACTGTAAACGGTACAAGTGAACGAATCCCAATGCTCTCATCTAAACAAACATACTGGCTTTCTACGGTTAAGTCACTAGAACTATCCTACCACAACATACTGTTGGTCACTGCTACTGTATAAAAAGATTTGCGAAAGCACAAAACAGAGTTGAGTTGTACACCGGCTGCAAGTCAGTGTTTGAGAGGGAGATAGTTTAGTTGTGTTAACTAGTGTGATTTTCTGAACCAGATGTAGGGTTTTCTTATTTCTTCTTTTTCTGTTTTTAGGAATAATTTCAACAAAGAAATTACTTTTACAATTTACAATTTTACAATTTGACGTATTTTAAATTTATAGTGTAGATCCACACAAGCGCAGAACCTGCCAAACAGCTGGAGAAAATCGAGAGAGCTGGCTTTGCCTTTTTTACACTGGACCAGCAACGCTGACAAAATGCCACCCCACTGTGTGGTTTTAGATAGCATGCTGGTATTCAGAAGCAAAAGAGGCGTGAAGTGTAATGCAACAGCCTCAGCATCTAGTGTGTGTATGCGAGTACTCCCGTCATGCCGACTGTCCCTTTTACACAGAAGTCGATTTGGCTGTTACTACCTCCGCTGCTGAGATGTAAAAAACACAACATTCCCGCCTTGAACAGGCTGTGTGGAAGAGGCTAAAGGTTGACTTGCAGATTTAGTAGCATTGCAATTCATTTTGTGCTCTCTCAAATCCTTTGTTGTTAATTGCCCTCTATACTGATTAAGGATTACATACTGAATATTTCTGCTAATTCTTATGGGAAATCTTAACAAAATTCACAGGAGTTTTTAATTTTAGTTGGCAATTGTACAATGCAATAAAACAGTCATGCTGTGTAAAAAGCAATAAATAACTGAGCAGTTCAGTTTACCTTAAATGGGTTTTAGAATTTGAAAGCACTTTTCAGCCGCAAAACCAAGCTGGTTAAATGGCTTGCTCTGATTAAATTTTAAATGTTTTCCTCTAAAATTATGATGAAGATCTTGCAGTAAGCAAAAACCAACTAATAATCATGACTTCCATTTTAAAACAAATGTCCTAGTTAAGTGACATTACTAGTCTAGAACCAGTTGGGTCAGCTGTGGATTTTGAAATAAAACAAAGTTTTGCAATAATGCTCTTTTGTATTTACCATCTGAGTCCAAACAGTCATCCGTCACTACAAAAAGTAGACAAGAAATCATCATATTGTGCAATTCTTAAATCTTCAAGAATCATATATCTAAATTGGCTCTGCTATAAACACACTTGACCTGCAATGTCCTACTGACTACTGCTGAGAACTAAAGTATTTCTGCCATTAGAACAAAATCAATAGTCTTCATTAAACTACACAGTGTGACACATCTTTCCCTGTACAGCAAACAATATGTTTTACCATAACAAGCTACCAATCTGTCGCACTAACTAATAGCTTTAAGACATTTATGCTAATGCATACATATGTATGCATGAATGCTAAAACACGTCACACACATACCCAAACAGACAAATCATTTTGTGAGATTTACCCAGTCTGATCTCATCATAAAGATTCTCCCCTGGTATGGCTGGTGATTAACAAGGGTGTGAGCACATGAACAGGAAGACAGAGATGAGTGTATGAGTGTTTGGGGAGTTAGGAGGGGAAAAGAATTATAAATGAATCATGAATCACATTTGTAGTCTAAAGCAGCATCAGATTTAGCCTTAAGGTACAAAAAATCGTTGATATTAAAATCACATACATGAACATTCATTCGCACACAAATCTAAACTAGTCTTGGCTAATCAAAATTCTTGAAGGTCTAGATGTCACCTGGATGAGACAGGAAAAGACAAAGAAATAAATTCTATAATTTCCTTTCTCTTTCACTTGTCTTACCTCCTTGTCCTACATTGCAAATGAACCCCATTACTATTAGCAACTCATTCATTTATGAATGCAGATTAGATGAAATGCATTATGTATCAAACCAAGGGTCATCCATCCCTAAAGGAAGTGGATTCTCAGGCCAAGCCTCTCTGTGTATCAGGAGGCCTGGTCATTTCCTTCTAGGACTACGGCACTAAACCAAAACAAGGTTTTTATATGGAACCTGAACTGCCTGGGCTTTAAGATGTTCGACAACCAGTAGACATCAATGACACATTCTTTGTTTATATCCCAGGACTACAGAAGTATAATGAATGCAACACAGTAATGGTTATGATGGTCAGTGTTGCATAGCAGAGCCAGATGGTTTACTTGGCTGGGCCATGGTGCTGGCAGCCATGCGACTGTATGCTTGTTTCCTGCATGGCCAACATGAAAGAACGGCAAAACACTGTGTGTTCACATTAGTGGAAGGGTTATGGATTCAGCTGCACCGACAGAAAAGCCAGTGACAGCAGATCCATTCAGTAGATGGAGGCCCACTGGCTGCTGTTGAGTCATCACATTTGCTATAACATTTGTGTCAACATCAGTATGCATCACAGTTTCAGACAATGCTGTATCATTCGGATTTGTTCGGCAAAAAAAAAAAAAAAGTCTGAATTGTTGTATCTGAATTGTTTATCATTGGTGTTAGAAAGTCCTTTGCAAGCAACAGCTAAGTTTCAATAAAACAGAGAAAGTTATGTAAAGACAAGGTATCAAAGCATACAGGAGGAGGTCCACTGGTTTTTAAGGTAAGAGAAGCTGGAAGACAGAAAACATAGGAAAGGGTGGGAGTACTTCACTATGTACTGTATATAGGCAGAGAGAAGAAGTGTTTCTGAGAAAGTGTGTCTCAAGAACATGTTATGTCACGATATGGGAGTCGACTGCGTGACGGTGACGAACTGATGTGGAGACGGACCCCCAGAAGGAGATGGACTGGAGGTAGTCTGAAAAACCAAGGTACCGAAACTACCGTTATATGACCGATTTTAGCCTACAAAAGGTGATGGTTAGGGTAAGGCATGAAAACCACTTGGTTAGGATTAGAAAAAAGGGTTTGGTTTGGTTTAGCATGTAAACAACGGCCCAGGAAACGAATGCTGCTCGCCCAGGTGAAAGTCCTGTGTTTTGGGACGTATCCATTACCCCAACCTACCTCGTTGCGCGGATATTTGCTGTTTTATACTATGCCTCCTGCTTCCTCTACGTGGAATATACTTGCGATAAATATGTGGAATACACATGAATAAATACTACAAAAAATGCATGAGAACAGCCTGGTCTGTGTGTGTTGTGGTTGTTTGCACAAAATCCAAATTGAAATTCCAAATTGACCCTTAATCTGTACTTCCTGTGCATCTGTAGATCTGAAAGAACATGAGAGGTCTCAGCATGGCCTTTCGGAGGACATGAGGGAACTGTTTCCATTAGACTAATGTGGGTTTGATCCATGGTGATGTATGTGAAGTGGCAGGATGCAGGGTGTGGGGTCAATGTGGAGCTGGGTGTCTGTGGACAGGTGATAAGAGGAGTGAGAAAAGCAGTCCAAGGGGAAAGCACTTTCAGAGAGAAAGAAGGACACAGTGTGTGTATGCATACCAACAACCAACAGCACACGGGACCTGTTTGAATTTGCATGCCCTCTCCTTGAAGTAATCACAGATTTATACTGAGATTGCACACATATCTCAAGTGGGTTCAAACAGGGCCAGGAACTAATTGCTACACTGTAGGTGCAGGGTTGACACACTGGAGTGTATGGGAGAGATACAGGGTGAGAAAAATATTATGGAGTTTACCTTCTACGTCATTACAGTCATAGTCTTGAGTGAAGCATGGATGGAGACAAAAGTATACACAATAGCACATGAAAGCAAAGCCACGACATCTTGTGTAGAGCAGAAAACAGCACATTTACGAAGTGGATGAAATGATAATTCACAATGTCAAGCTCAAACGACACTGAAATGACTTCCAGGTTGAACAATTACATACAGTAACTGCTTTGCAGCCAAACACATGGTGAAGTAATGGTGCACTTTGTATCTGAGAAGTATGAGAGCATAGGAATGACTTCTCTTTTATTCTGCAACAAACCCAGCTCTGACAGTCATGGGAGCCACATGTAGCCATGAACTCTACAGGAGATCCTAAACATGACTAGTGCCGATGAAATACAGAATATTAATAGCAGTTATAGTTAACAGTGTTGGTTAAGTGAGGGAAATAAACATGCACATAAATAATAGCAGACAACCTACCTTTGACTCTCTCTCCACGGTTGAGTTGGATCTCTCCCTCCCCCTGTGGCGTGTAGGGCTTCACCACTATGAAGGTACGTCCCGGGACAGCACTGTAGAGTTTTCGTTTGGGCCCGCGGGGGCCCATCAGCGCCGGAGGCGTGTGATGAGGGGGGCTTGGGTCTCGCTGCACTGAGCCAGGGCTGTAAACAAACACATATGTTACTGTGGTGATTCCAGGGAGCTGGTAACTGAAGCCTGTGGTCACCGACATGGTCGTCGGCGGGACAGCAACCCGGTGACACCCCCTAGTTGTTACGCTGGCAAGGGAGGGATTCATAAACAAGTGCAAGTGCCTGCCGATCAACAGTCAACAGTCAGTGTTCCATGGGAGAGTCATGAGAGGAGAGAACACTCCTCCCAACCCCTCTCTCCTCCTCCCCGTCTTCTTATTCACTCTCCTTCTTTAACAGCAGACAATATCCTTCTTGCTCCCTTTTACCCTCTCCTTCTATCTCTCCCCTCTCCCCCACATCCTAACCGAGGTAGAAGCAGAAATGTTTAAGGATAAGAGGGACTGCACTGTTTCCTTCTCTGTGTGGGTCTGTCAGATCCGCCTGGAAGCCTCCCTTAATCAAACACATCCTGAGTTGGGGCTCCAGCAGAAGCCTCCTCCAGAATGGGAAAAAGATCCCTGTGTGTCCCCAGCTCCAGCTGCTCCAGGCTGGGTTACAGATCCTGCCTCGTCCTTGGGTCCTGGTGCTGGTGCTCCTGCTGTGGAGGAGAGAGGCTGGGTCTGCTCCCCGACTCCCGCTCCTTCTCCTGGGAGTCCCGCCGTGTCTGCCTCTCCTCTCCCCTCCACCCCTTACACACGCACACTGGCTCACACACACTCACACACACTCTGGCAATGCTGCTGCTGCTACTGCTGCTGCTGTGCTCCGTGGCTCCCCTCCCTTTTGACAGCCTGCTCACACTCACACACCACAAGCCTTCTATGTGCATTCTAGCTGTGCGTACAGGCAGATACACAGACAGCCCCCTCCACTCCTGCTAACATTGCACCTCCGCTAGCATGGCATACGCCACCACCAGCATGTTGCTAACACATCGATGACACTTGCATACACACTATAGTCCCAGAGCCCGATTGATCTCCTCCTGCCTGTCTGCCTGCAAGCGTGCATGCGCCATGGCTCCCTGAGGCAGTGTGTGTGTGTGTGTGTGTGCATGGTGTGTGTGTGTGTGTGTGTGTGTGTGTGTGTGTGTGTGTGTGTGTGTGTGTGTGTGTATGTGTGTGTGTGTGTGGTGTGTGCGCGTGCAGTGGGGCTGGTGGCAAAAAGCTCCAGCCCATTTGGTTTAATTGTTGCTCCTCCCTTTTTCCCTTCGCCTTGAATCCCCTCCTTCTTTCCCTCATTCTCTCGCTTCCATTTCACCCTCTTATGCCTCTCCTTAACATTTCTTCGCATTGCATCTTCACTCTCTCTCTTTCCTTCTCTCTCTCTCTCTAGCGGTGAATTCTAATACAGCAGCGGCAGAGCTCCGCCTAGTCTTCATTCATCCCTACCTTGCCACCACTGTGTAAGTTGCATTCAGAATTGTTGCTTGTGTACATTACAACTTGATTATGAACTGGGCCTTTGATGCTTTTCTCTGCAACATTTCCTTGAAAGACTAGAAATCTCTAAACGCCTTCATCCCTGTCTACACATTTTTCATCCTCTTTCAGTCTATTGCCAATCCTCCCCCGGCATGTTGTATCAGTCTCTTTATAGCCACCATTCTTTCATTCACCTAATTCTAGTCTCATGTGCCCTTTACACTTCTTTCTTTATTCTTCTGTCTACCCCTGTCCTCATTTCAAGCCTTGTTTGTCTCTTTCTTTGCCCAACTCTCTATTGCTTTTCTTGCTTTCCCCATCTCACAAAGCCTCTTTCTCTGTCCCCCTCTCCATCGAAACAACGGCTTGCTGACGGCTTTCCAATTACCGCAGGGACTGAGGGGCCGAGATGGCTGCCGCATGTTAATGTCTGAGCCCCGGCACTGAACGTTAGCAGCACACACAGCGGAGAGGAGGGAGGGCTGGAGAAACAGGGAAATTAGGCTATGTCAAAGTGACACAGAGAGCGAAAAAAAATTAGATCCCTTAAATGATATCTATTGCAATAGCACAAATCCCACTCACACACCTCTGCCACAGCTTGCACGTACTGTGAGGTTATGTACACAGCTTGACCTCAGCTGCCCTCTACAGTTGAGCTGATGATGGTTGGGGTGACTCATGTAATCTATGTGTCAGTCAGAAGGGAGGGGGGGGGAGATGGTTCCTGCTCCCTTCTCCTCTTATATACACACACACGTATGTTGCATCCGGTCTTTTAATGACCTCTTGTGGATTTTGTTCGATAGTTTACAGGCTAAGGCTTAAATTGGCAAATACTCTTTGCTCCATTTTTAATAAAACTACTGAACCATCCAAACAGATCTGTAAAATGTGCTTAAAGTTATTTTATCAATTGTATTACATTTCAACAATATTATTTCTGCTCTCTTTATATTTACAATGTAAGATTTGATCATGTTCTTCAACCCTATACAGTCTAAGTTACTGTTGCAAGCATTAGTATCTTGGTCTACCCACGAGTTTGTAATATTTCAGATTTCCCTTCTACATTATAACATATCCTCTCTGGCTGTAATACAGTTTAACAGCCCACTGGAAGTGTCTACCAGGAAGCTTTGTACAGTCACGTTGAAATTAGACCAAATGAGAGCAAAGAGCAGACTCTTCTTTGTTGTTATAGTGACCAGGAAGCTTTAAGAAACAGTTCAAGGATTTCTAATTTATTTCTCATCTGTGCTCAAGAGGGCTCTTAAAAAATATTGTTCTTGCTTTTCTACAGAGATATATGTCTTGATATCTTTGCAAAGGATTCATTCTTATTTAAAAATATCTGCAATATATATATGTACAAGCATGTGCTACATTTGCATCCACTTTTGTTCTTGCATATTCTGATTTGTTGTATCTCTGTTCCCCTTCATCGCTTTAACTGTGCCTCATTATAAGTAGCCTCTATATGATACAGATGTAAGATCCAATGTGCACACACACACATATACACAGCTCTAATGCAGGCTATTACAAAAGCTCCATCGTTTCCAAGGACACCAGCCCTGCCTCTGTAACGATGGAAACTGTCAATAAAAGAAAAGGAAATATGACCAACAAATGCATGAAAGTCACTAATATGAACTTGGATCTCTATAGCAGTCAATTTGTCATAAATCATTAGTCTTAAATTATATGAGGTATTGTCCTGACTATCTTCTCTCTAAATTCTCATCTCTCACATTCTAAAAACATTGCCCTACAGCTATTAAATGTGGTAGTTATAATCCAGTTTACACAGACCATGCTGACCTTGACAGACAATATCTTTTTATTCTGCATAAAAATTAAAGGGATATAAGATCAAATAAATTGCAAATAAAATAATAAAAATGCTATTCTAAATAGTGTACAGTGTGTGGGGGTTCCAACTTTTGTGTAAATGCTAATAACTATATCTTTGAAACATGATTTTTGTTTGGTCTGAAAGAACAGAAATCCAGACAAACTGTTCCGTTTTCTTTACATTCAGTTGTGAACCACAAGCAAATAATGTAGATTTTATTTTTAAGTACAATTTGTGCAAAATGAAGAGCAAACACTCTCTTCGTCTGTGATTTTAAGAATGAGCCACCACTGAGATTATTCCAGATCAGTGGCCCTTATCAGAAGTCTTGAGACAATAAGCTGAGTATGTCAGCTATCATCGATGCTTGATTAGGATCAATGTGACCACTGAAGACAGGTTAGCATTTAAACAGCTCAATAATGAGTCTAGCTGCCTCAATTTGGAAGTCAAAATGTATGAACTGTCCACATAACTCTGAAGATGCAACTGCAAATGTCAAAAAAGGCCATTTACAAAGATCCTATCAAAATAAGCAGCTTCGGTGTAGCATTTTCTCACATGACTGCCTTGCCTTCTCAGGTAAATGGCTTTTTCCTCAAATAGCCCTGCTCTCTAAGGTGGGATGAGCACATTATAAACAAAGTCATAATCAGCATCACATTTTGCATCACCATGATCATCAGGGTGCCCTTCTTTTGCTGCACTTGAATGAATATGTGCTCTCTCATTCTTTCTTGCGTGATGTGGGAGTGTTTATGGCTATCAATGTGGAAGTAGAATGTGTGACTCATTGGGCAGAACATATTAAGGTCGTGAACAGCAAATCTGTTTTTTCGCAGAGACTTCACCATTATAGCAAAATTAGAAGAAAGGGTCAAACTGTGTGATCAACACCTCACCATTAACTCAACCTCAATCTGAGAAAGGGGAGAGTAAACAAAGAACTGAACACTGACAGCATTCATATGATTTGGCATCTTTTTCAGTACAGTATTCACATACACTAAAATACTTGCTTAACACTTTTCTGTGGGTTCACTTGTCCTGATTTACTGCATTAGAAAATGTATCTAAGTGTATGGTGTAAATGAAGTATTCCCTATTATGGGACTTTAATGACCAAACCATAGTCCCATGGCTCAAATAGCGTACACTGCTGCTGGTGTATCTTTGTGTTTAGCAACAGGGCCAATGTCTGTAGACCGTTGAAAAGTTCTAAAAGGCTTTAAGTGCTTTATGGACTTGAAGAAGGCTTTGACAAAGTCCCTCAGGGTGTGTGGAGGGAATATGTGGAAACAGGGTCTTTCTTTGAGCCACCCAGTGCGTGAATACTGCTCTAAGAGAGTCATTAACAATTTACTCCCAATCAAACTGAAGAAATGAATATACCTTATTGTTTAGTTCATAAGTGAGGGTAAAACAGAATCTGAGATTGACAGGTGTATCGATGTGGTGCCTGCAGTGATGTAGGTGTTGTACTGAACTGTTGATGGTGATGAGAGAGTTGAGCCTAAAGGCGATGGACTAAAGGGGGTTGAACTAAGTTCCAAACGTCACCCATGGTCATGAACCCGGGGAACTAACAGAAAGAAGGAGATGGTGGATATATGAAGGAAACATTGGTTTCCTTTGCAGACTCTCTGGGCTCACCCCCAGGGACAAGGTGAAGGGTTTAGATATGCAGAAGGAGCTCAAAGTAAAACCTCATGGGCACATCAAACTGGAGGAGACCCCAGGGCAGACACATAACATGCTGGATGGATTACATATCCAATCGAGCCTGGGAACGCCTTGAAATCCTCCAGGAAAAGCTTGAGGATGTGTCGAGCAAAAGGGACATCAATGCTACCATGTTATCCTACAGCTACCAAGACCTGGACCAGAATGAGTGGCAGACGATGCTAAAGAGAAGTTAACGTAACTAAGCTACTGGCATGTTACGGTTCTGTGCCTGGAGGAGCCTCAGCCATTTGTAAACCATATCCACATTGTTTTGATGCATTCTGACTTGTTAAAGATTTACTGACTTGTTAACCAGTTGCATATATTGTACATTTCTCTAGGACTCTACACTCCATGCCATGACTGCATTGTTGAGTTATTGTGTATGACCACATAGTTAACTGTTAGCCTATCAGCATCACCCTCTGACACAAATTATGAAATGCACAGACTGATACTACTGTGTCCTCCTTTGATATGGATTCTCCACAGGTGAAGCAGAATAAGCTCAACTCTTCATATTCTCCTCCTTTTACTACCTATTCCTGTCCTCCTTCTTTCTCTGTGTAGCTCAGCCCTTTAGCTGTGTTAATACACCATGGATAATCTACACACCAACAGCCATTGGTGTGACTAATGCAGAGAAAGAGGGAGGCATTTTGGGTCAAAAAGAGGTGAGGAGAACAGCAACACACAAATAATTGAAAGGTTAAGGGAACAGGACACCCTCATGTTTGGCATGTTGTCATTATACATCACATGAGGGGTCATGATACAGCACATCAGCCGGTAATTCACAGTTTCCTGCTCATTGCACCACTAACTACCACAACAAACTTATAGGACAACATGTTTCAGGTAACATTGTGTGGCTGAATCTTCATTCAAAATTACGCATTGGCCCTCTATGTCAAATTCTTCTCCCATAATATTAGATAAAGCACTATGACAAGTGCAAAGGAAGTTGGTTGAAAATGTGAATTCTGTGTTCACCCAGAACTGAAGTGTGACACACTGGAAATGGAAAAGATAATAGTTGGTATCATCTGCTCAGTAGCATGATATTTCTATCTGGCAGCTTCCAAGCTTTTCTTCCAAACTGAGACCGATAACTAGGTCCTAAGGTTCACAGCTAAATATCACAATTTCTGACAGTGGCAATGTCGAGACAGTGTCCTCTTGATGAATCATCTCTTTGTATTGACAGCACATTGTGGTAAGTGGCCAATTAACCTCTTTTGACACGGACAAATTTGCTTTGTTCTAAACACGATTCTGTCACATATTATCACCCAACATCAAGTCTTATTATTATCAGTCAACTGCATCAACTGGAGAGATTATTACACCCACAATTATATGCTTTTATCTTTCTTGGTGAGCTTTGTTTTTTTCTTTTGTAATCTATTCTTATTAGCCACCCTGACCTAGCTCTATCCTTTCTATTGTCTCCATCTAAACTTTCTGTTGAAGTCTGGCCAAGCTATTGAACCCTGGCAGCACTGCACACATGCACTGAGGAGGAAGTGATGGCGAGTTCCACAGGAACTTGCTGGCGTCTGCCGTTGGACAGGCTGTTGACCGGCCAAGCTAATTTCACACTCCCCTGGTACCTATAATGCCTCTAGAGTTACCACGGGCATAAACAGAAGGTCAGAGAGAGGAACAGAGAGAGGGAGGGAGAAATATCAGAGGGAAAATATTCAAGGACAGCATCAGTCTCACTTGGGTGCAGGTTCTGGCCATGGAGACCAGCTGCTCGTTTTGGGCTTTTTATACATTCACCTCACTCTAATGCTTGGTGGAAGGGTAATGCACACTAAAGAACAAGGTCTCAGCTCTCTGTGAACAGAAGGTCATTTAGGCCAGGACACAGCAGACCTACTAAAACTGCTATCCTCCTTTTTCTCTTTCCCTTTCTCTTTCTTCGCTCTCTAGATAATCGACTTTGTACAAAATGAGCACAATGGAAGTGGACATTAATGCCAATGTAGTGGCAGATATAGCACCGAGTTTGTAACCAAAATGGAGCATAACATTTGACAGGAAGAGAGGAGGATGGGTAAATACCCCAGTGTGAATTTGTTAGGGAATTAAATTCACTGTATATAATTAGATTTAAGATTGTGGAAACAATGCCTATACTATATGATTAAGAGTTTTAGGTTCTATGTGATGTGATGTGATGGGACTTGTGCATGTTACGTGATTTAATAAAGGCTGTTGACTGCACTCTGGCTGCAAACCATACAGTAGATTAATCGCACTGTGTGTACATGTTTGTGTCTGTGTTCGAAGAACAATATGAGAGGTAGCGAGACGTAGAGGAAGAGACAGAGAGACAGTCTTTGATGGATGGAGCAAAGTGACAAGAGAGTATTAGCGGGAGAAGGGAGTACGGCTGGAGCTGTGTCTGTAATGCAATTCCCCTGTCAGACTATTTCACACGCACGCACACACGCACACACACACACACACACACACACACACACACACACACAGAGCGTGTGGGATCCAGGAATCACATTAGATGTGAGCAGTACGTAGGTGATCTCCCTCTGACATATGATCATAATAAAAAGCTTAACAAACCAAGTGTCAGTAAACCACTGCAATCTCTTGCTCCGAGATGTGATCAGAGCCCTAGTTTACTCTGCAGTTTGTTTAATGGTTCAGTGTACAAAAAAGGAGATTTGTTCCAGCACCCCTGCAGCACAACTACATGTGGATTTATGTATCAATCGAGTGACAAGCTGTTTTGAACTGAGTGGCCCATCCAATGACATTACTCATAGCTCTAATTTCATATGTGTCTTCTGTCTCTCAATCTCTCTCTCACACACAAACTGGTATAGAAACACATTCACAGCTTGGCAGCCTTCAATTGGTCCCAATGGTGATCATTATTAGCGGCTTTCCATCTGTCTATCTCTGAACTGTGCAAGCACCCATGCACAAGTGGCTATACATACACGCACACGCCACATGCAAAAACTCAGACAAACACAAACAGAGATTATAGTATGTAACTTGCTCTCTGTCCTCCCAGCAGGACAAAAGTTGTATTTCAGTTTACAGTAGCTTGTTACTGAAATAGGGCTGTTGTCTTTACCAGACACACACTGTGAAACTGACCAGTGTCCTCATAAGCTGATGGGAGCACAGGACACACAACAGCTACCCCAAGGGCAATTATAACAATCCTCAATCAGCCACTATAAATCTATACATTTTCATATTCAATTCCCAGTACATGCTTCATACACATTGGCAGGTTGCATGTACTGTGTCGGCAGGAAAACGACTTTCATATGAACCTGGGATTGATGCATGAATAAATAAACAAGATTTTGCACTGATTGATGTTATGTCATGTTTATCACCAGCAGCAGACGGTAGCGGATGGAACAAGATGCAGAATGCTGCAGGGTGACTAACAAATGATTCAGACACATCACATGGGGATTTTTGCTTTTTGAAATGCGGTTTGAATATCAAAGGAGGGGCTTAATCTAGTAGACCAATCACAGATGATCTATTTAAAGAAAATAGCTACCAAGACTGGTAACTGGGAGACATAAATTCGGAGCAGAAAGAAAGAGATTTCCTTGTTAATAAAGGTCTCCAAAAACGACGAGTGATCACAATAACATCCAAGTTTGAGGTGAAGTCAAACAAAATCTTACAGACCTGAGTCTTCCACGGTGGCTGTGTCCATGAGGGTAGCCATGGCTGTGGGACCTTCTGGGAACTGGCCTGTCCTCTTCATGCAGGTGATGTAGCGAAGGTGAGCGGGAATGGGAGGATCTGGAGCTGCCTGTACTCTGAAGACTGCTGTCAGGGAGCTCTCCATGACGGCTCTGACAAAGAGCAGAACAAGTATCAAATGTACATGTTGCATTTTTGTGTAACAAATGGACCTAAACAACAAAGGCACCATATAATGAGATTATGCTAAATTGCTTTTCTATTTTTTTTCCTTGGCTTGTTTTGTCTACTGCTAAAATGTGCACCTACACACACACATTCAAGAATTCAAACACACCTACAAACGTACATAGCAGCAATAGTTCCATCTTACCTCTCCAAGGCTACTGTGCTGCTGCCCAAAAGCTGGCAGGCTGCGCAGTGAGGGGACAGGGGAGTGACCCTGACGGCCACGCATTTCTCTGGGGGCTTGACCGTGGATGTGATCATGGTCTCCATTCAGGTTGTTGTCACTCGCAGAGCGGAGCAAGGAACGCGGAGAGGGTAGGGGGCCAGGCGTCATACGTCGACGGTTGGTGTAGGAGGGGGTCTCCCTAAAAGGCACTGAGAGGAGAAAGAAACACTTGTGGCTGAGAGCAGATCTCAACAGACTCAACAAATCATATGAGTGAACAGAATGCTTTGATAGGGAAATAACTGCATGTATCTCAAGGTCACTCACAAATTAGTTTGAAACATGTTTTTACACGGCTTTGTTGAGTATTTGATTTTGATTGGTCAATTATTGCATCGTGCCATTTGTTATTTCTGAATATTTCTGACAGCTGCTGTGTATAACGGTCTGATGCTATGGAAGATCTGCAGGAACATGTTCATCAATTTTCAGGAAGAAGTCTGGTCAAGTTTATGTCAGCTGTTGCAAAAAATGTTTGATTCCATTGAAGTAAATATTTTGTCTAAAATGATTGATTTCTTTCGTAAGTTACCATACCATGTAATGTCTAGGGAGCTGGTAATTATTACCAAATAAACCCCTTCAGAGTGATACAAGACTGGTATCAACCTGCCGGGGTTACATTCTCAACAATGACCAGCCAATGAACAGACAATCAATGATGATAGATAGATCATTTAGATAGATACTCAGGATGCCATTACTCCACTATATCTTTATACAGAAAAAAAAGTTGTTTGCTGCATTTTAAATAATTATTTAAAATGAATGAACCATAAATTCCCAACATTACATTTCACAATGTAGAAATTAGCTATTACATCCTGTCTACACTAGATGGCAGAGTTTTCCTGTATTTACATGTGACAGAGAAACTCAACTCAGCAGGGATGCAATATACCCCTGAAACCTTCTCCACAGTTCCTTTCCTTCATCTCCCCACACCTCTGTATAGAACCTGTAATCACTTTCCCTGAGCTTCCTCAGGTGATACACCACCACTGCTGTCAACTTACCAACATCTGATGCTTTGTGGACCTTTATGATTTCAGCCAGATCAAAGTTTCCTGCTATAATAGCCACCTAGAGGTGAAAAGAGAGGAGTAGGAGGAAGGGAAAGGGGCGAACACATAAGAGAAAAATCTGTATGTGTGTGTGGCAATGTTCTGGGCACTGTGTGGAGCAGCCTGCTTTATTGCATGTACGAACAAATTAACTTTGATCAGCACAGGAAGTGCCTATGTCAAATTAGTATGGACATCATCAACCAGAAAGGCTGGAATTTAGACAGCAGACCACACTGGTAAGCAAGAGGGGGATGGGTGTAGTTATGCTGCTTATGTTTTTAATAGCATAGCATCAGCATAATCAATGTAGCAGCATTAAGCTGTGTAAGACAAGGCATTCAATCCATTCAGCTCTGACATATCAAAGATGTAAGGTACAATAATATACACAGTAACATGCCGTTGTTCTTGGATACCACACATACCTGAAAGGCGGTCTGGCTGTTGTAGTTCTTTATCTCTTTATTGGCCCCCCGGAACAGGATAACTCTTGCACAGCTATCCTAAAAGACAACAGAGAGATGTATTGTATGTGTTTGAAGTTTTTAAAATATATGTATATTTTTAAATAATAACAAATATTAGAAAAACAAAACTTTATATAATTTAGACATTGGTTTATAAAGTTAATTATTGTGTGGATTACAATTGTGCAATTTTTCGCAACCTCCCAAACATAAGATTATGTGGGTTTGGGTGGAATATAGAGGTGATTTAACTGATCACATTTCATGATGAGGTGATAAAAAGCAATCCTTAATCAAACGCTGACACTGTTTTTGACAGCCGTCTTGACTGTAGGTGACTGCTGTTATAACACTTGCACAGTTTTAATTAGAGTGAAGAAATTAGTTGAATACTTCTTTTTAAATAACACCCTTTCTCCTACCCATTATACTAGCAAATTAAGTGCAGACAATGCTTTCTGTCTCCCCTCGCACACATACATTCCTCAAGCCCTGTGCTGACTACAAAACTTTGAAAATAAAAAAGTTGTGGTACTGCTCACATAAAAAAAAAAAAAAGTATAACTAACTGATTATAAGATTATTCCACTAGAGAAAAGTCCAAGACTGAATTCAATAACTGCATTATTGAAAGAAAATCATGTGAAAGGTCAGTGAGGGCAGATTGCTGCAAAGACGATTCCCATTCCAACTGTAATGAAAAAGGCTTGAAATCTTTCAAGTACAAACAATGTTTCACAGTATGTTTTACCAATATAAAAAGCTTTTCACCCATGTCAAACCTGATGGTGTATAGCAGCTGATTTACACCTCTGTGAAAAAGGAGAAAACAAAACACACACTGCATCAGCTCTGCAAAAATAAGTGCCTAACATATATGAAACTCTGGAACCACAACCACTGTACAGTATAGCTTTAACTCTTAACAATGTCTTAGTCTAGTGCTGTAGTCAAGTAACATTAAATCAAATGATGAGGGTATAAAGACATTAGTCTCCAGACTTCAATTTAATACCACTATAATTTTACATCATATCATCCGGCCCTAGTTTCTATATATGAACATCTTTTAATTACAGTAAGAGGGAGAGCATGAAAAAAGTAGGGACCCAAGAGGCTCTGTACAAATCACGAAAGTTTGCTAGTGAGTCGTAAGAATAGTAATTATAAAAGGCATTCAACGTAGAGCCTGTTAGCGAAGCAATGGCTAAACTGTAACTAAAAGCAACATTTGGATATGAGAATGTAGGCTAAAATTAATTTAATACAACACGTCACAACACATTACAACAAGCACAAAACAGACATCCTGGTTTACAACCACATGTTGCTCTCTCTTGGGTTCATATATTGTTTGTGTGTAAATGAGCACAGGGCCCTCTGGCAAAAAAAAGCCAAATTGTAGATTGATAGACATGGTAAGTGTCCATGTGCTGGCTGGCTGAAGGTCGATATGTAATTTAACAATGAGAGCAGAATTAACAGGACCGGCCTTTCTCTACCATCAGTAAAATGACTCCCGTGATTCTCACTACTGAGTCACACATCCAGGAACATGAACGCACAGATTAATTGAACATGTGATTCAGTTCATAATGCCCATGTGATTTCACTCATCAATCTAGATGTAGCTGATGAACCACTACTGTATTAGACCAGATATATAAGGTTAACACCGATGCCCTGGAGCACCCTCTACTGGTAAGAGGGTAGCTATGTGGGTGCTGTGTCTGATTGACCTCAACCAATAAAATGACCATGGTATCAACTGGGACACAGAAAACCTGCAAAAGCCTGCAAAGTCCATGTAAACATAGATGAACATAGGTGAAGACATGGGTGTATTTGTAAATGAAGTAATAGTTATGAATAATGCATGATTACTCTTGCAGCTAATGGCTTATACAATCGCTAAGTGTCTTAAACACCTCAAAACCTATATAGATAATCACCTACGGCTGTTAGCTTAGCTAATTGATAATCCCCCATACATTATACACTTGCATGCACAACGCACAATACACACACACACACACACACACACACACACACACACACACACACACACACACACACACACACACACACACACACACACACACACACACACACACACACACACACACACACACACACACACACACACACACACACACACACACACACACACACACACACACACATCTTACTGCATAATGAGTCACATGATCACCATTCCCAAAGTAATTTAAAATGTGAGGAGCTAACTGTGCACAACCTTGGATGTTTTATTTAGACAGATCTGTGAGTGAATGTGCAAATGTAAGTGCGTTTGCTCTTCTCCAGGTTTAGCAACAAAAAAATTAAAAGATTAATCTGTTGAACGACGAAGTTTTGAAGTAAGTTATCCTGGAGAATACATCATGGCTGAGAGGAGTGTTAAAGGAATGTGGATAAAAACTGTTATGGGGTAAAGAAAAGAGAGCTATACAAAGACTACTATACTTGAGTAAAGCACAAATGTGTACATTACTCGCATCAAGCTGGAGGCAATTTTAAAGAATGACATGTAGCACAGTCTATCTGGCTATTTTAGAACACAGTTGTGACAAAACAGCCCAATGAAAAGTGTTTCATAACTTGTCTTTACCCATGGATCGTGTTAGAACAAAGCCAAAGTGCAGTAACAAGATCCTTTAAACAATAAAAAATTGCTTAAAAGTGTGTTTGCTGACATTACAAAAATAAAATAAATACACTAATAAGTTCAATGCATTTGTTTCGTTTTCTTCATAAATAAAATTAGTTTATATTTAAGGTGTTCAAGGACAAAATCACTAAACAACCAAAAAAGGTTGCATTATAATGGGACACGACAACAGACAGAGGGAGACAAACTCACACAAAAGGAAGAGGGAAGAGACTGGCCATGACGCAGCAGACAATGTGACTAATTGTACTGTGGGTTGTACTGTCAGGATTTCGGTCCTGTCAGTCTCTTCCCTCTTCCTTTTGTGTGAGTTTGTCTCCCTCTGTCTGTTTCTCCCTGCATGTGTCTTTCCCTGTGTGTTTGTCTGTTGGAGCTGGTAGGCGTGGTTCCGCCCAGCTGTGGCTCGTCTCCTTTGTAATAGCAATGGATAAAGAGCCAGATGTGACCCATGTCCGGTGCCAGACCGTGTTGCTATCGTGGTTTGTGTCTCTCGTTTGGTTGGCTACCTACTTTATGATCGTGTTCCCTTTCCGTGTTGCATTGATTTATGTTAATCGTTTCTTTATTTCTTTTGTTATAGTTTCCAGAGTTCCTGTTATCCACCACCCGTTTGTGTTTCGTCTCCTGATCCCCGCGTTTGGTTTACCCCTCGTCTTCACCCGGATCCTGAATCTTACTCATTGACCTTGTCTGCATTTGGGTCCTGCTCCTGGGAGTTATTCCCCGCACCGTACTGTACTAAGATAAGAGATCCACACACACATATGATATTGGGGGGAAGGAAATACCACAGTGAATACACTTTTGGACTGTGATGGATATCCATCTTTAGCAAGTAATTGTTCTGCTCAGATTCAGTCCTCTCAGACTGTGTTGAGAGTTAGGATGTATTCAAATTTCTTTGAGCTGTTTACAGTGTCAAATCTTTTTATTGTTTGCTCTGACAATCAATATTTTCTGACTCTTGAGCTCCTGCAAAGCTTCCTAGCCTGAAAGCGTGTTGTGTTACTTTGACAACAGGTAACTGTAAGTAAGTAGCATGTCAGTCGCTGTGGCATAACGTATCATACCTGTGCATATTGCAGTAGTTTTCAATATGGTGATTTTTATATGCATTGCTTTTTTTCTCCAGTTCTAGTTAATTTAATGTAGTGAAACAGTCTCAAAAAAACATTTAAATAAATATTATATATGATAAGTGAAAAAAATGCAGTGACACCCACACTGTACTAAGCTCATCCGGTGCCCCTTTTACAAGCTTCTGTTGTTGTGTCTGTGTCTGGTGTGGATGCCAACAGCATGTTACATTCTTAAATAACCAATAATTAAAGGTTTGAGAACCTCAACAGCTGAGTTGTTTAACGTGTGCCATTTACAGACATCTTACACTGTTTTGCACAGATGCATAGCACACACAGACACGCACACACATACGCGGAGGCCAATTACCCTGTAGGCCATCTGTCTTGCTCTTCTCTCCAAGGCTTCCTATAGGAGTTCATTAAAAAAAATATTTCCAGTAGTCCTCACCGTGGTTTGCTAGATGTGACTACATTTGCTACACAGGAATACACAGTGAGCTAAGTCAAATACTTTATAGTAATGACGTGGGTCAGTCATGTGTAAAGAGTGTGACAGATGGTACCTCTCACAGCCATGTTTATACAGTGGAGGATTCATTCTCTCATTAGAATTGAAGGGGCACATTTCGCATCCTCCACTGAACGTAGAGCTGTTTTTTTTTCATTGGATTGTGACTAAAGCACATAAAATCTGTTATTTAAGGCTGAAGCACTTTAAATAAAACAACAGGTTTAATTTGTATAAGTATTGTAGCATGAAATACAGTGATACTTCCTCTATACAGCTTATTATAGAGTCATGGAGTTACAATGATTGCATTGGTCTGACTGGTTTGAACAGTTCTGTGTGTGTCTTGCGCTGCCTCTCTTTAATTTCCCTCACCAGTTTTGTCCCACTTGCTATTGCCTACTGTGTCCTTTCCCTATCATTCAACCAGCCACCTCCCATGGATCTGTCTGCCAGGTAAAAGACCCCTGCCATGTCTTCATTCCCTGCTGCTGATCACATATGCCATTCTAAAGGCTCAGTAAGTAAATGTTATTAGCCATCTAGAATCCAGCAATCGTATTTCCAGACCATTGATCAAGCTTATACGGTTGCTGATTATGTTATCTCTGAATTCATCCACTTCCATTCATCACTTCTTCCATCGCCATGTAACTGTCCCTCTTTTTCTCTCCATATGGATATATCGATCTTGGCCACTGGACTACTAGGCTCCCAGTCAATTCTACCGGCCCGCTTCTTTTCCATAATGGTACATAATCATCTGAGCAAGGCCTGTTTCAAGCCTGCTGGAACCCTGCTAAGAGAGACTGTTTCTGGGATCAATCCGCACAACGTGGTGTTCGACCTCCACTGGCAGGATAACAGCCATCCTTAGCAGTGGAAGCACACAAGAGCTGGAACCATGTCCATTACTAGACTGTACTCTTACAAGAAGCGCTACAAGTAACTGCAAATTAAACTATTCATCCATTCCCTCTTTGATTATATTCACTCCCTCCACTGAGAAGTGTTACATGTAATGACTTCAGTCATGTGGATGTGTTACCAATAGCTTGTATTAAGTTTTGATGCTGATCTTTCAAGACTTATGTCTCTCTCTCTCTCTCTCTCTCTCTCTCTCTCTCTCTCTCTCTCTCTCTCTCTCTCTTCTCTCTCTCTCTCTCTCTCTCTCTCTCTCTCTCTCTCTCTCTCTCTCTCTCTCTCTCTCTCTCTCTCTCCTCTCTCTCTCTCTCTCTCTCTCTCTCTCTCTCTCTCTCTCTCTCTCTCTCTCTCCCTCCCTCCCTCCCTCCCTCATGCCATCAAACTGATCCCGGCGATGCAGTGGTCTGTGGAGGAAGCAGGGTTAACTGTGGGAAAGGTGGTGGGTTACGGCAGCATTAAGTCTTCCTCCCGCATGAACAGAGCGATTGTTATCTTCCTGAAAAGGTGAACTGGGGGAAGAGCGAGGCTCTGATGGTTGGGGAGGAGCTGGGGGATCGGCTCAGGCTGCCCGGTAGCCTACACTGGAAAAGAAGAGGACTCAAATATCTAGGGGTCTTTCTGGGGGACAAGACCCATAAAGAGAAAAACTGGAGAATGTTGTCGTGAAGGTGAAGGGGCGCCTCAACAAGTGGAAATGGCTTTTTCCAAAACTTCATACAGAGGTCGCACCCCGATCCTGAACAACCTGGTCTCGTCTATCCTGTGTCGATCCCCCAGTTTCTCTCCTGGCAGAGGTACAACAGGTTTTAGTTGATTTCTTTTGGGACAGGATGCACTCGGTCCCACAGAGTGTCCTCTTCCTTCCTAAGGAGGAGGGTGGCCAGGGCCTGGTCCATCTGAGACATTTAAACAGCCTGGGTCTTGATTTTAATTTGTTTTTAATGAATGACGGAACGGTCCTTTCAACATCTCTTCCTGTTTTTTATAGTGTTTTTATTGTCTGGAACCTGATTAAAAAGAGAGGCAGCAGCAGGGGACTCCTTCACTGGCTGCTACAGGAGCCCGTCCTGTATGGGTCAGTGCTGTACCACCTGAGCTGGGCAGGACCTTCACTGACCAGGCCGCTGCAGCCTGCAGGCGTCTCCACGCCGGGCTAGGTGGTGGAACCGGCCAGCCCCAGCTGGAGGACCCTACTGGGCTGGCTGATAAGCTGGAGCTGAGATCCAACAGGGTAATCAAAAAAGTGCTTGACCACTGGAGAAATAAATTGACAGGTCAAGACACCCTGCTTTTAAAACATTCACAGATAGATCTGGAGGACCCTTTTCCTGCCACTTTTCTGGCTGTGGATTTTAAAGACTGCTCTGGGCCTCTGTTGGAGGCAACACACCCGGTCTCCCTGGAGGGGGCCTCGGGTAAAACTCTGTACAAACTGTTGGTAAAAAATATGAACAGGAAAAAACTGATGGACAGACAGGCACTCCTTGGAGGACTTTTTTAGGGCTGGACCTGGGATCCAGGCCTCAGTGGAGGTCTCTCTACAAGCCTCAACTGTGCAAGAGACACGGGGACTTACAGTGGATGCTGCTCCACGGAACTCTTT
This sequence comes from Echiichthys vipera, assembly GCF_963691815.1. NCBI lineage: Eukaryota > Metazoa > Chordata > Actinopteri > Perciformes > Trachinidae > Echiichthys > Echiichthys vipera. The sequence continues at coordinate 9,633,732 of NC_139832.1, read as the reverse complement.
TGTGGCCATGATAAATGATTCTGTAGAGGACAAATGCCCATTCTGCGGATTAAGAGAGACAATTTTCCACTGTTTTTATGAGTGTCACCGTCTGTCTCTCTCTCTCTCTCTCTCTGCAAACCTACACACACACACACACACACACACACACACACACACACACACACACACACACACACACACACACACACACACACACACACACACACACACACACACAAACACACACACACACAAACACACACTTGCACATGTTTTTCATTTGCTCATATGCAAAAGAGAGAGAGAGGGAGAGAGAGAGAGGGAGATAGAAGTAAAGTGCTCATTTAATGTTTATGAACTGAGCACTATTCTCTATTCTCCAATGAAGGTGCAGAACAACCTCTTCCAGAACGCGCAGTTGCATGTTTGTCTTTGAGCAGGTTCTATCCAATCACACATCCAACACACAGGCACACTAAACCTAACAACACTCATCGTCTTCCCAGGAGTATGCTGGTTTTCACTGCCCTCATCTTCCAGTGTCCTTATGTACCTCTCCTGATATAGAACACATTCATTCATATTTTAAACTCTATGTATTTCATTCCTGTTGTCACAGCTTTATAAGACCCTGGAAATGACATTATTACTTTATAAGCTGCTACTACCATTTCTGGTATAACACAGAGTGCGATACAACCATCATCTAAGGCAGTGACAATGCCCTGACTTAAGAATTGCCAGGATTACACAAACAGTTGACTTTTGTGGAAATAATAGAAAATGACTTAAAAGACGAGGCTGGAAATGTTGTATATTTTTCTTATTGCCAACCAATCCTATATGAAAGAAGAAGAAGAAGAAGAAGAAGAAGAAGAAGAAGAAGAAGAAGAAGAAGAAGAAGAAGAAGAAGAAGAAGAAGAAGAAGAAGAAGAAGAAGAAGAAGAAGAAGAAAAGACCACAATGAACACAAATTATTCCTGTAAACAAGCAAAGCCTGATATAGCATATTCCTCTGTGCTATAGACATTTATTGTTGTCTAAAAACTACTGAAAACAATAGTGCACTCGATGACATTCATTACCACTAATATGTAGATTATTTTGTGTAAAAAAACACCGTTCTGCTGCCGTAAATACTCACTGGAGCATCAAATGTGTGTTATTACGCGGATTGAAAATAGTCCCCAACAAATACACTATTTATTTCTCTATGAGTCACATTTGCTTAAAAACTGAAAACCTTCAACAGGATTTATTGACAGAAATATGTAAAACAACGTCAGCCTTATCCTTTATGACCTGCTGTACAAATGGAAAATTATTGGAAATGCAGACCAAGGTAAGATCCTCAGTGCTCACTCATGAATGACAGCTTGAGGCTGTCACTGCAGTACAAAGAATCAAAGCTGATCATTTATCCTTACGGAGGACAGCTCAATGATTATTCACTACCCACAACTCCCACAACTCCATACAGCCCCTGTCTGACACTGAACTGAGAAAGAAAAGAGCATCGAAAAAACAATAAAACACTGTTTGCTGCTTTCATCTTAATTGCATGGAGGCAGAGTGTCTCTTTGTGTGATGGAAACCCACATGACACAAATATCTCTGATCTTTTGGCATTTTGGTGCCACTCTCCCACATAGACCACTTCTCTTCAATGTCCCCTTTCAGTCCATTATCATAACAGGTAACAAATACAGTGGAGATGATGACCAGGTTAAGGACACCTCTGCTTCAGCCTGCTTTTCAAGTACAAATAAGTGTGCATGTACGTGCACACACACACATATGAAGAGGGGAAGAATGCTATCCTGCAAATGCTATCCTGCAAATCAGGCCCTATACAGTAACAACAAGTCCCAAGTGTCCTCGAGCAAGACATTGAGGGTTCAATGCTGCAGCACAGTGATTGTTCCTACAACCCTTGGAGGACAAGCAAAAGCTGATGTGCTTACAGTACTTACTATAGATATGAACATAGTTACAGTACATAATGGCCACATATAAATGCTACAATCTGCATTGTAAGCGTTTTTGAGTCATTCTTCATACAAGGTCTATGCGGCAAATAGATTATAGACAAATACGGTATGGTTTAGGTATGGTTATGTTTAGGCAACTAAGATATTTGATTAAGTTTAGGGAAAGATTGTGGTAATGGTTTATTATTTTAGACCACACTCCTCAAGCACACAAGTATTTTAACAACTGGTACCTGGTTGTAGAGAGCACACACATGCAGGGCAGTGTTTCCAGATGCATTCTGGGCGCTCATGTCAGCTCCGTAGAACAGCAGATGTTCCAGATGCTGCACGTGGCCATAGCGGCATGCCTGAAAGGACAGATTCATACATTTACTCTTTCTACATAATGCATCCTTTTTTACTTATACAGTCAAAAGCAATCACACAGTGTCTCTGAGATACTGAAACAATGTACATGAGCAGGAAAATGTATTTTACAGTCATATTTACTGGACTGAGGAGGAACAAGAAATTAGCTGTGTAAAAATGTGACAAAACTGGGATGGATACGTGTAACGTACTGTAGCCAAATGACTCAGCAGCATATTGTGTTTTTGTTAGCTGATCAATCTCGTTGAAGAATGAAAGGATGAAAACAACATGCTACACGAACAATCGAAAGCTTGGCTGCAGCCCCCTTTGGCTCTGGTTGTTCGGCCAAAACCAGACAGATTTAATGTAACCTACCTCTTTCCTTTGCCACAAAATATAGTTAGAGTAGTGATTTTTTTTTTTTCACAATCTGTTCATCTATATTTTCCAAAAAGAACAGATAAACAACACAATAACATTTGTTCAATACAATAGTGATAGAGTAAAGGGGAGCAATGAGTCTGGTGTTTTAGCTTGATCATGCTCAAAGACAAAATGCAGCCCAAACCAGTCTACAGATCACCTAGACAGTAAATGTAAAACAAGCACAAGTACACCTCAGTTATGTTAAAACTATTTAATCTTTTTCTTGTGTTACTTCTTCACACATGTCATTAACAGTCTCCAAAAGCAAGAGACAACCTTGTTTGTATCACCTGAGGCGAAATCTTTGAGTTGAAATTGTTCTGACAAGAGTGATTCCTTTTTGGGCTTCATTGTTTCACATAACTGGGAGCAATAAACTTTCCACTGAAGCTTTATACAGCTCCTCTCTTTTTATTCCCTCCTACTCTGTGGTATGTCCTGTGTCACTGACACAGAAGCACACTGACTCTCCCCAGAAACTGTTCTCTCCCTGCTGTGTTCTGTCTCGCTAAGAGTGTGTGACAGCAGTGAGACAGCACACAAATGATTCTGGGATTGTTGTTGGTTATCAGACCTTCAGCAGTGTATCCTATTGTACACGGTGGATACCACTAGAATACTAATACTGGAAAGGACGGAACGGGAGAGACTGAGAGGTGAAAATTAAATGGGGAGAAAATGTGTAGTGCTAAACGACCTTTACAGTATGTGTTCAGTATGTTGGATCTATTAACAGAGAAACATGATCTGAGTCCTTCCATTTAAAGCCCTTATTGTATCCACACATTGAGAGGACACACAAATAACCCACCGTTGATCCTCTTCTCCCTACAGTCGTAGCTGAACACACCAGCTTTAGAGAAAGTAGAATGGAGGACAGGAACAATTTCATATTGTTTTCCTAAAATTCTTTGTTCTAAGTCGGATTCTACAAACTCTCTTAACTGCACACGCTTTCCTTGTTGCAGACTGATCAATGCCACCTGTTAATGAAGAACTGTTCATTAACGAGTTCTGCTCTGTGAGGGCACAAAAAGTGTCAGAAATCAGCAGACGAACCCACCACCAATTTTGCAGTGCTCGTAGTCGAGGACCACTCTGGACCACACTGATTATATAAAACTTTCCAGGAAAGAACTTGCTTAAAGAAGCACAACCACCACAAAACAATGGTTACTAAAGTTCATCAATAACCGACAGATTCATTTGTTGTGTTTTATGCTAAGCTACAAAGTTAAGTTCAGTTTATTCCAGGTAAACTTTTCATTTTGCCTATAATTACTTCACAATGACAATTATAGCAAGACCTGGGTGGGGGTTGGAACATGTGTGTAGTAAAAAAGGTGAAGGAGACAAGGTAAACAATGACATTGTGTCTTTTTTTTGCAATGGTATTTTCGGAGTTGGGTTTCTCCTGATACTCACTACAAAATAGCTATTATATTTACAGTGAAGAAAATAGTACAGATGAAATTGGAAATAGATTGATCATCTCCTGTTATGAAAAAATAATGGCATTTCTTCCAGAGAAGACTCAAGAGAGTTTCCATACAAATATACCACATTTGAGTGCATTTGCTTGATTTCCCTCCTCTTATTACAGTTAAAATGTTGCCATTCAACATTTCCTCTGCACTTATTCGTATTCAGTGTGAGCAACAGAAGTGATGAGTCCCACAGCTTTCTGTTTGGTTCTATTCAAGTTCTATTCAAAGCAGAGAGCCTTCAGTCCTCCAGTGTCTTTCTGTCACTACTCAGATATAAGCTAAGAAGCCCTGACACAAACAAAAACAACATGTAGGCACTAACCTCCATTATGTTTACAGAGCAGGGCATTGCTTGAGGCGGTAGGAATATAAAATGCACAAGATATGCCGGGCTTGCTCTTTGTAGGTCAAGAACCTATTTCTACGGTTAACACAGATGGATACCACTACTTAGACTGTCTGGCTCTGGCTTAAATACAGCTGATTTTTTACAAGTTCTGCTACGCCGCAGCAACAGCAATGAGTTACTGTGGGTATCAATGGACATGTGAGCAGTGGTTTTCCAAATGTTACATTTTTAAGCATCCAACTAATAAAACAAAAACAGGTTTTCCAAATATTTGTTGCGATTTCCTCTGCTTGGAAATACAATTGGAAGTACAGATTGATTGAAAAGTCTTCCAAAGTTTTGAATTTCCAATCCCTAGACTAGGAAAAGAGTTACCTCCTTCCCAAGAGCTAGAGTTTCCCACCCCCCCAGGGATTGGAACAGCACAAAAGACATTTTCAAACTGAAGAAAACACAAAAAATCCATTCAATGAAACTCTGAAAACCAGACAAGACCTCTTACCCTGCACCGATATTTGTATTCTGCACACAACCCATTATTATTCTATCTGTGTGTGTTTGTGTCTGTGTATTACCTGGTGTATCTCCTGCCAGCCATTCTCATCCACACAGCCGACCTGTGCATGATCATGCAGCAGCAGCTCACAGCAGTATGGGTCTCCTCCTACCATTGAGCTGTGGTAGAGAGGAGTCAACCCCCTACTGTCTTTATAGTCAGGTGATGCCCCCAAGTCCAACAGCGTCTAGTGGGAAAAGAGGAAGGTTATGGGGCGAATAATGCTGGATGGATTCACACAATCCCCAGTAACTGTTGCATCATCAGCCTCACCACGCAATGTGAATGTCAAGAAGACCAGGGCAAAGAGCTACTGTATATATGCTATTTTAAGAAAATATCCTGAAACATCAGCAAAGTAATCACTCAGTCAGTGTTACTGATCAATTTAATCTTATTCTGCAGAAATTGTGATCACTCTTGTGCTGACTGACATGTATGAAACAATTATAGATAAACTATAATAGATTGTCTTTGGCTAAATAAGCTAGAATATGACCTTCCAGAGACTCACTATATCATCAGTAGCAACAGCTTATGCATGAGACATGGCCCAGTGACACTGAATATTTGGATAATGACAATGGCCGAGCGGAAATAACCAATTCCATCTTCAACTGTTCTGGCTCAACAGGAAATCAATTATATGACTCATGTAAATCCTTTCATTTAGGTGACAAGCCTCCTTATACCAGACACATACAAGGCTATTCAATGAATATGCCAGCCCATTCAAAGAGGCCATGTTGATCCTCACATATTTAGTAATTGCTCAAGCACCCTCTGTACTCAGTTACTCAAGCACTCTCTAAGAGACATTGTCTGCCTGCAAACTCTCCTTTTCCAGGGAGAAAGTTTTTAAGCAGGCAATTGGTGTGGCAAAAGGATACAAATGCAATGCTATGATTGTATGTTTGTGTGTGTTATACTAACTATAAGCGCTGTATGGTTCTTGCTGCGCACGGCCTTGTGTAGGGCAGTAATGCCATCTTTTGTTCTGAAGTCCAGATGTGCTCCTCCACTCTTCAGTACCTTGATGAGCTCCGCACATCCCTCCAGCTGTGCTGCCAGCGTTAGAGGACATTCTGTGAAATCCAAGGAGGAGCGATCAAACAATATCAAAAATCAATGTATTTCCTGTGACAGTTCTGTACATTCTTCTTAGATAAATATAAACCCAACAATTGGATTTGAAGCTGCCAATATTTGATGACAATATTGCACACTACGGTTATTAAATAATAATAAATAAACAGTTGTTTGGATAACTGTCTAGCTGAGTCCTTCCATTTAAAGCCCTTACTGTTTCCACACACTAAAAGGACACATTTAAAAGACCACCCTCAGACCTCATTTCTCCCTACAGCTAAACACACCATCTTTAGAGAAATCAGTAACTAATGTTGTGATTGTCACCCTCGGGTCTGCATTGGTGACCGCTTCCTGTTGGTGTTAAACCAACCCATTCTCATGTTCCCCTAGCTTCACAGCTCTTCTGTCACACGACAGGTCACCCAACAGAGAAATCTCCTTTATGACTGGACAAACATTTGCATAAACGGGAGGGAGATTAGCCACGAGAGTAATCCAGCTTTGCTCAGCATGCAGCAGGCTTATTTCATAAAATCCATACATAGTCAATTTGTAGAGAGAGAGAGAGAGAGAGAAGAGAGAGAGAGAGAGAGAGAGAGAGAGAGAGAGAGAGAGAGAGAGAGAGAGAGAGAGAGAGAGAGAGAGAGAGAGAGGAGAGAGAGAGAGAGAGAGAGAGAGAGAGAGAGGGAGGGAAGGGATGATGTGATATTTCTGAGCACACACTTCCTCACCTCCTGTGTCTGGATCATGGAAGTTGGGGTCCAGGCCTTTTTCCAGGAACCTTGAGACCTTCTCAATGTTCCTGTGCTGCACATACTCCATAAACTTCTTCAGGTTTGCCTAATGGAGGGAGACAAGGGAGCATAGGGGAGGGGGGGACAGCTGTGATTGGATGATGTCAGACTCATGTGGATGGGGATATTTAATAATGCAGTTCAGAGATGAAAGCTAAAGTCTCTGCTCTCCCCTTCTGTGTTTGAAGGTTTTATTTCTGTTCTGTCATGCCAAGCAAATGGACAATGTGCAGTAGATGTATAGGCTATAATAGGATGGAACAAAAAAAAAGACATGGAAAGGGCTGTAAAGTAACACTGAAATGAAGACCTTTCATTTGGATATTGGTACCAGGAAAATGAGATTCTGAGGCTAACGTAACATTTTGAGTTCAAATGTGATGGTTGTAACATTGCACAGCGCCTCAGAGCAACACTAACATTGATGTTTAAAACCATTTTCATAAAACAAGCAAAGACACATTCACAAACCTTCCAAACCTACCCACCCAAATCTGAACACACACATACTGTACACACACAAATACATTTAATACCCTCTGATTAAAAATATCCATCATCTGCTGATGGGCAAGAGTGTAGGGAAAAGAGAGAGAAATGAAGCTGTGAGCAAGGTACCAGCACTAACATTTCATAATAGATTACTATAGCCTGAAGAATCAGGGCAGCAATCTAATTTGGACTATCCGAGACATAATATTGTAGTGCAGAAAGTATCTAATGACTATGCACTGTACTTACAGAATACATGCATAGGAATTATTTAAACAAATCTACTATGCTATAGTTTAATACTTAACAAATAAAATATCAGTATGTATCATAGCCTAATATATATCTTGAGGATGTAATTCAACAGTATCTGCAGTATACGAAATTAGCCTCACAGAAAACTTTCATTACGATTGCCTTTGTTTCTCCGTCTCAGTCATTACGTAACAACCACATGTGCAAAAGCCTCCATTCTACACAACTTAATAACTGAGCACAAGGCCTTTAATGTGACAAAATTAAACACATATAACACATGTACACTCCCATGCAACAGTGCCAACAGAACACAGCAGCACTCACCCTGTGCGGCATCATATACTGTATATCCTTCGTCCTTCAAAGTCACACGCTACACTTTCCGAATTTCACATCACACACTCCCGTTTTCTTCACATAGAGTCAGCTGCAGCCCGCTTGCCTCTACAAGCATGCCTCTTGTTCATACACACCACACTGACATGCTGCGAGGAGCTGCCGACCGCTACTCTCCATCTCCAAGTCAAACTGAGTGAGAGAAATTCACTTTTTCCTTTTTTTTACATGTTCTGTGAGGCAGTTGTTATGGTGATAGGATACAAAGACAGCTCTGGCAGCCAATGTACACATGAGTGGGTAGAGCACTGAGGTTGTGTTTGCGTTTTGTGCTTGTGTGTGTGTGTGTGTGTGTGTGTGTGTGTGTGTGTGTGTGTGTGTGTGTGTGTGTGTGTGTGTGTGTGTGTGTGTGTGTGTGTGTGTGTGCGTGTGTGTGTGTGTGTGTGTGTGTGCGTGTGTGTGTGTGTGTGTGTGTCCCTGCTTCAGATACTACCTTGAAGAGACTCTGTGATGATTTGCCACTGATCAGCTGGATCTGATGTGTGTTTTATTGCCTGAAGGCTGATATAAACGATGTATCTGCTTTGATGAGGGACTTAATAAACTCTAAATATTTTCTTCATCTCACTGTCTCTCTCTCTCTGGACAATATCTTCAAATCGTCTATCCTGATATTGGTCATTTTTTAAATCTTAATAATGATAAATATTACCAGGATATGCCTGTGAATGTTCTCATTCGTCCAGGTCATCGTTATCCTCAAAGCAATTTCAGTCAAAAACAACTGGACTGGTTGTTTGTTACCAGGATATGGACTATTTTCTTGCATTTCAATAAAAAAATGATCTATAGTATATAAACTTAACACATGGTTATACCTATTTTTGTATACTTCATACTGTATGTTAGTAAAACAGCACCTGTATGGTTGTTCCAGCTTTGCTCCAACGTGCACAGATCAGTGTGTAAAACGTCATTCATTACGTAAATATTGCTGTAACGCAGCTCAGATGCTAGGTTTTTTTCCCGACATTGCATTACGATGGCCAATACGGACCGCCCATTTTCTTGAGCCGATATTTGGAGCCGGTACTACTTTTTCTCCCACAATTTACATCATAAATATTACACAATGATGATAACAAATGTTAAGAGTCTCAATTTTTAAAAAAAGGAACATTTATTGAACTCAAAAAAAGGCGTCTCCAGCAACACGGAGCTGCATGTGTAAGCCTGTCTGTAAATAATACCGGGGGATAAACAACGCAGCAGCCCACATCGGCCAATACTGATACACCTAAAAAAGGCAAATATTGTCCGATGTATCGTCTATCCCCAGTTTTTGAAATATACTGTATATGATTATATCGATTTGCTCAGCCCATATTAAAACATTTATATTAATTTCAATATAACCCTTAAAAACAGAAAAATAACTTATTTGACCCACCCCTCTAAATATGAATACATAGGTAGGGGAGTTTTACATATTTCAAAATCAAAAACATTTCCAAAATTTGCTGGATTTTACCCTTTGGCAACATTAAAAAATCATCCAGACTTTTATCTCTGCATGTCTTTTATGTCTCCTCCTTTAGATACTGCAATTCTCTTTCTTCCTGACTTAGTCAAAAACTCTCTGTCATGTTCTCAGCCAGAATACTGTGGAAAATCCTTCAGCTGGTACGGAGAGATGACTGTGGACCATTTTATTTCAATCATCCGTACGCCGATTAGTGATTTCCTATTACTTGAAGTAGCAATAACTTATTGACTATTCATGATGGTCTGGATGTAGCATTCTTTCTGTTGTTTTCTGGGAAGCAAACTGATTTTTTTTTCATTTAAAAAGCAAAACCATAACCACCTTATAATAACAACCATAAGGCATTATAATTATTATTATTATTATATATAATTATTTCTGAATCAATAAAACCAGTGTTAGCAAAAATGACATCCAATATGAAAAAGAACTAGGGCTTTGATAAAGGGGCTATAATTCCATTTATCGCAATACTGCAAGCAAGGCAATATAGTCAGATTGTTTTTAAATGTCATTTTAAGAAATGGTATAAAGAACACACCACCATATACCATTACAACACTACTATATATATATATATATATATATGTATACTATACACTGTCTGCTATAAATCTTTGCATGTAAACTATTAGTCAAAAATCTATACATTGTTTTTGAGAATCGTTACAGTATAATAAAACATAATATTTAAATGAAGTACAGTAAGAGTTGTGGGTGGCTCAGTTGGAAATCTATAGTCATATTTTCCAATATCCAGCTTTTAGCACCGACTCTATGCAGGGCTCAATAGTTTCCGGGTTACAGCTTTTTCAAATTCTTGATTCTGTCATTCTGGCAGACACTACCCTAATGTAATACTGCCATCAGCCTGTCCGTGCCAAGACACTTGCCTCTGGGCAAGGGGATTTCTGTGGGAGGCCCTGATCTCCACTGATAACATGTGAGTTCACTGGTAAAATCCATCATACTGTATACACAAGCACACACAAATACACCTTATGTCACTATGGTGATCTAAATCCCAGCAACCACCTATTTTGTTACCACTCTGTAAAGGTACCTAGCACAATGATCCGATGCTAAAAGAAGGATGAAATACAAATTTCTCTTTTGCTTGTTTTACTAGCCGGTCCGGCTGCGTGTGGCTGTGAAAGAATGTCGGTATTATACGTGAAAGCCATGTGTAGCAAACCCAGACATTGCTGAACTTTTTTTCTTTCAGTACAGTACAGTACAGGTCCTTTAAGTTGATTATATATGATATCTTGGTTGTTTTGAATTAAAGATGTGTAATTTTGGTATAGACAAACAGATCCACTCAAAGTGTGTGTCTGTTTGCTGTCAGTGTTTGTATTATTTTATGTGGATCCCAGGAAGATTAGCATCAGCTGGAAAAGAACATAGAACAAATATGCAGCTTGTGTACACATACACTACTGTTCCAAGGATGATGTAACCCTGCTGTGCTGGATCAAGTCAAAAGAAGAGAGGGACAACAAACAAAGACAAGAAAAGGAAGGACCAAATGACAGATAGTGTCTAATCTTAGTGCAGCAGGGCAAAAAACTGCAGCAATAATCAACTCAGAGAATCTGTGGCAATTCACCAACTTGTTAAACCAAGAAAATATCCTGCAGATTCAGTTGGTTGCTCATTTCAGTGTCTTCGCCTGCTCTCCATGTGGTTAGAAATTACTCTTAAACTACACCATTTGATATGTGTCAGTACCAGACGGGAAATATCTAGAAAATAATCTGCTATACATAAGATTTTGAATAAAAATCATTCTAGATTTGGAATTTGAATTATGTTGACTTTGCAGTCATTCTGTAACCCGTGAGAAAAATGTAACTTCACTGCAGTATATAACAGTAGTAGCCAGGGTTTAGGGAACCTCCTCATTTTGAGGGGCAGCCTTGTGACTCCTACTGTATGAAATCTCTTAGAATTACAGGGACAAGTCATCAAAACAGCAGCAGGACTTCAAAAACCTCACCAGTGCAGGATACTGCCCTCTCCTACTTCCTTTTTATTTTAAATATATTGGCACTTTTGGATACGTGTCCTGAATACTATGCAGCACCTTGTAAAAGATCACCAATCAGATGCAAAAATGAGTGGAAGAGCTACTGCAGCTAGCAGGAAAAAGATGATAAAAGTTCCTTCAGTACCCTGAGGAGGCTCTTGTCTGCTCCACCACTAAGGGGGGATTATCTGACAGTACCTGATAAAAGCCTGGGTAGGAGGCCAAAAATGACAGCGACAACATGACAACCCCTGCCTCCCCTGCTGTCTTCCCTGCCTCTTTTACTCACTGTTTTGAGGCTAGTTTTTATTCTCCTTCTATAAGGTGTTTTTGCCAAAGCTTCATAAAAAGGAGGTGTACACACTCCATGTCGAGTTTAATAGCTAATGTGCATCCATGTATGAGACGTAAAGCATATACATATGTGTGTCAGACACTTCCACTGCCCTATATTTACACTCATTACCACATGGCTACATTGCCCCTGGTCCCTCGCAGCTGGCCTACAATACGCTGTGCCATGGATGAGTAGTAATTACAATGTTCACCAACATGATGCTTCTTCGGGAGGATCATATACCGGCCTAATGGGAGCTGGCCCGTAAAATACGCACATGTTCTAAAGAGTCACAACTGCTTAGGCAACAAACAAAGTGAGTCAGTGCGGTGGATCATGGGTATGTTCTGGGGACAGTCAGACATCAGAATGATATGAGTACAGCCTAAACAGTTGGGAAATAGCAGACATGGAAGTACTGTGTTACCCCATTGACACAGGGTCCTGCTATCACTGCAAGCTGCATTACAGATTCTGTATCATGAAGAGAGGCATATGGTTACGGTCAAAGATATCCCCACATTTACATCAACGGCCACTGTCTATGTCTACATGTGACGGACAATGATGTGTTCAAATTTGACAAGGTGTTCAAACCTAGGTCTTTGTGTAGTGAAGTTCATTTCCCAGGGGAATAGTTACTGATAGTTGTTTTCAATCAAACTGACACTGATCGTATTGTAGGTGCAAAAACTGACTCACATGAGGCTACTTTGTGCTTCCTGCTCATCAGGTGTACCCTGTCAGCATCGTGCTGTCATATTTGCATTGTGAAGCCTATTCAGATGCCAGGTGACTTGTCTATTCAGCCTGTCTGACAGTGATGTGGAAAATGGTCATGACACTGAATGATGGTCTGATAAATGAGTCCCAACAGTGTCATTGATGAGCAGCACAGTTGAAACTGTAGTGGTTAATTTAATTTAATGATTTACTTGTATGCATTCTGTTAATAATTAAACATGTAGGACATTTTGTATATACACGTTGTAATATTCCAAATTGCAATCATCATGAGGAGGCAGAGATTCAAGGAGTGTCCTGTCTATTAATACAAACCTATCAAAAGCATTAGCTGACTACGTTTCGTCGTATGAAACAGAGATGCTTTTACTACAAACTGCGGCATCAACAATCAGTTACACGTTAAAAGAAACAAATGTGTGTAGTCTCGTGTGTAACACAAACACCCTTATCTGGCACAGAGTGCTCCTGATTCTCTGTCTCTCTGTGCTGTGTTGACAGTCACTTATATAAAGGCTGGAGCGAGAGAGGGCAAGCCTTGACATCCGTCTCCCAGATGCTTTACGCATAAAAGAGGCCATCCTGCTGCGGGTGCACTGCATTTTAATTAGACACAAACCTAGAGACACAACTCCATATTAGATAAGACGCAGAATCTGGCTACATTCGCACACAACCCACTCACTCAACAGCTTTTAATAGCAGTAGAAGTAGTCTCAAGTAATACGTTTGTGTCATAATAATTGTGTTTTTTTATTTATGTGCCATATTGTCTTAGTGTTTTATTTAAAGTCAATATTTGTCAAAAACAACTTAAAAAGAAGTGAGGTAACTGATTTAAAGTACAAGCCATATTCTATCACGGGCAATTTAAATATAAGTTTTGGTAAGTCGTGCAAGGGTGAGTTATAGTGTTGACAGTAAGGGAAGCAAACACATAGATAGATAGAGACTGATAGAATGAAGATGACGCAGTATTGGAGTATTGTAAAGTTTGCAAAAATGGGTCTTTTTTATAAGCTTGTATAAATATGGCCTTGCAGTTTCAGTCACAAACAGAAAATAAAAGGAAGCAAGCTGTCTATTCCCTCAGCTCCCTATCTGAGGAAGATGAAAGCAAGAGGCTCCACGTAAGCATACTAAGATGCATCCAATCTTCCAAGTTTTAGGAAAAACCAGAAAGCAAACCGTAGAGACTGTATAGTGAACCGAACTGGTCTATCTTTCATCTGACTCAACGCTCACTATAACAACAGAGACTCCTCTTTTTAAACCTCTTCTCTTTAGAACAAAAAAAACAGGCAAATGGCTTACCTGGTTTTATTTGTCAGTTTGTCAGTTTATTCTATAATTCATGGATTTATTGCAGAGTAGGAAGGTCTAGAAGCATGTTCCCATTAAAAATGCAACAAAATGATATGGTGTGGCAAAAACGCAAGAAAATGGAGTCACGTGAAGGGATGATAGAAGTTAAAAGGGGACGAGGTTAAGAGATAAGAAAAGAGTGGAGAAGTAATCTATTTACAGCTCTAAATATTTCTTATCCCAGGTGATATTGGTCTGTCTTGAAATGTTAAGATAATAAAAGCCAGAGTAACATCCTACTGTAACATTGTAGAGTTGTTGTCAAAGGAGAGTCAACCGTCAGATTATTGTTTATTCACTATAGCAAATAATGGCTCAAACAGGCTCGCGGTTTGCTGCCTGCTACTAAAAAGCACTAGCATCTTAAAAAACCTGGGTTGTTCATCGAGGGTAAGCATGTAAAAGTGTGCTAAATTATGAATCAGTAAGTTTTATTTTGTAAGTGTGTGTGTGTGTGTGTGTGTGTTTGTGTGTGTGTGTGTGTGAGAGAGAGAGAGAGAGAGAGAGAGAGAGAGAGAGAGAGAGAGAGTGCGAGTGAGGGAGTGTTTGAGTCTTCAGAGAATTATTTTGAGTTCCATGACAAATTACAACAATCATCGTTTGCATATGCAAGTGGGCAAGATTTAGATCAATCAACATTTCACACACACAAACTAACAGCAAACAAAAGCAGAAAAATACCTCTTGTAGATAAATACAGTATAGTATAACAGCCTCTGGCAAGTCAGAAAAATGTTACTCTCTTTAACACATCAAATGCGAGTGCAACGTAAAATCTTAGCCCATCTTAGCAAACACTAGGGCAACTACTGAACTATGGCTCTTTCTTTTCATTCATCCTAATATCAACAGATGGATTTAAAAAAAAACTTTTTGTACAAAGTATAATTATTATTCATCCAGAAAGTGGCCATATGTTATCAATCGAGCCATTGATGTCAATTCTATAAAGAGCAGGCAATATTCATGAGGACCTGTGCAACCTAATACAAAAGCCCTGCTATGAATACTACCTCTGTGAAGCGTACACTATTTAAATATTTGGGTACGTATTCATTTCTCTCCGTGGTAACATTTTTAGTGCCATACTTTGTGGTACTGTTGTATTGGACTGTATCATTTAGAGCCTAATCAATACAATTTATGACGCTATTTTAACGAAACAAAAGGTTTCACTGCATTAGACTGCACGAGAATTGAAGATACCAGGTTGATCTGTAAATACTGTGCCATCCAGTGTATCATAGGCACCACGTCGTGTTACTGTTGTGAACTGTGTTTTCATGCTTCCTGGATTGCATGATTGGAGTGCAGTCATTAGCTCTGTGGGCAAGCTCTGCCTGTATCACTCCAACAGAAGCCAAGTCAGTGCCAGCCTGACACAACATAGAATAAAACTAAGTACTACTGGTCCGTACTGACGTATTGTGATATATTTAAATAAAAACCATGATGCTATTCATTGTGGAGCGTAATATTTGTCTGCAATAAAGTTTAGCTACATGTACTGTATATGCTGTACATAGTGTAGGGCAGTTTGTATGTTTGTGAGCACCATGGAGACGTGATTCACTCTCATTGCATTCACCAAAACTTTTTTTTTTAATATCTGATATTTTGCCTTTCAACATATACAGTATTGCACAGTTGACAAATATTTTTTGATGGCTGTCCATTACTGTTTTGTTGCAGTTACATGTGATAATCTGTATTCCTATGAGAGTGGGGAGGTTGAAAGAACTCACCACAAACATATGGTATGAGTATAAAACACTGTCAAGTTCAAAGATGATGCTGGAATGTGTGTAGCCTGCTGCACTACAAACATTCCTGAAGGGAACTTTATTTGCATATGTTGTTTTAAAGCAACAAATCTGAGCAGCTAATTGGGCTATCAGCAAACTGAAGCAGTGTACAGTACAATGCCACAATAATATCTCATGACATACTGGGCATATGAATTAGCAACAATATGGTTTTGTAAGGTTTGCATGGATGCTTTCGGCCCCTTTCTTTGCAGTAAATCCAAGTTGAGCCTTCAGCTTGTCTGATACTCAAATCAAAGGTTTTCAGCTGATAATTCCTATAAAAAAAATACTGGTTTCCTTAGTGAGTGTTAAGCCGTTCAGAAGCCCACCACCTACAGGTGGATTTTACAATTAACATTATATCTTACTGGTGGATTCAGTAAATCTGTCCAATAAAAGAACATATTAATTAACATTCTTGGTGTAATGTGGGTGTTTAAACTCCCCTAAGAGACACAGAGCTGCTGTGTGCTGCTTCACGCCTGTTGGAACAGATTGGTGTTACTGTGTTTTATATGTGTTTCTATAAGCACTTCTGCCTCTATCCATGTCTGTTTAGACTTCAGCCTTCAGTATGTTTTTCTGAGAGACAGACCGACAAACAGGAAGACAGACAGGGAGAGAGAGAGAGGGGAGAGAGAGAGAGAGAGAGAGAGAGAGAGAGAGAGAGAGAGAGAGAGAGAGAGAGAGAGAGAGAGAGAGAGAGGGAGAGAGAGAGAGAGAGAGAGAGAGAGAGAGAGAGAGAGAGGGAGAGAGAGAGAGAGTGTGCTTAAGTAATCTCCAATGCCCATACCTAACAGGCTTAAATTGTAATGCTCTCAGCTACAAAAGACCAATATACTGTATGACAGAGTGTGGACCCAAGGAATACGATTTTCTGAGGGGGGAATCTTCAACCTTTACTGTATAGCGGCAAAATAAATCTCTGAGTAATTTGATACACTCTTAAGCTTAGGGAGAGAACACCAGGTGGAAAAAACACTTGAGGCTTGAGGATGAAATGTATTGGACTCATTCACACATACAGTGTGTACACAGGCATTCACTCTCTCACACACACACACACATACACAGACACACACACACACACACACACACGCACAAAATAATACCTACTGATTCATAATTTAGCACACTAACCATATTTTATTTATGATGCATGAGTGCAGTAAAAAGGAAATACCCCCAAACTCAATGACAGTGATGGCGGTGCAGTTACTATAGCAACAACATCTAACACATCATTGACTGCCATTCAATTCCGCACCTCTCTGGTGAGGATTTTGAAAGAAGCACAACCCCACCGCTTGCTTTGTTCACATTAGAAGATGGGTCACATGAAGTGTTAACTGAAAGCAAATAAAGGGCAACCCGAAAAAGAGACAAAGAGAAACAAAAACGCCTCTCTGAACTCTAGCCTAAAGCCACCCTTTACCATCTGCTGACACAGCATGCACATACCAATACAGTTACCCTATTATGTGGGCTATCTCTGTTTCTAAACTATATAAAATGAGACACAATAGGACAGACAATTGAATCGGATTCAATCCCTCCAAAATATATGAAGGCAATCTTCATATAATGTGTCCTGTTGAGGTAAAAGCTGTCGCTCATACATCAAACAGTAAAAAAATCACCTTTGAATAGGAGGTCCAAAAAAACTAAATATATTAGTACTATAATATTGCTCCTTTACAAACTACTATAAACCTTCTTTCTCTATGAATATCTAAATAAGAACACTCGGTGAAAGTGACCTGCATTTACTGTACTCATGAGTCATTTTAGCAGTAGTGTGTTTAGTCTAACCTCTGTGGCACGGCTCCTGGATGCTCTTTCTGAACGTAGCAGCATGCTGCCTCTTGAGTAATCCTTTCAGAAGCACTGGAATATGTTTTAGCTCAGTGTGATTTCTAGTATTCCTCTTGATGAACTACAGTTTGAGCTTGCTCTGACAGGGTAGGCTAGAGCCCGGAACAAAGCACAACCTCTTTCCCACTCATCAACACACTCACAATCATGCACAGCACAGGCTTATTGTATATGGACCCCCAAACACATTCTGCTGTACGCTCAACCAATTCAACCCACCCTCCTGGCCACACTGGCAGTATGGCTTTGTCCAGCATTGTCTCTTCCATCAGTACAATTGAGCTCTGGCTTACTTGCCAACCCATTAGTGCAAAAGCAAAAAAAGGCATTGGCATAAATAGGAACACACATTTAAATATGCAACTCTATGTGGATGACTACAAAAAGCAGCACACATAGACAAGATCTCTGTGAAAGGCAACTATTAATAGGTGTTCTTAAAGTGATAAAACACTTCAAATGGATGGGCTCTATATTCATGTTGGCACAGGGCGAGGAGTGTATTAAACTGGTATTGTACTGGGCTGCTCTGAGGTTATGTGGCAGAGAGCAGTCCCTGACTGGAGTGGTGTTGTGCACAGTCAAGCCACAATTGCACAGATCATCTGGTTAAAGTTTGTGTAATAAGGAAATAACCACAGAAACCACAATGCTTATGTGCAGATCAAACTTGTCATTCTGACTAAATATTCTGCCGTTTCTACTGCATGTCAACAGGCACACTGTTCCATGAAAGTCTCAGATCAATTAAAACTTATTTCTCCACAGATTACTCCCTCAGGACTGTTCGTTCCTGCCAGTCCTCTCCCAGTGCCTCCACCCAAAACACAGAGTAACTGGGGCAACAGATACCAGCACCATATTCTTTTTTAAGAAGTCTGGCCAAAGTGTCACCTTGTGTCTAAAGGGGATCTTACACTAGATCATTTATTGACACTCGATCAAGAATTAGGATCAAGCTGTACAACCCAATCACAGTATAGCATCTTATTGTGCCATTCCCACCCCTGAAGGCTCCTGTTTTCCTGAAGGAGTCCTTATTGCTGGACATACAAGTGGTTTCTGTGCATCTCGGAGAGCCTGGCCATGAAAATACCACAAGTTTGCTTGGCTTGCTGCCAACACACTCAGCAGGTGCACTTGACTGCAATCTGCGCAGAACTGCAGGTTTCGCAAAAAAATAGAGGCATATACTGTATGTACAGTAAGCTGAATATGTGGTCTGAGACCATAGACGTTAAAATGGATTATTATCAAGACCAGGTGGCAGACACTGACAAACATCTGCAAACCATCAGGTGTACCTGCTTGCAAGGTAGTCAACATCGTGTTTGAGGACTGAGATGGAAAAAGTGACTCAAATGTGACTGTTTGGAGCCTGCTGAGCTGGTGGAGATGATTCTTTTTGTCAGCCACAGTTTCTACAAGTGTTGTTTGACATTCAAAAGATAAGACTTTGTGTTGAGAAATATCAGTGTGCAGTCCAAATTACAGTCCATAAATTCCATCACATGAAAATAGATCTGTATTGTTGTTGTTTCTATGCATGACTGTGTGTCTGTGTTTGTAAGCGGGGGGAATGCATGCTGTCATCAGAATAAAAGAGTCCAGAGAAAGAAATAGCTGAATCAGGTCCAGTCATGTGCTTTTAGACAGACACACAAACAGACACCAGGACACAGGCAGGCAGGCAGCATGGGGACAGAGCCAAGAAATGTAACACAACAAAACAGACCAAACCAAATTTGTAATACAGAAAAAGTATACTCCACTACATTTGAACCTTGGCTGCAAACAGAGAGGCAACAGAAGAGGCCAACCAGAATGTTCCAAGCTGAGACGGGGGGTATGTGGGTAGTGTATTTATTCAGTCAGATGATTATTAGAACTCTATTGTACGTTATGCCTCTGGCATCCTATTCTACAGTCATCTATTCATACTGCCTGACCTAGAATGATGTCTCCTGCTAGTGGGATGTTATACTGTATGGAGCAGAAACTATACAATGTGTTATTTCTTTATTGTGAAATGAACTTGTGCAATGAGGTATAGCATCATCAAGACCAAACAGCAAGTCCAGTTCCAGTTCGGTTAAATGGATGGATGGATACAAAATGCATGATACCTCCATTTTCAAAAACATCAGTGGTGATCAGTCGAGCTTTGTGCCAGCTAAATGGCTTTTTGTTGGGTTTACATCATCAAAACAAGATACATTTTTCATTCTAATAGTATAGGCATTTGACTATGGTGTACAATATGATCAATAATGCATTCCCTACACTGAAAATATCAGAAACTGATTGGCGGAGGGCCAACTGGGAAATTAGTATATTTAACGAACCTCTGCTTGTCCTGCAGCCCTTTGTCACTTAACCATATTTTAACAATGGTTCTTCTAAGAATACAATAATAAATCTCAATCAAATCTGTGAACAAGCTGCTACTAATTCACACATTTTTCTTCATGTCAATGCAGAACTTAGTGGAACTTTTAGGCCGGAATTATTGCTGAACTGATTTCAAATTTAAGGTAAAGTACAATGGACAGCATATTTGTCCATATACTCAAGTGCACTGACATAATACTTAACTTGAATAACGAAAACAGAGCTCAAATAAATAACATCAGCAGTACCTGCCGGCAGAGACCCCCATACTGTTGCGCTTACTGGGGTGTGTTGTGAAGAGCCTGGGGCTTTAGTTTCAATATGGCCTGATTTCAGACACAACATAATCAATTCCTTCTAATCTAATCTAATCTAATCTAATCTAATCTAATCTAATCATCTAATCCGTCTCATCACAGTCTCTCTCTTATACGCAAAGACACCCTTCTCAGGTTAAGTGAAAACTAAAGGGGAGGTAAGATAGTTTTGGGGTGACGAAGTATAACACATTGGAGAACAGTTCAGCAATTTACCACGTAGCTTACACACATAATTAAAAAGCAGTGGCACATAGAAGACACAAACACTTCTTGAGCAGTAGATCAGTGTAAGGAGTGTAATAAGGAATTTGTAATGTTAAATAAGAATGTCACTCTACAAGCCAGGGCCAAAATAAAATAACACAAATCCCACTTTGGTTTGTTATTTACACTGGCTGGATTCATATGCAAACAAAGGTGTAAAACCACAGAAAGGGCATGGTGTTAAACTGCAAATGATATGATGCAAACTGCAAATGATGATGTTTTTATACCCCATTCTATACTGTATCAATAATTGACTAAATGTACTTGTGGAAGACATGTTTGTGAGGAATATTTTGTAGAGTAGGTCAGGCTGCCCATTTGTGCTTTAGTTCAGGTCAAGGAGCCCGCAGGGCATCCTCTTGACAGCTGCCACCTGCTGAGCCCTCACTGACTGAAAGTGACAGCTCTGAGACTCTCAGCAGAGGTTAACAAAAATACTGTATGTGGCAATTACTTAGCTTAACAAGTTTACCCTCTATGTCCTCGCTATTATGCTGTTTTTCAGCTCTTAGCAGCGTTGTTTATCTGAAACAAAAGTACACACAGGGAGGCTGTCTCCATCAGAGGGAAGCACTCCATCATAAGAAGAAGAGAAGCACTATGATAAATGACAGTAAAGACCACAAAGCAAATTCGGTCCTAGTGAGACCCACTGGCACACACACATTGTCAGGTGCATGCACACGTGTATACAGGAATGTTTGCCAACCACAGACGAACACACAAATATGTTTGTCTTACTAACTCAGAGATCCAAAAACAAAACACAACTACTACACACACACGCATACACGCACGCACGCACGCACACACACACACACACACACACACACACACACACACACACACACACACACACACACACACACACACACACACACACACACACACACACACACACACACACACACACACACACACACACACACACACACACACACACACACACACACAAAGAAACAGACATAGTGATCCAAGCCTACGGTTAGTAACTGAACCAGTGCAGAGAGAAACATTAGCATTATGTCAAGGTTTCAGACAGGACTGCACCATCTCTTCACACAGCCAACATGCAGCAGAGCATAACAACACAACAAAAGCCAGAGAGAGAGAGAGAGAGAGAGAGAGAGAGACAGAGAGAGAGAGACAGAGAGAGAGAGAGAGAGAGAGAGAGAGAGAGAGGATGAGGGGTGAGTTGTGTACTGTTCAGGAATAATTAGAGGGAGAAAGTGTGAAAAACAGAGAGTCAGAGGAAGAAAAAGACATGTTTACACCAGAGATTATGATAAAATTAAAGAGATGATGAGAGCAATTGGGGTACCTTACTATTGAGTCTGGCCTTCCTTGCTTTTCTAGCTTTTCTTTCTCTTCTCTCAGCTGCTTGTCTTCTGCCCAGAGCGGATCCCATCTCACAAACACACTGACACGCTCCACGTCACACACACACTCCCGTAGGTCAGCTACAGTCCCAATGCCAAAACATCATCCACATGGCTATATCCAGTCCCCCTCCTCTCGTCTCCTCTTCTCTCTCCTTCTCCTTCACTACCTTTCGTTTTGTCAAATTGGCACATAAAAACTCACATGGTCACTCACACAAACACTCAACCATGCACAGGCGCACACACTCCTGTGGATGCACAGACAGACGGAGAGTTGGTAAGGGGTGATTTTGCAGGATACTGGAGAGAACAGAGGGAGGGGTGGGGAGAGAGCTACTGTAGAGAAGAGGGAGGGAAAATAGAGGGAGAAGAGAAAGCGTAAGACGGGGGGAGGGAAAACAGAGAGAGAAAATCAGGGGGAGAGTGGGTGGGGTGTGGAAGCAAGGAAAGATAAGAATATCCAAAATGACAGGAAATAAAGGAAACATCGGTGCATAAACTGCACAGTGCGTATTGTTGTATATTGTATGTACCTACGCTTAACCACGATGTCTGTTGCACTCTGTCACACTTGGTTCATTGCTTGATTTATTTGATGTTAGCTTTATTTTGATTTGATTATGTTTTTATGCTTATTGTTACTCTGATCCTTTCCCACCTTTGTATTGAAACTGTTGCAAAATAATTTCCCTCGGGATAAATAAAGCTTCTTGAAACTTGAATCTAGACACAAAATACTGTAGGAAGCTCGTGCAATCTCTGTTATTACAGTCCAAACAAAGTGTCACATGACAGTAGGAGCTTTATGACTAATGCTAATGTTTTTATATCTTAGTGATCTGAAAATATGATGACATAATTATTTAAATACATAATGCACAATTGCTAATGCAAAATTGCTTGCACAAATAACCCCACTTACACGCGTCACACAATATTCACACATCAGCACAAAAACAGAGCCACATACTGTACCGCATATTAGAACAAGCAAAAACCATTTCAGCTGAGCCCCTCTCTACAAGTGTAAGAATAGTCTTAAATCCCAAGTTCCATGTCTGTATTTGTTTGTGCGTGTGTTCTTGTTTCTACCCAGATATGTCTACTTTTTTTTCAAAATACTAACTTTCTCTTCCTTTTAGGGGATCATCTACAAGGGGGGCTTTGTGTGAGGGATTCCCCATTGAAAATATACTCTCATTCTGTGCCATGCAGCTCTGTGTGTATGTGCGTGTGTCTGTGTCTGCGCATGTTGTGCTAGTGTGTGTGTATTATGCAGAAATCCCACACCAAGTTGCATGATGGCTGCAGTGCAGTTGCAATAACACTGCCCCGATGGGAGGGCACAAAATGCTCGGTGGGATCTGGCATCTCAGAACAATATAACACCTACAATGAGCTCCATTCTCTGTGTAGTTTCATTGCGCATTGAAAATAATGCAGGAATTCTCATTCATAAATACAATAAGCTGCGTACAACAATATAAAGCCTCAGTGTAGGAGGAATAGCATTACACTGCAAAATGTTTTATGGGGGAGCCATTTGTGAATTATGCTTTCCTATTAATATTAGCACAATAGAGCACAGCAGAAATGCCCTCACTCTGGCAGTGTGCTCTGTGGAGTCTGTGACCACGTTACCAAATAGTGCATTACTAAATGCTCTCCACTACTGTATATGCCTCTTTAGTTTCTTCCAACCGACCCCCTCACTAGCCATATCTAAGGCCATGATGCCCAGGGCTTTCGTTCATTATTATATATACAGCATAGCTTTCTCTCTATAGTTCTATCCAGCTGGCCATTTCATATTTCAAGCCTACTTTCAATATATATTTTATTGGTTGCAGAGGTAGTTCTCCAGAACATGTATAAAGAGTTCCTCATGAGGCCACATATATCTGCACTGATCAATTCCTCAAGTAGGCTGAAGCATTAGTCTATCCTTCATGAATAAGACAGCAAGAAGAAGATGATCTTGATCTCAACCTGTCACTGTGACAAGTGGAGGAATGACACGTAAATCTACAATATTTACCCCTGATTTGGGATGCAGCCATAAAAACACACAACATCCTGATTTTAAATGAGGACTCAACATACAGTACTGACATCATATACAGTAGCTTGAGTGTAAAGTTAGAGGTTTGGAATATAAATGTAATACAGTGGAAACAATATGCATGGGAAAAGCTTATTGTAAAATCAATATTTAGACATTCAGCAGTCAATGAGTCAGCTTTAGAAAATCACACAAAGGTCTAACAAAAAAAGGAATTGGACTATTTCTATCACTAGAAGCCCTTTGTCACACTACAAGAAAGCCACACATTCTGCAGCCCTGTCCATTACATGGCTGACCTCCAACACTTAACACCCACACACATGCACTCTTCATTCCCTAAAAGTATACTATGTAAATGTTTTATGCATCCACTCTGAGTGGTTAACCAGGATAGTTTTGTATTGAGGAGGTCTGGTTGGATCGGGTGTAGTGAGAAAAAAAAGAATGGGAAAATCCTATCAATTATGACCTCATTTGAAACTTTAGCCTGCGGCTGATGAGCTCCATACCAGCAAACTAGGCTAATGCTTGACCTCTGCCTGACAGGGCAGTTTGCTGCAGGATAAATAGTGAACATCGTGACTGCCAAGGCTGCAGGAGTCACCCATAACAAGATTTCCCTCTTTACCCCTGGTCATTATGCAACAAAAACACATGTGCCATCCAGGAAAAAAAGAGAGAGGGGCAAATGTCAATGTCCCATTACTTTGTAACATCACTTCCTTAAAGCTCATCTTCCCTAATGTGAGCACAAGTGAATATTTTGGTTTTATTAGCAGTGTCTAGACATAGGCCTCTAAAAAGCCTTTAACATTCATGGTTGAATAATTAGCATTCTACTTTGAATGATGCAAATATTAATATACAATTTAGAGTATCTAAACTCAGTTTTCAAAGTATGTTAGAGAGGAAACTTTTTATTCAGCTGCATATATCAAGTATAAATTAAGCATGTACTGTAGTTAGATAACAGTTGGCTCTGACTTCAACATGTTCACTGACATGAAATCAAATCTGGAGTTTGTACAATCAAATCACTTCTTTCATTCAACTCACCAACTCTCCAAAGACAAAGCTCTTTTGGTTTACTCATTGCAAAGAAAAAGCAAAATAAATAAATAAATAAAGCTCAAACCACACGGTGACTTTCACATTCCGGTTTGTACTCAGTGAGATAGTGTAAGTGGCTGGGAGTGGCTTTTCTCCAATTGAGAATTTTACCAGTTCCACTTCTACTGCGCTGTGAGGCAAACAAATCACAACACATTCTCTCTTAAGAGATGATTTATTGTGTGAAATTACCAGCTCAATTGCAGCTAGGCAGAAACTGATCTTGGTTGAGTAACACTGATACACTCTGTCATAGCAATGTAGCACAGTAGCAGACTGCAGCGCCTCACACCAGACTGATCAGACAAGAGGCAATATTTGAGAGTATGACTCATCCCTCTCATTCACTATTTCTCATTCTCGTTCTCTCAGACACTCTCAGCAGGACACACTCAATGCACATGAATATACAGTGGATGGGCAAGATAGCCTAAGAATGAACTTAAAGGTCCCTCTCTTTCTAAGAAACCATTTTTTAGTGACATCTCAAATGCCCCACACAGTGAAGGACTCCCAAAACAGGCCATATTTTTGGCCTCTATTTTCCAAATGTTCAACTAAATACAGAAAAATCTCTCACACTGAAGTGAATCCTGACAGAGGAAGGCCCTGATGAAGGGCCACATTTCTGCAAAGACATTGCCTGTTGCCACAAACTATTACCTTTTTGTATATAAAAGAGGGGGACAGGTATCAAGGATTGGAATCAAAACTGCAACACAATGACATCAAACAAATGCGTCCACGCTGTCGGAGACTTGCAAAAACAGGGGACCCTGGCAGAGAGAAAGAAAAGGTTGAAAGTGTGGTGTTCTAATAACATTTGCGCTAAGCAGGCAGGCTTAGCAGATTTCTTTGAAAAAGCTGAAAGGCTAAATAAAAACAGAAAGTTTTACAGATAATATTTCATTTTATCTACACTGTGTTCAGTCTCAGGGATAGTAAATGTTGAGTTGATACTGAAAACCTGTGCAGGCAGACTTTTTTTCCACACATAGAATCGATCAGGAATCAATAAGGGAATCGATAATGAATCGGACAGATAAGTAGAACCGATACAATCTTGTACTTTCAAATTCCTAATATTGAGCAGTATTTCCCAATATCCTGGATAGACTGAATGTTCTGAAGTGATGTTGTCCTGTCTGTTCTATAGGTTGAAAGCAACTGAGAAACATACAAAGGCAGTAAAGACAGCTGAATGCCTTACTGTGACAACTGTACGAGTAGAAGACACAAATGTAGCAATAATGCCGAATGTGCATCAGAGGCCCATTTACTAATACTTTGGATAAAATGGAAAAAAAACACCCACGCTTGCTAGGCACTTTAGTCGAGTTCCTCGTGATAGCAAGGCTTAAAAATATAATAACGTTTTATCATGGGATATATATGGAGCTCACTACAAAACTTAATCAGCAATGAGCCGTTAAACTATTCTCACTAGCATTAGTCTATTAGCTACAAGACAAGCACGCCTAAGAACATTAGTTACACATAAGGGGGTGATAGCAGCTTATTTTGTGGTCCCAGTAATAGCATTTTATCAATCAGATTATTATGTGATGCAGCATGTTTCAATTTCGTATGAATAAAATGTTATTTTCTCAGTGAAGTTGAGCTGAGATTGGAAAATGGACTTGTGACAAATGATCAAAACTACAGTTCCATTATTTGTAAGAAACAGCAGCTCCCCACTATTGTTCCCTTTCTCTCTTGAACACACAAAAACACACAATTGACACTGTTTATTCTCTCCTGCCCTCTGATGGGGTTTGATGCAAATGCATTCAATTCTCTCCGCTGTCTGTCCCACTTATTACACCCACACAAATATGCAGACCAAAACACACGCACACACACACACAGGCATACAGGCATACACACACACACACACACACACACACACACACACACACACACACACACACACACACACACACACACACACACACACACACACACACACACACTCACACACACACACACACGTTTTTTGTTTCACAGCCTGAAATGATAATACATGAAAAAATAGGTTTTTTTTTTCCCAGCATGATTTACACATTTTGCCCTACAACATTCAAGTGAAAGTTTTTTTCAAAATTTCTAGAATATCACTGTTGGAAAAGTGATGAGTCCCTTAAGAATAACCATTATAAAAAAATTCAGTTACAACCAATCACGTTCCAGATTACTCACCTAGTTAATTGGCCTCCACCTGACGTCAATTGTGGTGGTTTTTATTACTTTGGAATAAAATCAGCTGTTCCTTGAGGATTCCACTCCTAGTAGTGCATGGTAATACAAATAATTCACCAAATAGTTCAGCATACAGTTGTGGATAGGCACAAGTTAGGAGAAGGATATTAAAAGATTTCAAAGGCTTTAACTATCCCTCTGAGTACCGTTCAGAGACCAAAACTGAACTTTTTGGGCTGAACTCCAAGTGCTATGTTTGGCAGAAACCAAACACAGCACACCACCCAAAATACTCCATACCTACAGTGAAGCATTATGTTGTGAGCATCCCCAAAACACACCAACAATAAAAACAACACAGTGGCTAAGGGACAGGAAGGTGAATGTCCTAGAGTGGCCCAGTCAGAGCCCTGACCTGAATCCTACAGAACATCTGTGGATGGAAGTGTGCAGTCCAACACTGCTCACCACATAATTTGACTGAACCCGAACAGTTCTGACAAAGCGCTTTACAATTTGCCTCTTGTTCGGAGCTGCCATGCAAGGCGCTGTCCATCAGGAGAAACTTAGGGGTCAGTGTCTTGCTCAAGGGCTATTCTACAAGTGGAAAGGAGGAGCCGGGGATCAAACCCCCAACCTTACAATTAAAGGGCAATCCGCACTGAGCCCCAACTGACCACACTATTGCACAAAAGTCTGTTACATGTATTCTCAACCTGATATGAGAAATATGTCAATAACATTTAATTTATTTCAACCTTGAAGTTATTATGTACTCAATAGTTATATATGTACATGGACAGGGTATTAAGTGTTTGATAAGGTATAAAATAAATGTACAGTCTGCAGGAAATGTGTTACACAGAACCATGTCATTGGAAGCTGTCATTAGAAACTGTTTGGAAAAGGGAAGGCAATTTAAAAAAATAAACCATCTGTTTATCAAACTCTTGCCAAAGTCAGTCGGGAGAAGAGCAAAAACATCTTTTACATTGAGAAAAGCCTTCAGTGCCATTCTTTACTCTCGTTTCTGTGAAGAAATACTTTCAAGTTCTGATGCAATTTCAGCATCTAAGCTATATTCTCTAGGAGCTGCCATTGTTGTTTTGAATGAACAGTAGCCTTTTCATGTCGTGCTCACGACCTGCTACGCTCTCGACTGCAAGTAACTCCCCACATGACGACGATGAGTATATGGCCATTCAAGCACACAGACAAATGTACACGCATAACTGCCACTACACCCACCTATATTTTTATATATAACCTCTTCTTTTATTTGGTCAAATAACCATTCCCACATGCATGTTATGAATGACAGGACTGACTTGATTTTTATCTCTACTGTCTAATCTTAAAGGACCATGGCTCATTTGCCATGTGACACATGGGGCTGAAGGTTCAATACCACCCTGACTAGTTTGTTTTGAGCTCTATGTTGGTTGGTTGGTATAGGAACTTCAGTTTTGCGTGACGTACGTACAGAAAAATGCTTCTTGACTGTTCTGTATTGGTTCATAATACAGACATAAGTGTACCAATCCGTGTACACTTATGTCACTCAATGATCCACTTGTGCTGGGAGATTACCTACTCTGAAATAGGAGCTAAAAAAATCCCAAGAAATAGATGTACGATTGTTTTCTAGTTGAAGACAATCAAAATGTGACAAACGTCATCTGGTCCAAAAAAAAACATTGTCACACACACACACATACACACACACACAGCATCATCAAGATAAGCTCTTAGGACTCTGCGTGCCCTCAAGAGAGTACTTCAATTACAGTTGAATGAACCAACAAACACGTAATTGAGCTGTTACTAGGGTCCTCTTTCCAGGCAACTAGTAAAATAATAAAATTAAACGTAACCAGAGCCTCCCTGCACTTGCTGCAATCACTTGGCCTCCACACTATCCAAGTTTTGACCAAAGTTCTTTGTACTACGTAATGTTTTATTCACTCAATTTAGAAGGTTGCACAAAGCACAAGCTCTTCAGATGTCAGGATGACACAGCCCAGCTGTTTGGTCTTACCTTGGTGTGGAGCTTAGACAGTTGCTTTTCATCTAGGTGAGTCTGGGTGTAGACACGTCTCTTATAGCGGAACTGAAAAACAGAAAGACCAAAAGTAAGAAGCAAAGCAGGTTTTACCCTTGTTGTTTGTGTATCAACTGCTTAATAAATCACTACACACAAAATAAACAATTATAACATTAATTATTAAAGGCCGTATTACATTTTTTTTATGTGACTCTATATCTTGTGAGCGTGAGTATGTCTTGTATCACTGTGTGGTTCCTTGTATTGTCCCACGTTAAAATTAAAGGCTGTAAACTCCAAATTAATATGTCACAGTCTCCTCTGGCAAAAAGATTTCAAATATTGGCTTTTTCTATGAGAGAGAGAGAGAGAGAGAGAGAGAGAGAGAGAGAGAGAGAGAGAGAGAGAGAGAGAGAGAGAGAGAGAGAGAGAGAGAGAGAGAGATAGAGAGAGGGCGCAAAAATAAAAAAACAGACTCATTTAATAACCATGCATGAGACATTAGGGGACCAAATATCTCCATCTACGGCTGTCATCTTGTTCAAGCGTTCCTACTTGTCATCTTTTCCACATGTTTCATCTTGCTTGAAAACCCATTTACTGCTCCTTGAAGCTTGAGTATAAAATATGAATTGCAAAATAATAATTACAAAGGTTTCCAATTTCAACTTAATAAATGCACAGGAGGGACACAGGTTTAACAAATTAAAAACAACAAGTGGATTCATTAAATACAGAGCAAGTGTTTTTCTCCCATTTTGAGTTCAAATTGTTTCTACAACTGGAAATATTAATCGACCAGTGTGACCAAATGTTGATTGGAGTATACAAAGCCTGAAAACACAGCATATTGTGTAAGAAACAGTGACAACGTAAATTTGAGGGTAGAAAAAATATTGTTGTAACAATAAACATCATCTTATCTGGCAGATATGTGTACATTTTAAACTGACTAAAAATTGATTATTTCAAAGTTGGACCGTATTTGTTCTTTCACTACAATAAGCAAACTGCATTCACTTTCCCAACTTGTCAAAACCCAGCTCATTCATCGGGGCTGCTTCAAGCCGTTGTTTAATAAAGCCTGTAAGCTTTAAAACTGTGCAACTTTTCACTGCCCAGGACTCACAAGGTGTTTCCGCTGTGTATGTGTGTGTGTGTGTGTGTGTGTGTGTGTGTGTGTGTGTGTGTGTGTGTGTGTGTGTGTGTACACATCTGTTTCTCCACCGATGTGCGGTGTTCACCAACAGCGCAAATCCACGACAAAGCAGAGGAGAGTGGTTTTGAGCTGCTAATCCAAACCTGTCAATCATCTCTGCACACAACAGGCCTCAGGGAATGACTGCTGGTCAATCAATGACACACACAGTTCTCTCCGACAGAGTAGTAGCATACACACCCACACAAACAAATAGATCAGAGCCCGTATCTATTCAACTAGATTTTAAACCTTCGCGAGTCCAACCACAGACTAAAAGGTAAATATTAAACAGATAAAAAAAGTAACTTCGTCATGTTTGACGTGTCTAAGGTAATGCCATATTTCAGTGCTGTTCTACTGGCATATTGCTCATGTTCCTCACATACCACATGATACCACTTCCCACTGGCGGAGGCCATTTAATCCTGTATTCCACTGATACTCATCCTGAGGAGACAATAGGCCATATCAGGGTATATGTGCAGCAGCTTTCACAATAAAATGCTCCAAAAACGTTTTATGTCTCATGGAAAGATTTACCCTTTTTCTGCCTTGCACACCTTGTGCTTTATTGTGTTTTCTGTGCAGCACTTTGGTCAGCTTAGACTGTGTTTAAATGTGCTGTATAAATAAACTTTACTTACTTCACCGACTTACCCAGCACCTCTTTCTTCACTTTCACTGCTTCATATTGCTTTCAGCTCTGAAAGTTATTGTAATACACAGCACTTTTGAAATCAAAGATTACTCAAATTAGACCTCAAATACTTTGGCTCAACAGATGTACAGTGCTGCTGACATAAAGCCTGGCATTTGACCAGATGTCAGGTATTGCCCCTCCCCTTCCATTATTTCTGTCATACCGATACAAAATGCCTTTGCTTCAGGAAACAACCTCTGAGCTAAAATGGATTTGGATCATGCAATAAGGTGAGTCTGCTTAGTTCTTTCAGTGAATGATTGTAAAGATCTGCAAATGATATATTTTCAACATTTGCAGTCAGGAAAGTTCTAGCAGAAAAAAAGGTTCAATTTAAAAAGCATCAATCTGAGTTTGCAGTTGCAGAACTAAAAGAACTGGTGAAGACACCTGGGACTCCCATGCTGATGTTGATCCGTCTTTCTGACTCTGCCATCATTAGTCAAACCTTGACTTGACCAGTGTCCCGATCCATCCACTTCACAAGAGCTTCTGTGACAACTGATTAATACATTTCAGCATAAGCTACATAGCAAATCGTCTGTGATTTTAAGTGAGAGTCCAGTGAGCTCCTCCAAAGTTATAGTAGAACAAAGTAACCAAGACTGTTTTGCAAAGACACCTTCACTGCATCCAGATTAGTGCCACCAAAGATGATTGGTTTATAGAAATGCAAACACCCCATAGCATTTCTTTTCCGTTATCCCAGACTATATGTGGGGAGGCCTTACCTTACGCCAGCGCTGGAAAAGGGTACGAAACTACTCCTTAAATAATAATTTTAGGCAGGGCGCATAACTGGAGACCACCAAATTGAATTTATAAACAACCTGATTCTTCATCCACCCCTCATCTGCCATCTTACAACATCAGACTTGGCAATGCAGAGCGATGAAAGAGAGATGTTTTCTAGCAGAAAGCTGCGTGCTCTAATAGTCGAGCATTATTCTACACATTTGTTAATTTTCTTACTGTCTAGTGATTGTCTAGTTGAAGTTTGAATTAAACACTAAAGAAGACGGTTGATTTAAACTCAATGTATATCTTACTGCAAAGTAGATGACAGTGAATGGCTGATGCTGGAATTCTGATTCACTTGCTGCACACTTACTTGAGCCTTTTGAGTGGTGTATCCAACAATATAAATGTGAGTTGACAAGAACACCTCTGAATCAAGTCTATATTAGCATTTGATAAGAATTCTATGACAAATCATCAAACTGGGGAAACGATGGAAAGATCCTCCAGTTTTCAAAGGTATACTCTGTCCACTGACTGCCGTTAAACGAGCCCAACTCTGAACTAAAAAAGTACATCAAATCTGAAATAATATGAGCCGTGATAAGAAGGTGGAAAAGAAAAATTCACAGACACAGAGCTGAGAGCAGAGATAAATGGGCCTATCATAAGCCTGCAATATACCTATATATTTTATCATTGTTGAAGCCACTGAAGAAAACCTGGAAAATTCTTTTTATTAAAGAGATTATAATTCACAAAGCAAGCTGGGACTACCATACATAATAATGTAGTTAATAATAATAGCAGTATCTCCGAATGCATCAGAGATTGCCATTAAACTTAAGTACTAGGTGGTTCACCCTAAGTGTGCAAAGGAGAGGTATCGCAGGTCCTTCCTTCCTGCTGCTGTCAGACTTTACAATCAGCACTGCTCCCAATAGACTATTGACCTCATCTTGTACCCTGTACCCTGTACCCTGCACTGTGCAATATGCCTGTACTGTGGGCACTTCTGTTTTTTGCACTATTTGGACACATTTAATCATATTTATTCACTCCATATTACATTATTACAAACAAACAAAACAAGAACAACTGCACTACATCATGTGAATATGTATATATGTCTATTTCCATTTCTTCCCTTTTTAAATTTAACTTTATTGCTTATTTTTGCTTTTTTTTCATCTTATTTTGTCAGACAAAAGAATTTCCCCGTCTGCGGGACATTAAAGGTTTTCTGATTCTGATTCTGAAAGCAAATCTGTAGTGTGCAAGGGAAAACAAAGACGACTGGGCAGAAATCCACCTGGAATCTTTACACCACTATTTGTAAAGCACCACCACTACCATCTTTGTACGCCTGCATTTCTCTCAGATCAAAAACCATGATGGACAAGCACAACAATTATCTCTATGAGACGACAGCCGCTGCAGACAAAACACTGTCATTGAGAGTGGCATTATTGCTGCTCGATTTGATTGACACGTTGTAACAAAATAACATAAACTGCATGCACAATGATGCCTTATGAGCCTGCATGTGTCTGCCTGACCCCTTCAAAAAGACTACAGCCGATACTTTCCAATCACAATAGCTTATACGATGATACTATACGATTATTATACCAGCAGGCAAACAGGCATGTTTTTAGTCTATGTAAAGAAAAGGACCTGAGGCACCACTACAGTGGCCCTTAAACGTCAATTTGAAAACATTTTGGAATACTGAGGACTGATTGTGTACTCACCTTGCTGCTTTATAGTAATTTGACATGATTTCAGGAAGTTCACTTACATTATTACGCGCAACCAGTAGCTCTATAGCTTGCTCTGTGGATTGGTCAGTCCACAAAAAAAACCAACCAAAGCCACAGTTTGTGAGTTTGTGAGGTTGTGTGTGTGACTTAATGTGCGGACGTGGTCACAGCTATAGCCCTTGTTGGAATATCTGTTGAGTCTTCTTCTTTTTCCCCAAGGCTGGATTACTAACCAGGCAAACGATACCAAGACCCAAGATCCCAGGGGCCCTGTAGCATGTGCACACAATACACAGTGTGCAATGTGCAGGTGTTTCATTGTGCCCTAGCAGTTGGGTCCAGCCTTTTCATTTCAAAATAGAAATAACTTAAACAACAACAGAAAATGTACATTTTTGGAATCTGAGACTCAAATCATAATTGTAAAAGTTAAGAATAGCAATTCTGGTGTGGTGGCATGTAAAACCCCTTTCCACCTGCTGCTCTCTCCTGCTAACACACTTAAAGCCTCATACATACACATGATCCATATCTACCTCCAGGTAAGGTACAGGAGCGATGGATGGGAAGGGGTATTCCCTCAGCTGTCTCTCCTCATCCAGAAACTTGCCAGCCTTGCCGTTGTAGGCTGGCTGGAATAGGCCATAGTTGAGTACATCCTTCAAGCTCTGGTTGAGAGTACACAGGATCCGCTGTTTGGACCGCCAGATAGGAGCATCCACATTGAATTTCATACATTTCTGCAGAGACAAGAGCAAAAGGGGGAAGAAGGTTAAGCGCATGCCATTTTTCTAAATATCACATATTAAGAAAAACAGAAAGATTGAACACTGATATTTTACTGGGTCACAAACATCATTTAGGTTTTGAAAAATGTGCTTGAATATTAAATAGGACCTCTTTCATTACAGAGGAATTTATTGAGCTTCCAATGTCCCGCCCGGGGGAGAGGCTAGGCCTTTTTTGATAATAAACAATTCACAAAGGTATTGTAGAATTTCACCATTATCCATTACTTTACACAAAGGGTCACCTTAAAAGCCTGTGCTAGGTACCATAATAAAGTAAACAAAACTTTAATATGAGCAAAAGCTCAACAGAAACACTTTTTTGACAACCATATTTCATAAATTGGATAGTATTGGACTGCATGTTATTGTTCATTATTCATGCTCTGAAAATCAAGCAGAGCAATATGTTACTGCTACACAAATTGCTGCAGCAGCTCTGTCTGCTGTCACAAGTGAAACAATTCACAGGTACTGTGTGATGCCAGTGGAAAAAATGTGAAAAATACTATCAACTTGGTTAACTGTTGTGCTTTAATAAACAGCTGTGTATATATAATACATAGACTGAGATATAATCTTGTGGTACTCTATTTCCCATAAATTACCAATATTAAGAAATCGGATAAAGGTAATTTAACTGTTAATTCAATTAACTGAATATACTGGGTCAAGCAAAATTCAACACTCGAATTAAATGACTACGTTGTTTTCCACTCTGTCCAGAGTGTAAAGGACTATGGTTATTTTGGCTAGGCAGAACACTTCCCTCTAGCTACCACATTGTGGATCCTCAGAGAGAAAGAGAGAGTGAGCAGAGAGAGTGAGAGGGAAGGAGGGTGCAAAAACCACAAGCAACATATCAGTCACTGCTGCCTGCGATATCGATTCAGCACCTCAACTCTATCCTGTTCAGCATCACTGTGGTTCTGACACAACTTATCACAGTAATACAGCGCAAATGACAACCACATGCAGATGCAGAGGAAGCTCTGACTGAAACATCAGCAGACATTTACAAATCTTACCCTGGGGAGAAAAAATGCATTACTGTAGCTGTAGGTGCAAAGACATACATGTAACATCATGCAGAAATCTCATTCTATAACTGAGAGAGAGAATTCTGACTTTTTAAATGTGCAAGAAAACATGACCGAGCAAATGTCCTTGTACATTATGTTGCTCGAGGTTTAAACCCCCTATCAAAAGTACACCTAGATACCCAAAGGCAGACATAATGTTTGGTTGAGGGAGCAAAGTAAGCAAGATTTAAATTATATAGCAGCTTTAAAAGCAAAGTTGAAAAGTGTTTCACATGATAAAAATGCAGAAAAAAAGAATGGTAGATATACCACTATAAACAGAAAGGACACGTATACAAACAAACACACAGGACACAGATCAATTACATATTACATATATTCTCTCACACCAAAAACGCAGTCACCCTTGGATTTGCAGAGGCAGGAGCAGGATATAGATAAGAGAGCTTGGTCGGATGATCTGAGTGGCCTAGAGGTGGTATGGGGATGTAAGAGTTCAGAGATGTATGAAGGGATGAATGTAAAGACTGTGTAGGGCCTATAGCCAATGAGCGGATGCAAGGATTGGTGTGATGTGGAAACTGTGGTCGGATTTAGTGAACGGGCTGCAGCGTTTTGTTGCAGGCGGGACGGGGCTGCTTGACTGAGAAGGAGTGGCAAATACTATCTCTCTTAACAGTCTTATAGGGATAATGTAAAGAGGATTAGGTGAACAACTCTTGTTAAGCATGGTATCCATCAGGCTAAAGCAATTCAAGGGAAAGGAAAGTGCAAAAAAAGAAACACTATTAACCTTGATATGATCAATCTTGTTAAAAAAAAGTGGTAGATAATCAGCAGTTTCCTCTTTCAGACAAGTAGCAGATTTGGAGTTTATAGAGGCAGAACGTTATCATCTAAACATTCACTGACTGGTTAAGTAGCTCACTGGGCTAATTATCCATCTAAATTAGTATGGGTGTTTGGCTTGGGCGGTAACTATTTTTTCATTCCTTCATATCTTTCTGACATTTCACTGCGGCTTACGGTAAATGACGGAATTTGTGTGAATAGTGAGAACAGCTGATCCACCTTAAAGGTTGGTCCCCATTAAGTGAGCCTGGGCCATAGTTGTCGCTGATCCCCTTCATTCTAATTAGCAGGTGGCAAGCAAGACACAGGAATTATTCCTTAACAGAGTTTTCTATAACACATTACAAAAAACATGTTAAAAACATTTTCTCTTTTTATTCCCCAATACTTAGACCCAACAGGGAGTCAACTTAGGCTCTGCAGGCGGCTGAGCTTACAATACACTGGTGGGAGCCCTGCTTCAATTCAGCATTTCTGTATCAGTTTAATAGAAAGAGGACTATATATACCTTCAAGTTTTCTAAATACCCTGGTATAATGAGTAATACCTTTATACTGCCCAAGTCTACTGGTTGAAGTGTTACAAAATTGGATTGAAGACTGTTGGCAACTGCTGTACTGTTGTGGTATCAAGCAGCTCAATATACTACTGTATAACCCTTTCAGTTCAATTATTTCCCCCAATTATTTTGGGAAGCCAAAATAAGCTAAATCCTAAACTCAAATGTGTGCTCTGAGCCCCACGGCAGTACCTCAGTCCATAGGTGACTTGGCTGGGAACCGGAGGGTCGCTGGTTTGAGTCCATGTGTGGACCATGAATGGAGCGTGGACTGGTGGCTGGAGAGGTGCCAGTTCATCTCCTGGGCACTGCCGAGGTGCTGTTGAGCAAGGCACTGAACCCCCAACTGCTCGAGGCGCCGGTCACTGGCAGCCCCCTCGCTCTAACATCTCTCCATTAGTTGCATGTATAGAGGTCCTGTCTGTGCATGTGTGTGTATTTCGGGCCTGTGTGTGTGTGGAAAAAATGAGTGAAAATTGAATTTCCCCATTGCGGGACGAATAAAGGAATTCTCCTTCTTCTTCTTCTTCTTTTGTACATCATAATCATTACGCTTCTGGTGATCATAGACCTGTTTTTCAAACAGCTCAGTTTTGGCTTTGCTTTTTTAATATAAAAGCCTACTGTCTGCCTTTCAACGCGACTGGCAATTTCCCACATCTGATTAGTGGAATCAATCTACCGAAACAGTGTTCAGGATGTACTGTCACTTTCTCCTCTAAAACCCGGGAAACACAAGCAGTAGTGTGTTTCCCCAAATTTAACAAAGCTAAAACAAAATATAGCTCGGAAAAGCTGCATCTTTACTTGAGATGCGTTGTATTTTTCATTACACTGAGAAAAAAAGGACAGTTTAAGAGACTTAAGGCTTCAGATTAAGAAGGTCACTTGGGACAGTCTTGTTCAAACAGGGAGAGCTTACCATCTAGTACACACAGCAATGAAGGAACACAGACACACACAAATATGCATTCCTGTAACTTCAAAGAAACATATTTATTCAATACTAAATATCTGGTTCAAATGTGTTTTTAACAACAAAGCATCCGTCCTTAACCAGAACAAATTTTTCACCCCTTATAAAGTTTACTTTAAAAACAAAAGCCATGGTACTACCAAAAAACAAGCTCACTCATGAAGTTCACTCAAAATGTCCTTGTATGTTATTAGCCTTGTGTAGTGCTTAGAAAAAGCTAGCAAAGACTTTTTCAAGAGAGACGAATTACAAAAGTGAAAAGAGATGCATACTCTACTTACAAAAATAAGTAGGTGCCACTGTGAAGAGTACACTGTGAAAGATTTTTTATTATTTTTTTACTTAATACAGCGTTTTTAGACACTAATAAAATATTGTCTGTGGGTGATGAGGCAAAAAAAAACATTTTGTAGGCATATTTGCTGCACAGGTTAAAAAAAATCATACAGTGTTTTGTGCCAATAGGTTTTATTTGTACACCCCATGGATGGAGACAGGGGTCACAGGTGTTTTCACCCTCCTCTGCAGATGATTCCGCTCACTCCAAGTGACAAAGTTGCTCACACCAGTCCTGTATTCCCTTTCATCCCCATTTCCAATGCAGCCAACTATTGCAGAGTCATCAGAAAACCTCTGAAGGTGGCAGGAGTGCAATAGTTGAAGTCTGAGGTGAAGAGGGTAAAGAGAAAGGGAGAGAGGACAGTCCTATGTGGGGTCCCAGTGTTGCTGACCACCCTGTCAGACACACAGATCTGTAGGCGTACATACTGTGGTCTGCCCATCAGGTAATCCACAATCCAGGACACGATGGGGGCCTACACCTGCATCGCAGCCATCTTCTCACCCAGTAGAGCCGGACAGATGATGTTGAATGCACTGGGGAAGTCAAAGAACATGACTCTCACAGTGCTCGCAGGCTTGTCCAAGCACATGCCTAAAACTGGGAAAGTGGCCAAAGTCTATAGGGGGACTTTCCATTTTTCTTATCAGCCACATTTGTAGTTGCTCTGTTGTGTAAAGTAACCTTGATTAAAGTTCTCCAGGTGACAGAACAAGATGTAGGGTCTTTGAGTTTGTGTGCATCATTTGTCCTTTTTTGACTGTGTCTACTTATTTGTGTGTGTGAAAACAAAGTTTGCTTATATCCACATAAAAGACACAACTGACACCCCAAACCTCATCAAGCATGCTGTGCATCACTTCTCCTTTCCTGCCAGCACTTCTTCCCCCCTGTTTGTACAGTGCTGACACTGTTTTGTTAATCAAAGAAGCCTCAGCAGTAAAACTTTAGTTTAAGGCCATAACC
Source organism: Echiichthys vipera (assembly GCF_963691815.1). NCBI lineage: Eukaryota > Metazoa > Chordata > Actinopteri > Perciformes > Trachinidae > Echiichthys > Echiichthys vipera. The sequence goes on along the minus strand of NC_139832.1, from coordinate 9,594,206 downwards.
CTAATTATAGTTTCATAAAAGAACCACTTTAATGCGTCATCCTAATATCAATGACTGCAATTATGGTATTTAGGACGAGCTGATGATTTTAAAATCAAGAGGAGGTAGATAGATTGCACAATTATACTTGATTAATTCAGCACTTATGCCAGATTTTCTGAGACTCAATTAACACCTAGTTATAAAATGCATTCGTATGTGGCTACACCATCTAGCCAAAAAACATGTGCTACATAACTCAAGGTGTGAACCAAAATGCTTTATCTACTTTCTAAGCCTGATATTAAATCAGTTGACTGTGTTTAAAAATAACATTTCCTACTGAAAAGAAACTAAAAACCTTCATCTTTCACGCACAGCAACTATCTGCCTTTTACTGATCTCTATTGCAGGTAAATAGTCTGACAACACAATCAAATAAAGTCAGTATGATAAAAAATATGTAAATCAATTAATTCAAAAGCAAATAGTTATATTAAGAAACCATCTGGCGCAACAGCAAAATGGGCCAGGGGCATAAAGTGGGGGGGCGCCAATGTGGGTCATATTGTCTAAAAATGGTTGTGGGGGCTCACCCGTCTGTCTTCCTGCACTGCTGTTGTTTTCCTCTTGCATGAACCAAGATTATAACTTGTTCCATAAAGAACTGAATATACATTGGCAGGACAGTTGGTCTCTGCTACCACTGAAATTGCTTTTACCCCGCAGAGAGTTTGGGCCTCGTCTTCAAATGATCAGAGAGCTCTGTTTATGTATATGTTTCAATGGCAGTGACTAACACACAAATTGAGCAGTGATGTTTCAAAAAACAATATCCTCTAGGGGTGAGGAAAGAGTTGATTCACTTAAGTGTCACGATTCTTAATGAACAAGTTTTAAAATTGATTATTTAATGCTTGGCTACCAAAGCGAGAAGCAGGAAAAAGGGGGCTATCTACAGATGCAACCTGCACCCTCGCATTTTAAATCCAAAGTGTTGTAATCACTACATACAGTATACAGTTAAGTCTCGAATCACATTGACATGAAAAGTAGAGCTATCAAAGCTACACCGTCATGAACACTATTGTAACGGTAATGCAACCGTGAGTGCCCGTCTCTCTTGACTGCAGTCAAACCAGCTGTCCCTCAAGTTTCTGTGGTCAAATCAGCTGACGTTACAACTGTAGTGCATCCATATCTATACTGACGCTTAAATAAAGTAATTCAAACAGCCCAGATAGAGTCGACGGAGAGAAGTGACAGGGAGAGTTATTGTTTTGAAAGTGTTTTTACAAAATATATGGAACTGAATTTAATATGATTATATCTACCTTTGTCGCTTTATGTCCCATATTTGTACTTTGAAAAAACTATATTACTGAATACTTATATGTTGTATATATATATATATATATATATATATATATATATATATATATATATGTTGATATTGATCTATCCTATCCGCATCCAAGTATTGTGATAGTAATGAATCAGGAGAAAGGCAGATCGTCCCAGCTCTAAGATTCTACCTAACATTACTCTGTTTTTCATCTATCAGCATCAGCGAAAATATTTCCTCTAATAACAGCATATAAAACTAACTCCACCTACCACAGAAATGCCTCTATCCTAGGTTTCACAAAGTGTGGCTTAAGTCCTTGCACCCACTTCCAGCCAATGTGCATGTACAGGTAGTGTGAATCGAAGTCTGTATGGGTTCAGAGCATCAGGCTGAACACTGAGCTTAGCCCATGCTGTTCTCATTTACTCTGGAAATGAGACAATATTTGGACTCGTCTTAAAATTATTGATTACACTCACATTGATCAAAGACCTGGGCAGGCAGTCGACTGTTCAAGCCAAGAGTGACGAGTAATGATGAGAAGAATAATGAAAGGAATAAATCAATGCCCATGGATACAGTGAAGAGGATGGTTAGTAGTTAGTTATGCTAGCTAGTGTTTCATAATTCACAGAAATCTAAAAGATTTAAGCACATTAAGGACATTAAGTAAAGCATCATTTAGAGTATTTTTGTAATCAACAAAAAAAAGGGTTGGAGGTTTACACAGGCTTTTCTGTAAATTAACTGAATAAATTCCTAAATAAACAGAAGAAATCTGGTTAACAGCATTCCCATCTCCAATAGAAACAACCACTGACTGCAGTCCAATGGAAACGCAACAGCAGAAGTGCATGAGTTATTGTACTGCTGCCTTTACAATTTACAAATTAGGCCTGACTGGCATACACAATGTGTTCATAATCCAATGAAACCAAAATTAACCAGTGAATAAGGTTAAATCATGGTCGTTGTCGTGAAGGGTGTTGTTAATAAAGAGAAGAAAGAGAAGATAATTGAAATGTCTTTCTAATAAAAGGTTTAAATCTCACTTTTTCTTGTCTGTGCTTGTCTCTGTGTTCTCCATTTCCTTTTTACTTTGCTGCTATGCTCCACACACATACAGACAATCAGAGATTAGAATGAACGAACAGGTATTTTACTGTTTTGCTCTGGTTCTCTGGTGCCATTGAAAACAAGGGTCTTCCCTCAAAATGTCCCGGAGGTCTAAATAAAGGCTTTAAATTAATGTCTCTTCCTCCTGAGTCGTGCCTTTGAACTGCAATGCAGAGCCAGTCTGACTGGATATAACATTCAAAGCACAAAGCAAGCGAGAGAAAGTAAGATCGTGAGTGCAGTGGAAAGAAGAAAAACAATGGCATGGCAGAGAGAGAGAGAGAGAGAGAGAGAGAGAGAGAGAGAGAGAGAGAGAGAGAGAGAGAGACAGAGAGAGAGAGAGAGAGAGACAGAGAGCAAAAAAACAGCAAAATAGTATGTAGTATATGCAACTGTGTATGTGTGTGTTGCAAGTCGATCAAATGGCTGTTTTGACGATGCCATCGCAACAACCTTTGCAAGGCATTAGGCTGTAGCAAATGTGGGGAAGAAATGTATTGTCATTGACATTTCTTTCTACAAAATGAGTAGGCACTATTGTAGTTGTTAGAAACTTGGGGGACTTTAGTATTACAATACTTTAACAAACGAACAACTTCTCTCATATGGTAAATACAGATTTATTTCAAATATAGTATTTCCACACTACCTACATCCGATATAGAAAGGACATGCAATGTCATATGGAATTATGTAAAGGATAACCACATCTATTCATAGTTTAGGATGAGGATGTCATTCTTTGGGTGAAGTTGGTTTATTGACTCCAGACTTACAGTATGACAAATATAAGAGTTGGTAGAGACTCACTTTAGTTAACGATATAAATGAAATGCTACTGCTACAACAACAACCACTAAAAATAAAGCAATGAAAGCAAAGCAGGATCTAATAGGCCCTTTTCCCAGTAGACATTTCGACTGTCAGATGTAAATAATATGATGGCTCCATTTGATTAAGAGTCCCAGTATATCGTGTCAGTGATGCACAAAATCAGGGCTGATCCACCTCAATAGACTGCAGCTAACATTAATGTAATTAATTCCACTTGTGCCTATTCTTGCTTTAACAGGTCGAAACGTCTACTGTGAATTACCTGAATTACTGCATATACTAGTTCTAATAAATTAAAAAATATTTTGTCATTTTAGTCTTGCGCTGGCAGACTCCGTAGCGCTGTGTCAGCACTGGAGAAAAGTCTGGCTGCATTCTGGGATAGGTGAAAATACATTCTGGCATGTTTGTATTTCTTTAAACCAATCACAATTGTCTTGGACAGCGCTAAACCCGACATGCAGCAACGGTCCTTGCAAAATAGATAGTGGAGGTAGCACAAGGGGAGGAGAATGCTGGCTGAACTAGGCAGCCAATGGCAGACGTCATCCCATCAGTCTACATCTGGTCAGTCTAGTCATGAAGCAACATCAGCTTCAAAGCTTGATCTGGTTTGGGCTAATAAACATTGTTTATATACTAATTACTTAATAACTAACTTGATCATGTCATAGGTAGCCAGTAGGAGAGTTGCTGTGGTAGCAGCTTGCTGCCTGAAAACACATTAAGTGCATGTGAGTAAAGACACATGCATGTGTGTGTCGAACCGGGTGAATCCTCACTGAAACGGCCAGTGAGGGATCAGCCACTCTAGCGTACCATGTTCAACCATGTGTAACCACATTCTGCTTCTATAAAGTCATGATCTTGACCCTGTGTTTACAGAGTGTAACAATGCAAGAAAAAAAAGAAAAGTGACACGATCTGAGGATTCTGTAAATGCTGAGATGATGTACACAGTCGTAAGAGCTGGATCTCATTCTGAATGTTCTCCTGTGTTCACCTTTTATCATATTAAAGCATGTTAACATACATACCATGGATAGATTATTGCAGAGCTGAAATGACTGATTGAATAATAGATTTATCAATTAGTTGATCAAAAAAAATGAATCATCAACCATTGTGATAATCGATTAATAGTTTCATAAATCAGCTGGTTTTATTGATGATTTGTTGCTTTCTTGGTCACATATGATGGAAGATTATGTATCTTTGGACTGCTGGTCATAAAAAACATTTGAATCTGGTATGGGCATTGTTTTCTTACTTTTTGAGGTTGGTTAATTAATTAATTAAAGTTTAATTAATGTATTAATTGATCAAGATAATAATCTGAGGATGTATTGCCCTAGATTCTAAATAATGGGCCATATACACTTGGTTTGCTATGGCTTAATGTCTTTTTTACATTTTAGAAATGTTTGAATTCTGCTGTTCTTGGTACTGTAACATTTAGGAAAAGGATCTTGGAAGAGGATGAAAAAATAAGAGCTAAGGAGAGCTGGAGGGGCTTTTTTTCAAGATAAGACTATATAAAAGGAAGAATAAGATACTGCAGCAGGCATATGTTTCAGTGCAGAGAGAGTCAAGTGAGGTGCTCCATTACACTGCAGAGACGATGCTGGTCACGACACTTAAACTACAATTTTTTACAAGAAATGCTGAATCATGTTCTTCTTCTGCCAAGCTACATCTGTTTACATGTGCAGCCAGTGTGGCCTGTGATTATCAATGCCCTGTCATGTCAAACTCATTCACACTGATTGAGATCAGACACCCATGGGAATCACATTTCTTCTCTTTAGTCTCCCTACGCCTTCACACCCTTTACTCCAGTGCCATGCCTTGATCTTTTGTCTGCTTAAATTAGAGACATGAGTGAAGGATGATTGGACAGGAGAGTAGTGGCTTGAGGGAGGAGATGAGAGACAAACTGTAGGTCAAACTCTTGGAGCATGGTGGGACACTAAACAAAGGAAGCATGAAGGAGGACAGAGAAGGATGCATGTTTTTCTTAATTCATCACTATATTGGAAGGCCTGAAGCTGGACTGGTCATCGGACATTTGGAGGACATAGCGGACTAGGATTGAAGATCTTATTGTCTCTGAAACCCCATATACATTTATTATTGCAACTCTGCAGTATGTTGAAGGAAGAGCACAACTGCTCTATAAGGAAGGGTCAACTGTGCTTAGCAGGTGTGTATCAAAAGAAAAGATGTGAGGAAATACATTAATGCAATGAGTAGTTCTGAGTAGGAAATATAAAAGAAAAGTCAGTGTGAACACAAGTTCAAGTCAGTGCAAACAGGCCAACTAAGTGAAAAAAAAACAGAAAACACATTACATCATGCCACATCTGAATTCAAAACATGGCCCCAAAGTGCCTTACTAATTAAGATGTATTGTTTGTGTGTGCTTGTTCGTGATTATGCAAGCAAGGGATGATGCATGGTGCAGGACACGACTGTAGTATCTCTAAAGGCACAGATGGCATGCGGTCACAATAGGAAGAGACAGGTCATTGTTGTTGCCTTTTAGCAAGAAGTGATGCATCGACAGAGAAGAGAAAGGAGAGTGTAGCGTAGTAGGGAAGTGAAGTGAAAGAAAAGGGGAGTGCTGAGATGATGGAGTGTAATGATTCTCACACAGCCCTGTCTCTATCTCCCAAGACCCCTGGCTGTCGCTGCCCAGATGACATATGCACTAATTAACAGTGCTGAGCCTCCTGCTGGATGTGGAAAGAGCTAAGAGTCCTTACCAATGCCCTAAAGGGATAATAATACAGATCACTAGTATAGATAACATGTGTTTGTTCCCTTGTAAACTGGATCATATGGTGGATAGTGCTCTGCCACTGGGCACGACTGTATGGCATATATACATGCTCATTGTGCTTGCAATCAAGTGTGGACAGGCTTGGGTTATTTGGCAGACAGATTGAATTAACTGTCTTCTCCTGCTCTCATCCTTTGGCTCTGTGCTCCTTTAGATTCTTCTACATGGAAAGAGTCCAAGATGATAGCAGGTGCATATATTTATCTGTTTCAATCTGATTATCCTGTAGAAGACTCAGCAACAGACATATAAACTGCAACTACTTTCAGCTCTCCCTCCCTTCATAGCAGTTTAGTCAGCAATTTATAATAGACGAGCAGCACGAGGTAGCACATGTTAGTAGCTGACATGCACTGACATGAGCTTTATACCTCCCCCTGACTGAGTCTATTTATCTCTGCTTCTCTGACTTTCTGTGTAAAATATGTTTATCTCAATATGGTACAAACAAACATGTTAGACTCTTGTCAGAAGAGCACCATATGCGTGTGTGTCACCATATGATATTAAACATGACATCAGTAGTATCAGGGTACACATTACATTCACTGTAATAAAGTGCACCTGGCATGTAATTTCACATCAGAAATGTCACAACGCACACACACAAGAAAGAACTGAGAAGCATGTTCACAGGCAACAGCAGTAATCAGTGCTCAAGATAACCTTTTGCCTTATTATGGAATGGTTTCATTATGTTTTGTGATTTCGCTGAAACCTTTAATGAAGGCAGAACAGTAACTGTCTGTCCGTTACATGAAGTGAGAAATTTGGTCACAGTTTTTGGCAGTGTAATTAAAAGTTACTATACCCCATACTCAAGTTTGTTAGGTGTTTACTGGTGTGTAGAATGCAGACAAAGTCGATAAAGTGTGATGTGCCAATGTCTTACACAAGTCATTTCCTCTCGGGTTAGCCTTGTTAGCTATATGCTAAAGAGCCATGCAATAGATGACAGACAAATCATTCTCATTCACATCTCATCTTTTGAAGAAATGCTAAAAAGGTAAGAGCTACTTTTACATATACACATCTTTGGCAGTTTCTATGTAGTCCATACCGTGCATATTTATATTGTTTGTTCTGTTGTTATTTTTTGTAAAATTTGAGTAAAACTGTAAAACAATGTACAGATCCTAATCTATGGTATTTCACTCAGCAACAGTGACTTTGAAATGAATCCAACATTAATATCAAAGAAAGTTTAATTCAGCATTTTGAAACCAATTTCGAGTAAAATGTCCCAGTAGTTTTGCAATTTTCTTGCATCAGTGAAATATGTTCCCATGACAACTATTGTGCTAACAAACAACAGCCATCTTTTTCTCATCACTCTGCGTGCAGCAAGTCAACCATGAAACATTGCTGCTACAAGTGAACACGTCATGAGGGCACATCTGGCTACAGACAAACTGATATAAACACAGCATGTGTCCATTTGTTTCCATTTGTGTCCATCACAGTCAGCATCCACATGCATTAGTTGCAAAATGAGACAAGTCTGACCCCTTTAGGTAATCACATACCACAGCTGAGCTCACTCTCATCAGTTAACCCACATCTGTTTGATATAAGCTATTACTGAACCAGTTAAAACTATGAACAAGCCTCTCTCTTTAATCTTAAGTCTTACTGGCTATGGGAAACTAACTGCAGGTCTATGTACAGTGGGCTTTTGAGTCAATCTCCAAATCCCATACCACCCAAATGAATATACCACCTAATGTTTTACACTTGAACTATTACCATACTATACCTCTGAGACAGCTATGGGAAAACAGCATTGATTCAATTAACTCAGATTAATGGGCTACAATCAAGATTCAGACACCTTGAAAGACATTGTGTGAACACACACTACACACTCCATTCACACAGAAAGTGCTGAGGCTGGACTTTCCCTAATTATGGAAAATGGTGCGTGATTCATGCTGTCCATTTGATACGAATAGTTGAGTTTAATTTGTGTTGAAGTGACATGTTGTCAAGGAAGGCAAATCGAAAAAGCTAAGATGTGTGTGGGGAAGCTGAGTGCTATAGAAGCAGTACAACTTGACTCTTGGTAATTAAAAAAGGGGGATTAATGCCTATTTTATCTTACACTGTTTTTCCACTGCATGGTAGGGCTCATCTTTACTCTTTTTTGGTTTCCATTAGCAAAAGTTGTTTTGGTACCACTTGGGTCAAGGTTACGAGCGAGCTGAGCTGATACTAGGCAGTGGAGTAAAAACACTGCAGATCACTGATTGGTCAGAGAGAGAGAGAGAATCGTCAATGGCCCAGGTCATCCTTCACAAACCTATGATTTTTAAATCAACTGTCTAAAGTGACCTCTTATTTATGTATCCACTACAGTCTTATCATAAAGTGGGGACGCAGCTTTACAAGACTGACAACAATAACCAACAAATACATATTCACCTAAGATAGCAAAAACTACTATAGTGCCGCAAAAAATAAGTTTGGCCTTGTTACCATTTAATGACCTGCTGACACCAGGGATAGTTCATTATTAAAGGTTTAACATGTGGATCAGAATCTTACAACAGAATCAGAATCAGAATCTTTCAACTCTACATGCTCTCGGACTGCAGGCAAATGTTGTACAGTATATGATTATGTAGCAGGTTAGTTGCATGTCCAAACCGTTTAGCATGAGTACTTCTTATGAGTCACACCAGCTAGGGGATATCTATCTGGCTTTATTGGGACAGAGGGGGATGCATTTACAGAAAGTGAGGAAGAAAAAACAGAGAAAGGGGTGGGGCTACTACTCTAAAAGAGAAGAATAATGTGCATGTGTGTAAGACCAGAAAGAGAAACAGAGGGAGTGTATTAGTGATATTATGAGCCAGGCGGAGAGGGAGAGATTATAGATCTGTAGTTCTAACTCCAAGAGCAGCATTAAATGCTGAGACCTATCTCAGGAGGAACCCTATCTTTCATCTGCAGAGAACCCTGGACCTGAATTTGTAAAGAGCTAGCAGGCTGTAATCTCCGGTCAGTGGTCACTGGCAGCCACTTCACATTCAGCATTTGGTCTCATTTGTACTGCAAACTCTCCGCATTGGCAACAGAAGACCACAACAAACTTCATAAAACTCTCTCCTCCAAACCCCTGTGAATCTCAGGTGGTGAATCTGGTAGATTTCTACATGAGAGTGTGGTGTTGACAGTAATAACTATCCATTAACTTGTATACATTAACTTGAAGAACCAAAACAATAGATGAAACTAAAAGGGTTAAGTTCTGACAACAACACTGGTTGCTCTAGCTCTAAATGGAAATTGTTTATAGACTTAAGGCATTAATGGAAAATAAGTGAAGGATTGGAGAACTTCTAATTAACAAAATGCCCACAAAATTCAGCACACACGCACACACACACACACACACACACACACACACACACACACACACACACACACACACACACACACACACACACACACACACACACACACACACACACACACACACACACACACACACACACACACACACACACACACACACACACACACACACACACTATTTAGAAACAAGTGTTGCTACAAAGATATTCTCTAGCAACCTTCTCTGACACTTCAGGTATGCCTACCTCTGTCTGCCTCAGTCTCTCTTACACACATACTGCATTTTAAAAGTACACTGAATCCCGTTGTGTAGGACCACGACATCACAACATGCAGCACGATGCTGTCTGCAGTCAGTAAACACACCGTAAACTTAAGGTATACATTATACGCCGATGTTAGAGAAGGGGATGTTCCTTTCAGCCTTTCTCTTTTTTCACTTTATCTTCTGTCTCCTTAAATTTGCATATCATCAGCCAGTTACTCTCAGGGTGTGCCAACGAGCAGTGCACCCTAGCTGGTTGCCAAGGAAACTTGCTGAAAATTTCAAATTGGCCAATATGTTGGTTAAAGCTTTTTGAGCATATAAATTCCCTCAAACACTGAGTATGATGACATATAATTCAATTAATCTATTGTTCAAACTTTACGTTTTCCAAGATACACTTAATAATTTGAAAACTATACTCCCAAAACCAGTATGCCAAAGGATGTTGGAGAAGGGCTTTGGAGGACTAAAGGCACACTGGAAGATTTCAAATAATCATTGTGAATTTCTGCTGTTGTTAGCCTTTTCTCATTTATTTGCCACATACTTTACTGGGTACAGCATATCTCATCTTAACAGTGATCAGGCTATTTTAGGTCTTGATTGCTTTTCATTTATTATGTCCTGTGTGGGTAATTATATATTTACTTGATATTGTTAATTCATGTGGAAACTCCTATACAGACAACGTACTATTAAATTATTTGTTTTATTGCTGTTTCTTTGTTTATGATTTGCCTCGTCTTTCATCCCAATTTGGACTCTCAACTATTAAATTCTGTGATTAAAACTGAGATTTATTTCTAAACTTGTATCCATCTCTTTATTGAAACTGAAGACTGACAACGTCCTGTCCACTGCTGTCATGGCCCAGTGCTCAAGCGTAACTGCCGGAGGCATGTCTGAACCCATGTCACAATACCAACACATCACCTGCCAATATCCCTTGTGTGCTTTTCATCGAATGTAAGTTTCTTCTTTTTTTCTTAACACATCACTGTCAACCTGCCTTTTCAACATGTCGGGTGCATCACTGTGCCAATGTCCTTACTCGTCACCCCGGTTATCTGTCCACCAGATGCTGTCGGTCGGGGTTCTCCTTGCAATGCTTTTCCACTAGAATTTGCTCTTAAGAGTCCTTCTCTACTTTTAAGTAATTCAATTCACTTTCTTTTTTGAACAGGTGATGAAACTATTGGACTGAAAGTCATGTAGGAGGGATTGCAATCATACACTGAGATCCAGCATGAAGAGCTTTGAACACCTTCTTTCTTCACCTTCTGTCCTTGTTTTGGCACACAGTGTCAGTCACAAGGCATCCCTGTCTTTAGCACACAGTTATAAAGAAAAGGTATTATGAAACAGTAACAGGAAGATGTGACTCTTTGTGAGGCAGACAAAATTGCATCTCTCCACTCTTAAATTAGATAAAAAGAGTATGTGACCATAGAGAGATGTATGGGTCTAGCCCACACTGGATAACTGATTAAGTCATCAATGTAATACCGTATATGTAATGTAATGATGAAACCACAGTAAAGGATAAAACGGTCAAACTCATCACATTAAATTCTATGGGTAATAACTTAAGCAATACTACAAAGAGTAAAGGGACATCATTTGAGGGGATTGAAAGAATTACAAAAATCATCACATAGATAAGAAATAGATAATGCATTTGGAAGTTATTTCACAAATTTGGATTCCCTTCCTGACATTTATGAATATGAGGAATGAGTTTGACACTCCTCTAAAAAGTTTCAACAAAAAAACTTTCATGAAGGTCAGATTCATTGTAAGGCTGTTCGGCATCAGTTTTAGCTAGTTGTACCTAATGAACTGCCAACTGGATGTAAAGCCATGGATAAGTTGTTACCTATACTTTTTGCAGTTTAGTGAACATTTTGAATTCATCTCACAAACTCACATTGTTGACTTGCAGTGAAATGTTCACCCATGCGGCACAAAGTCGTGACACATACACGGCATGCACATCACACACAGAACTGATTGCTCAGCCGTTACTCATACCGGCAACGGGAACCATGTGAGTATTCAATCTCTCCCATAATTACTGAATAAGTACACACACAACTCTGCATGCAGATGCGTGCATACAAAATATCCTATACAAACAGCATGAAACAAGAGGACGCAACCAGAATGGATTCCACTGGAATTAGAGGTGAGACACAGTGAGCGACACGCCACTCTTCTTCTGCCCCTACAGATTTACTTCAAGAGTGACTACAGTTGGGAGTAATAAGGAAAATGCAAGAATCATATGACACATGTTAAGCATGTACTCCCATTATACCCAGTATACCAGGGTATTTAGTAATCCTGACGGCATAATTTTCAATACGGTCTAAAACACTGACACAGAAATGCTTTATTATGGTGATGTAGTCTATTGTAGTGTCAAGTGCATACCACCATAGGTCAGTCTCTATTCTCTACTGGTGGAACAGGTGCAGAAAAAAACACAGTGGTTGCGAGTGGACTAACTTGATAAAGAAGAAAACCACTGCTGCACCTGTTTGGATTATTCTGGGTTTGCCCAGAGGATAAAGATAAACCAGCCAACAAGGACAAAGCTTCGTGCACCATTTGCCTCAAGAAGTTGCGAAGACAGAGAGCTATATGGCAAACAGTATAGGCTCTTCCTGCAGCTGATGCGGCGCCAGTAGGGACAACATAAATAAATGTCATGTAGATGATGAGGCAAGTATACTCGGGTACAGAATAAGTAACTTGTTCTGTTTATCTGTTGACCTATCCATCTTCTTTACTCCTGTTTAAGTTACTGACAGGGCGTTGGCAGTCCACCTACAAATCCAGCAAGAATCAATGAAAGAAGGGCAGTTTCCATTCGTATTCACTATAAGTATTTAAACCCAGCAAGACTTGTCTAAGTAGGCTAATGGCACATGAAACACAAAGCATTGTAGGTAGACAATGTCATACGTGCTACAATGACTTCCAACACCAGCAGCTCAGCTTTTTGCCTACACATTTATTTTTTCTACCCAAATACCTTCATATAACATATAACCCAAAGAAATGTCAGGACGGTATGAAGAAAAACATACTGCCCAAGCCTGACTCAGTGCATTAATGTGTGCTCATGGTTCACAAATATCCACATAGCTTGATTAAATATATTTAACATTTGTCCGAAGTGAAGGGTGGGTTCTCCCTTCCCAGCCATCTACCTATCCCATCTGTCTCACTTAGACACTGTGTTTGTTAAACATTCTTGAACAGGCATAGACACACACTAGCACACACAACAAATATCGATTAAAGTTCTCTTCTCCATTACAGCTGACAGGCGAGACTGAGAATGCCAAGATCACCTACAATTAACATCAGTCACCAAGCAAAGCTTATGAACATGCATAAAGAGACAAAGACACACGAACATAAATGCTACATTCAGAATGTAGGCAAGGATGACCCAAATCAAATTATTTGCTCATATGTGACCTGGTTCTTGTTTAAAACAGTGTGAACAACACAAATCAAATGAAATCTGATTTGGGACACTTTCATATATGGCCTTGAATCAGATAGAGGTCTGACTTTTTGCAACCTCAGTCCGAACAGTCATATCATCATTGATGCAACTTTTACGTCACTCTAGATTGATATTGGTCACAATTCTGTGTTGGGGTGCCCGGTACTGAACTTGACTGGTTTAAAAATAACCTGTTTAACAGGAATCAATCTGTAGTTTGGAATAGTGCTAACTCAACGTACAGCCATGTACAGTGCTGTGTTTCACAAGGTTCCATACTAGGACGTCTAAATCCAAAGGAGCTATTTTATATGCTGATAACATAAATATTTTCATTACTGACAAAGATGAACAGAAATGAATAAGTCACATGAACAGTGTTGTAGATGGGTTAGCTAACACGTTAAGGTAAAAATGAGCGCTTGTATGATCTTCAAGCCTAAAAACATATCTCTATCAGATAATACCCAGCCCATTATCACGGCTAATAATGCGATTAAACATGTTTCCTTTGTGAGATATTAGGCGTTATTACTAAGCTCAATTGGAAAAAAGCCTATATCATACATGTCCAAAAAATGTGAAAAAAAATTTAGGGCGAGGGTTTAAGGCGAGTAAGACTCATCTTGTTACAAAAGAACCTTATAGATTTATATAATTGCTTGATTTATCCTTTCCTATCGTATGGCAATATAGCATAGGCAAGCACAAATAAAACTAGGGTCTATTCCATTCTCTTATTACAAAAAAATGTGTCTTAATCTACTTCCTGCCTCTTTCAGTGGTTTGTTTGTAACTAGGTCTGAGATCAACTGTTATCAGACCAGATCTGTAGATCTACTTCATAGTCAGTTTTTACTGAACCAGTCTTGGCTAGTTTTCAATTAGGTACAGAGGTCCAGTCATTTGAAACACTCCGCAAACACTAGTCACTTTTAAAAGACATTAATACAAACAAAATATCTCCTCCCAGAGGCACACTTTTTCTTAAATTGTCTTTTGATTGCTTATAACATTCTTCTTCCTTCTTTTAGATGATTTAAGAAGATTTTAATCTATTTGTATCTTGATTTTGTTGATGTTTTAATCTCAACGTTAGGTAGGCATCTCTTACAAGCCCTCAGGGGTTCTTTTTTCCCACCTGTGCATTTATGTTTGTTCATGTGTAATTTCCTTGTTATTTTAATCTTGTTTATTTTGCACAAATAAATAAATGAAATAAATGAAAATGAAAAAGTGTTGACGGCGTTCCAGTTACAAGTCAGAAAACCATTATATTTAACCAGGTGGGGGAATTTTAGCCATGCTAGTCACTGTTAGCAATGCCAGTTGATAACAACCCATTACAGCATATGGTATTTTGCAAGTACAAACACTGTAGCCACATGTCAACAAATGGTGTAAAAGATGGACAGTACTTTGTGTAACATTAAATAAATGACACACAGACACAGACAGAAATGGGAACAAGAAATGTATTCCTACAGCTTAAACTACTGTTGATGCTGGGTGCAGCCTTGTTGGATTTTAAGGTTAGGGTTTGGAGGAATATCTGACTGGGAACTCAGAAATTCTGACTTACAAATTTAACTGGAACGCAGCAACCCACCCACAAGCCAAGCACTCCTTGCTCTGACCATCATTGCTTAACAAAAACTCCATAATTTAAGTAACTTGGCTCCGTTTCTCCTCATCCTTGTCCTTGCTATCGTCTGCTCACAAATTCGCTGGAGTCTACTGATTCACCTTATAAATCAAACCATTAACGCTGATGTCAGTGGCCTCCATGTTTACTTTCTTATGATAGTGTCGTGCATGGGACATCTTTGTTATTGTTCTTTTGTGCATGTGAGTCGGTTCAGGACCATAACCAGTTCACACTGGAATCTGTCATTGGCCATATTACAAAAATATTGTGAACAGCCAAAAAAATGATGGTTCACACTGCAAGCCCAAGTGCTCAATTCTTATATTCTTATATATATATATATATATATATATATATATATATATATATATATACACTTGGGCTTGCAGTGTGAGCCATAGACACAAAAAGTATTTCAACAATTGTGCATATTTGCAGAGAAAAAAGATAATGTTGACTCTTAAAGTACTCCTGGTAAAAGTCAACTTTTCACTAATTTATTAAGTTTATAAAACAAAGGTAAAAAAAAGTAGTAATTTTGATATCTTGGAATGCACTAATTATTTAAGATATTTGAAAATAACTATGTTATGCTTTTACAATTCTAATTAAATTAAGTAGGAGTAAAAAGTATTTTTAACATTCCCAGTGCGGCCTATCTAGCTTTTCCATAACGTGTGACTAATTACAACCTCAGAGTGCACAATGTGCATCCATGTGACCAAATCAGGATAAGATGGAGGAGCAGGCGGCTCCAGTGGGAATGACAACATTATGTATGTCATTTCTGGAAATTGTAGCACTGTGCTAAAACAACTCACCCTTAGAGAAGTTTGAACATTAACAAGTTTGAGATCCTAAATGTGGAAAACCAGTATGATGACTTACAGATGTAATTAGGTTCTTTAACAAGCTGTAGGGTTTCTAGCTTCAACCAAAAGTAAGTAAGTTGTACTTATTTCGATATTTGACTGTAAATACAATACACAATACGACAGGAAGTGAAAAACAAAGACACTCTACCTTTGTAGCTTACCTTTGAGCTACTGCTGAGAGAGAGTAATTTCACGATGATTACAACAATAGAGATTGATCTCCCCTGCTGTTAAGGGAAATGTAGCAGAGCACTATATTAGTGCAGCTTATTGGAAGAGTGTTAATTGCCAAGGGGTCTTCTTTTCCCATTGGCAGCAAGGTAGAGAGTATAGTATTACTTTATTGACTGCAAAGATCATGTTCAAATGCTCCTCAAGAGCCCTCAAGGGCTCCTCAAGATCTCTTGCCCCTGTACATACAATCTCAATTCAACTTCATAGTCAGACAGATTAAGCCTCATGAAATATTACTATATTAGATGATTTCATCTCTTGGTGGAGGCCACAGTAGCCGTCCGGTGGCTAAAAAAGAAATCGCATATTAAAATCTAGTGTCCTCTCCTTTCTGGTTATAGAGATAATATTACAAAGGTAAGGGGTTGTCCCCCCTGCACAAACACAATGAATGTCCAGCCCAGACCTGTAACAAAAGCTCAGTATGTTTGGGCTAATATTAATGTCTCCATCTATTCCCAAGCTGCTTTCAGACTAGACTCTGAGAGAAAGAGATGGAGGAAAACAAAGACAGAAAAACAACTGAGAGAAAACACAGGCAGAGGGAATATAATAGAGTTAACCCAAAAGGAGAGCCGATCAATAAACCATTTACAGATTTAATGAGAATTGGCTATCCCCTGCTGACCATTAATTGTTCCTTGATTTCATTTATTAGTATCCAAATACACTTTTGTTACATCCCAATCAGTTATTTTTCCTTTTTTCCACCAATATAACACAGTTAGTAGCTCAACTAAAGAAAGAACAAGCCTAAAGCAGCATATGGGAGTTAAGAATTCAGATGGGAAGTTTCACAACTGCATTGGGTCATTTTGGTGCTGTAACATTTGTGTTTTCGGCATGAACAGTGTTGGTTCAGCATAGCTGATATAAAAACACACTACTGCTTTACCCACCTCGCCTTCAATTATGTTTCGTCTCTCTGTATTATCTCTCTTTGTTAGGACCTGGTGGACAGATGGATGGGGTGATGGACAAGTGAGATAAAAACAGGCAGGGGGGTTACACTGGGTCAAATCTCTCTCAAGCTCTCTCCCTTCATGGCTGTTGTGGGCAAATGGAGGTAGGAATATGCTAGCCATGTCTTGTGCCCCTGCTGCCACTGTGAATAAAGCTAAGAATAGCAGCATGAGGACAGTGGACAACACAAGGACACTGGAGGCTTTCCTGTCCACAGAGGTGCCCACCAATCACTGATATAACATTGCATATGTCAATCTGTGTGTGTGTGTGTGTGTGTGTGTGTGCGTGTGTGTGTGTGTGTTCTGTGTGAGAGAGTTTATTTGGGTGAACTGTCAAACCACTGTTGCGTGTAAGACTCAAGCAATATGCAGAGAGAACTGAACACTAAGTGTGGATGAAAGACAGTGGAAAGGGAGGCAAAAGAGAGAGAAAGAGCAGAGACAAAGATACAAAAAGAAAGGGATATAATGAAATAATCAATCAAACTAGGACATAAGGACACATAACAATAATAGAGCACAGACATAAAGACAGATATATGTATATACACAAGGTCCACGGACAGACGTATTAAGAAACACACATAGGTCCATATCAGATGTTTGAGAACCTGCGCAGTCTGATGTAAGAAGTTATTAGAAAAAAGATCCATAGACAACGGGGGAAAAGTAAATGGGCTGGATTGCTACTATAGAAATCCCAGTGAGGTCCATACTTTTAAAACTTAGCATGAGAAAAATAAAGCTGAGAACTGAGGAGATCACCACTACCCCTTACCCCATCCAAACTATTTGTTTGTCAGCCACAAATTCATAAAGGCAAGATATAACCAGTGTCCACCTTGGAAAACTAAAGGTGGAACAATCAAGAACCAGACCTGCCATCTGAAGCAGACAATGGGATCTCCATATCTGTAGCCCTGGAGACTGCTTATCTAATTGGTTTACAATGCTGGCAACAAGACTAAGGAAACACACCACACTACACTGCAATACCAGCTGCAGTGCAGTAATACAGCAAGAGCAGACCTACCATGAGCTGAACCTGTAGACTACTGAGCTATGGGAGAAACAATCATTGCATACCATCAGTGCTCAATGGATAACAGAGTTGAAAACAGACCACTACATTCTACCAGAGCAGGAACCAATCACCATCACTGCAGCAGACTTCTAACAACAGCCACACAAAGAATTGAATAGCATGAGAGTCTCTTAAAGTAACCATCAGCACTAGTATCTAGGGCTGTCCACAACCAGGGAGAATGTTGTTTTATTTATGTCCCACTCTATACACATCTAAAGTATTTACAAACTATTCTGTTATGATTAACATTTTAGTTTAATGTGGTTTTCCTGCATAGAAATTTAAAAAAGTTTAAAGAAAGGTCTGGAATCATATCTACTTTCTCCTAACTGACATTTTCTGCATCTAATGATCGCGCAAGGTTGAGACTCTTCAATGACTACATTCTACTAGCTTCTACCCGAGGTTGAAAAGCAGACCCGAGGAAAAAGAGAAGTGTGCAAACCGTTCATCAATATGACTAGACACTTCAGGGGGAATCAGCCATAGGCCTACATGTTTGAGCTGGCTTCAGACAGGAGGCAGCAAGGCCTTGGAGCTACTTGGGAAAATTGCTGACTCGCAGTATGGTGGGTGCGACCGACAGAGCCCCACGGTAGGACAGACAGACACGGAGCTTAAGTTAGTGATCTGCAACTAAGTTATAGTTTCAGCATCCTGACCCCAGCATCAACCAGACCCAGATTCAGATGAGGAATATGTTGTGGACCAAAATTGGTGACTTGCAGATGTACTATAAAAGTAATTGAAGCTAGCATCTTTTATTTGTGCATGTTGTTTGTTAGCTTGTTAGCCTATAACTGTGAGTGTCTGACAGCTATGATGGCAGTGTGTTTTCTCTCTGTACTGACAGTCCTATTAACTATAGCTTGCCCGGGATACCTTTGAATCTCATATTTCATAGAAGTGCACAGACCTCTCCTCCTTTAGTAGAGGCATGTGCAAACACCTCTCCAGTGACAAACTTTGTTCAGATACAAATCAATATCGTCAAAGTCAGACGTTTAAAAGGACGTAACAGGAAAAACACATTTTTGAGAGGAGGGGGACTTAAAAAAAAATACTCTGTGTACCACCAAGTCATCATTATTTGTTTCTGTCATTTTTCTGTCATTTTTTTTTATCTCTTATCAGACCTGTAACTATGTGTGCCCATATGGTTTGATAGAGAGTTATAGCTATATATATATATATATATATACAGAGAGAGAGAGAGAGAGATCTATTCCGTAAATATCTCTGGTTGTTTTAAGCCATTATGGCAACCGCTGCAAATAAATGGTCTGGGTTGCTTTATCGCAACACCTTTTTTTCATCTATGTTATGAAGTGGTTTCAATATTTAATTCACTAATTAAGTCAAAAACAGACATTCCGTTTATTTTATGGTTATTTTATCTACAACTGTTATGAACTGTCTCTTAACTCAATTTTCCAGATGTTTAAATTCATGATATAAAATATATCTCTAACAGACATATCGTTTCCTATGTTGTGTTAGATTTTCTCATTATGGCTAGAGAAGCACTGCAGAGTAATCTAAAACACAAAATGTTAAGGTTTTTGCTTTCATTGACAGTGACAATCCTATCTATATATTTATTCAAAAGAGTGTGGTATCAGACACGCAGTTTCAAGATACAGACATTTTTTCAACCACTGAAATCTTGATTGTGCATGTGCATATCAACCAAACAATCAATCTATCGACGACACAGGGTCAGTCCTGCCAGCAGCACACATAAACCAGATACTAACAGAGGGTTTACACTCTGACTGGCTAAGGCAAAACCACACTTTCACCTTACCTGGAGCTACAACAATAACAGGAGAATTTCATTCAGACTGACAGTGTGGGCAGATGGCAGTTAAGTGAGGAAAGGGTAATTGGGACTAAAAGGACTAAACTACCAGAAGGCTACATAGTCGGTAATGGAAATTAGACAGCTACATAGACCTGAGATGCCACAAGCAACCCCAGTTTATAGGTAAATAAACAAGTACTCAACTGTCAGCTCAGTGGAAAGAACCATGTCTGAGGCCATCACAGAAGCATTACCTGTCATCAGAGGCTGTATTCACATGTTTGGACATGGAGGCTGATGATATCAGGACTGAGAAACTGGGGATGGAGATTTTTAACCGACTAGTTACCTAAACACAACTTCCTTCCTTGAACCCACATCACAAACCTTCAGTCATTTAAACTGTAATTTTAGTCCTTCTCAAACATGCTCTGTCTCTAAATTAGTAAAAGTTCACAGTACCTCTACAGGCAAAGAGCCTGCAAAGCTTTAAGCTATGCCAGTTGGTTCCTTGTTACTCACGCAACCCTGCTGCTTCTGTGGTATTTCTTTTACATTGAAATAAGTACCAAGTAAAGTTAGTTTTAATTTAAGGTTTCTCTTGCTTGTAGGCTCTCTTGCACTTTCACCCCTGCCAGACTAGCTGGGTAGTTGATAGCAAAAGGCCATCTAAGCTTCAATAACATTAAAACATCCTCTCATTCCTCTTTTACTACAGGAAACCTTTCACAGTACACAGAGAACTGTATCCAAATTGCAGCATCCTGAGACTGTATGCCAGCTAGACCGAGAAGAGCTTAGTTAGCCTCAAGGCCAGTGTCCTGAATGAAACATGAAGCATCCACATGTACATCAGTAAAATGGCTCCTGAAAATAAACTGCTCGAAGACTATTTCAAAACAGCCGCAGATAGGGAGAATGCTGGAAATGAGGGTAGAGAAGGTACCTTGGAAAGCCAATCCCCTATACAGCAACAGACAGAAGAGGAGGCAGATAACCAAAAATCCTACTAATGGCTAAAAAAGGTTGGATTAACCACTGAAGACAAAATGAGTTGCTGAGAATAACAGAGCTGGAATCTGGGACTCGCACAACCATAAAACCAAACGGTTCCCCAAGCAGAACCCTCAGACTTATAGGTCCATGGTAGAGTACCCAGACTTGAGGAGGACACGGGCTGGGAAAATGGGGTATTTTTTAATTTACCAGTTTGTAGAATTATCATCATCAGAATGTTTTACTTGTGACAGAAAATTACTTTTAGTGAACGAATAAAGAGAGCGAATGAACTAAAAGAGGCAACAAGGGAAGTAAATTGAGAATTAGGCTGAATGCAGGTAGAGTGTAGTGGAGCAGGCTATTCAGGTCAGTGTCTCCCTCTCCACTGTTGAGAGATGAATGACACCCCTTAGCAGTATTGGGAAGCTGTCTTTTTGCACCAATCATACAAATAGAGTTTTGGTTGAATTGGATATGATGACAAAAGATACCCGTGAGCCAAAAAAAAAAAGCTGTGCAAATAATCTGCCCAACAGTCTGAGTGAACAAATGGTGGTAACGACTGCTAATGCAGCTTTACTGTCTCCTACTGCCAAGAGTCGGTACTCAGTTAAAGTTGCACCAAGGACTGTGCAATTCTTGGATGTAATAACGGACTTGGCTTAGTCAATCATAAGCTAAATGACCAAGAGCATTCGTTTTCACATAATTCATTTCAAGTATCCTCCCCACAGGAAGTCTTCTTAACAAAGTGTAATTGACAAAACATACAAACCAAATGTCAAAACGCTCTCCATGCCAAATCCAGCTTTTACTCAACACTTTGAACTACTAGACATTTCGACCATCAGTGTTTATTCCACTTGACTCCCCCACCAAACACTCAGAAGAATACATTTAACACAAACTGGGCTTCATCTTTAAGATCTTATTTTAATAGATATCATACATTTCCACTGTAGAAATTATGCACATCAGGTCACATCCAAGAATTGTGTACAAAAACACAAAATACCATTAATTTAGATTGATTAGCTAGCAAAAATATACGCAATTTGATGCAACATGCAAAGGAATGAAACCAAGGAAGTGGGAGGATAAAGTCATTTCAGCGTCAAATACCACCAATGTAAACCCTTCTGCTGTATGGTGCTCAGAGCAAGTGCTCCAGTATTAAGGGCACCAAACTCTGCATATAGAAGGTTGAGATATGAAAGTTGTGAAGTTTGGGGAAGGGAATGAGTCACACAAACACCCAATTTTCACCCAGGCAGCAGTGCATGTCCTGTTCATGTCCTGTGCTTCACTGTAGTTAGGTTACAAATTCACTTATTTTAACCCTACCAACAATCTTTTCCTAACCCTTGCCAAATAGTTTTGTTGCCTAAACTGAACCACCTAGTTTTGTGTGAATTCACAATGCTAACAACGTTTCCCATTTTTTTCAAACAGCACCCGTAGTGGAGCGTCATGCGTTTGTTACCAGGGCTACCCACTGCTTTGACAAGTGACGGCAAAGGGTCATGACAACGTGGCCAGCAACACAAGTCTTCACTCCTCCCTTCTATCCTGCTGAAGAGGACAAGTGTTGCATGGTGTGATTTCTACATGGTGCTCATTCTCCTGATCCAGGCTTGAAACACAGCAGGTGGTGTGTAATCCAACTTTAGGCAAACTATTCTAGTGTAATCTCCTGCTCACTCAGAATACACACAAGTCACATTTGACTGCTCCATAAAAGATTCAAACCGTCTTCAGTCAGTCAGTCTGGCCATCTGTCATCTGCCTCTATGTTTGCCTGTCAGACTTTTAGGCTCTTACTCTGTCTTTTCGCCTATCCCTATGTCACGCTGCTTGTACTCCTGCCTGTCTGTCCATATATTGGATTAAATGCGACTCCTTGAAAGTGAAAGTAATGATCTGCTGAGTATCTTTACAATACATAAACACATTAGGGGAAGTCCCTTGCCAATGGGATTAGGATTTAAGGGCATGAGTGCATGTACTGTATGTGTATTATTTTTGTAATCTAGAGTAGTACATTTAGGCTACAACTGAAAAAATAAGATTGATCTCTTAAAATAAACAACTCATTGGTTTCCTTTTTAGAAATATCTACATTTGCATTGTTTAAACATGCAATATATACAATATACAATAATATGTCAAAAAACTAAACCCAACCAACTGAAGCTATATACAACGTCCATATCCAAGTCCACCGCATCAGACTTAGCATTGGTCGGGTGTCGTATCCTCTGCATGCCCCGGCGCAGTGAGGTGGAGCCGGTTGAAAGTCGCCAGAGTGTCATTACCTTGTAATGTTATTAATGGTACCTTGTGTCGGGTGCACTTTGGGGACTTTTTCTGCTGAGATGCTGAAGCATTGACATTGTGCAATTATGGTAAACTAATTTGGTTTTAAAATACGTTTCGTCTTAAAAATGATCCCAAATGTTCCAGTCACTTTCTGTGGTTTTCTCTGGCCTATTTCTTCTCTTCGCCCCTACTTTGTATTTCTTCCTCCACTTTGTATTCCGCACTATGATGTCTTCTTAACAGCTTGGATGTGGTGTCTACAGCTTAATACCATCATACAGCCTGATAATCAAAAGTGAAAAAAAACAAACAGAGCGTTGTATATAGTTACATTGAGTTACTATAAGGCAGAGGGAAAGCGGTTTTCAGAGGAAGAAGAGTGGCAGAGGTATGAAGCTGTTGCCTCCCATGTGAACACGAGCAGATTCTGCTCTGCCACCCAGAGTTCAATGTGTTGATATACTGGCGGTAACCACTTGGCAGTAAGAGCAGCTTTAAAAAAGAGCTTTGCTTTTTTTAAGAAATGTTATTAAAGGTAAGTAAGTGGTTTTCAGGGCGGTTGCCACATGGTGGTGTGAAGCAGCTTTAGTTTGTCTACATCAGGGGTGCCCAACCCTGCTCCTGGGGAGCTACTGCCCTGCATGCTTTAGGTTTCTCCCTGCTCTAACACACCTGATTCTAACGATTAGCAAACCTGTGACAAGCTTCAGCTGCTTGATAACGAGCACACCATTAGAATCAGGTTTGTTGGAGCAAGGAGAAACCTAAAACATGCAGGGCAGCAGCTCTCCAGGAGCCGGATTGGGCACCCCTGGTCTACATGATATGTATGTGCTTGATTGTGTGTGTGTGTGTGTGTGTGTGTGTGTGTGTGTGTGTGTGTGTGTGTGTGTGTGTGTGTGTGTGTGTGTGTGTGTGTGTGTGTGTGTGTGTGTGTGTGTGTGTGTGTGTGTGTGTGTGTGTGTGTGTGTGTGTGTGTGTGTGTGTGTGTGTGTGTGTGTGTGTGTGTGTTGAGCTTTACTGAAAACCGTTTTTGTTCACAGACAGCGATTCTGCAGCACCTTTGGGGAATTCTCTGCTTTCTTTTCAACTGCTCTCCTTTTATTTCCTGTCTTTATTCCGAGCATGCAGTGCCGAGGCCTCACAATGGGTCATTTCAACAAGAAGCCAACAACAATGAGGTAATCAACAATAACAAACAAAAAAAAACAGCCTCTTGCCTTTGCCATCAATGTCTGGAGAAAGAATCAAAAGGACACTCTAAGCCACCTACAGAAATCCAAGTGAGTACCTGAGCACAAGCATGCAGTGACTGGCTGCAAAGGTTTAATTTGCATTTTGCTATACAACTAATGGAGACTGTCTCCATTGGATATGTGAGAGCAGAAGACGAGGGGTGAGTAGAGAAGTGTTGATTCAGAGGCTTAATACTGTGTTGATCATAGAAAATGTCTCATAGTTTCTCTCTTATAGTATGATCTGATGTGTGCTATTGACAGGGATTCAGAACGCAGGCATAAAGAGAGAGAGAGTATACATTGACTGAGATATGTGTTGAATTGAAAACAATTTAATTCTACAGCAAACAAAGGCTCATTGTAAAAAATGAAGTACTTTTAAACAGCTGAAGTAAGCGCTGATAGAACAATCCATTAAGAATTTCTGTTGTTGTAAGATAAGATAAAATAAACCTTTATTGTCCACACAATCACTCAAACATGAAAGGATAGCTGTTGCCATGCAAATGAATTACAATAGCAGAGATTGAAAAATCAATGACATTAACTTACTTAGGATCTGGTTATTTTCCCTACTCCATAAAACCTTCTGCAGCAAACAAATACACACTTCAGTATGGTCACAGTCATTTTGTGGAGAGAGAAACACTGAATACTGTGTTGAAATGGGAAAATGAAGGGAAGACCAATCTCACAGTCTAACCATTCTGCGTTTTTTAGGGGTTTTTTTCAATAGCTGCAATACTACACAGACACGGGCTACATCTTCAGAGAAACTCCTGTGTAAAGATTGTATCAGAATAATGTAGGGCTGGGTCTTTTATTCTGTCTGGGCACAAAGCAACAACAGATAGATGGACAGGTTGAGGTAAAGTCTCACAGTTCAAGTATAACTATCTTCATTCTCTACTTTATGTCTTCCTGTGGATTTACATTGCCTCTTACAGCCTTCTATATCCCTGATGCCTTTTCTCTTCCTCTGCCCTCCCTCCCTCTCCTGCTCTCACCCTAAGTGGACAGTTGTCAAAGTCAGCTGAAGCCCAGTTAATGAAGAGGTAGATTTATTAGCAAGACATCAGTGGAATAGGCAAGGAGGAGTGGAACCCCCTGAAGCCAGCAAGCAAATACAGTCACTAAGTGTGCATACCAAAAAAAAGAAAGAGGGGGAAAGGAGGAAAAAGATGGACGGGATAAAGAAAGAATGGTTAAAGGAAAGAGAGAAAAAGGAGAAAACTGAAGATGTTTAAAAGATATAACGCAAATTCTGAAAAGCAGACAGAAGAAATGTACAAAGCAACCAGTCAGAGAAGAAGGGGAAGAGGCAGCTTCCCTCTCTTTCATACTCTCTCCAGCAGTGGCTACAGAACGAGCTCTTACCGTCTGTTGTAGGTCTGGGATTCCAATGCGGATGACCACTGTGTTGCCTGTCGGCTCCTCCATGGGTGCTCTTGCACTGTGGCTCCGCTCTGCACCGGGACAGAAAGCCAGAACACCAACAGGAATGGGAACACCGATGTCCTCTTCCCGGGAGCTGCCGCTGTCAGTGCTGCCCCCCTGGCTGCCGTTTGCTGTGTGTGTGAGTGTGTGTGAGTGTGTGTGCTGCTGCTGCTGCTGGTCCTGCCGTGGAGGGCTGGGTGGCTCATGTTTGCCGGCTGCCGGACGCAGAGGCATGCTCCGTGTTAGGGGCTCGGTCTGTCTCTCTCTCTCTCTCCAGACACACAAGCACACACATACACACACCGATGGCTCTCGCTCACACTACACGCGCATCACTCGCCTGGGAGAGAAAAAAAAGGGAGGGAGAGAGGCAGGGAAGGAGGGTGGCAGAGAGGGAATGGGCAAAGAGGGGGGTGGTTATTAGGAGATTACAGGGTAAAAACAGAGAAAAGATAAGTACCTGGGAAACTTGGAAATAAAACTGAGAGATGCATAGATAGAGCAAGAAGGAATAACATTCATAAAATGGTGTAAAAATGTACTAACTCTAATCTGTGAATTGCACAAATGATAATCCTAATACAATTAGTAATACTGCATGTTTATGCTACAGTGTCCATAGTGTGACATTGTTGCTGTCACACACTGTTGCACTTGCTGTAGTGTACTTACACTGTGGTGACATCAGGACAGTGCGTGGTGATTGCTTGAGCAAATCATTGTTGGACAGGATTTGGCCTTCATGCTTTACTTTATCTATGGGGGGTGTCGCCGAACAAATGGTTCCCAGGTAAACACAGCAACAAAGACAGAGCAAGCGGCCACAAAAGAGGACAAGGTTTTCGTGGGAGTTCTTCTTATTGAGGATTATTCTCAAAAGGGGTGCTGTTTTCATCTACTGTTCTATCTTGCAGACCCTGTTAAGCCTTGAGACTGGGACTGTATTACGGGCCAAACTGATATAGTCAATCTGATGTTGATTTTGGTTTGTGCATTGTAAAACAGGCATCCCCAAGTGATTTCATAGTCTGGGGCTGCCATGTAATATGAAGAACGATGTGTTGTTTATGTTGACGAACCAGCATGCTTAAGGTATTGGTCTATTCAGTCCGTGCTGTCATATTCGATTGAACTCAAGATAACAGTGAAAATGCTTATCAGAGGAGATTGGTACATGACCTCTGTCTGGTGTGTGTAAGACAAATACTTAAGTATTGCCAGTTTCAAAGCCCCCATTTGAATAAGTGAGCTTGTAGTGCCAGCACAATGTGCCATGAAACATTTGTGGCAGGGCTGTAAATTATTAATTGTGATCTTAAGTCAGTGCTAAGCTCCATTGTGTTTTCACTGCCATCATTGTTCAAGCTGACCCGACAGCTCCAAGACATTATTTTTTTATTGGGTG
Organism: Echiichthys vipera; assembly: GCF_963691815.1. Taxonomy (NCBI): domain Eukaryota; kingdom Metazoa; phylum Chordata; class Actinopteri; order Perciformes; family Trachinidae; genus Echiichthys; species Echiichthys vipera. The sequence goes on along the minus strand of NC_139832.1, from coordinate 9,566,931 downwards.
GAATTTAAAGCAAGCACTTCAGGGGGAATACAAGTGATGAAAGCTCTGAAGACAACGTGGGCACTTGATCTGACACATATGCAGATATACAGTCGTCAAGGACCAAGTAGTGAGGCTATATGGCACAGGAGTTAGTTGAAAAATGTGGGGGTTTATTTAAAGACAAAATGCAAAAACAGTTACCAAGAACTTAATAACTGGGCCCATAAAAGAGGTCAATGCAACATAACCTTAGTCAAAGTAAAAACAACTAAACAGGGTGTTCACTGAACAAACACATTGGTTAAACCACACAAGGGATAACCTAGATGAGGGCCAAATACAACTAAACACAAAGCAAAACTAAATAAATCAAAATCTCCCCCATAGCATAGCAGCACATGGTTTGGCCCAACAAGATGGCTCCAGAATATAAGCTTCGTTTTTTGCTCCACCAGGAAGAAACCTCCCCAAACAACAGCAAACACTAAAATTTACATGCAGAGGTCAACTGTATTTATCTTTATTATGTTGCTTAAACACAACACCAGTATAAACTTACAGACCTTGAAACACAAAAGTCTGCTTAGTTACAACGCCACTCAGCATCTCTACTGGAATGGAAGGCACAGCCCTGCAGTGTTTCATGGGTTACACTGTATAGATTAGTGGCTTGCTGACATCCTCTGCTCAGAACACAGTGGTTAAGCCTAACATTGTTGAAGCAGCTAGTATTTACATATTTGAAATGTAGTGCTTTAATCTGCAAGTAACAAGCTAGCTACAGGAATTTAGCTTGGGTCTTTTGGAGTTGTAACATTCATTTACCATTTACTGCTAATTTCATACTAACCACATGCTCCCTCCCTTGTTAGTTAAATTAAATGAGTTTGCTACTTGTTTTTTAAAATCAAAATATGTTATACATCTTTAAATCTCTGATGGAAACCCTGTTATGAGAGAGAGAGAGACAGAGAGAGAGAGAGCTGGTAGAGTTTCAGCCAGTGGTTCTTCCTTGTGTAATGTTTCAGGTTGTTTCAGTGGATTACCTGTGATGATAGGTTTAGCCCAATGAGCACCTCATTGTATCCGAAAAGATTCCTGTAGAGAGCTTCTCAGAGAAGAGTTTAAAAGTAAATCCTACATGTTCAACAACCCTGTGGAAAGACTTATCTGACAGGACTGGAACCCATCGGCTATCCGTCTGATGACAAATTAGCCTCTTGGGCCAACAGCTAATATTTCTGGGCTTTTCAGTGTAGCCACCAGATATCCAGGCCAAGACTTCCTCTTCCGAGTGGCAGTCATTGTTTGCAGTCTGATTAGCAACTTTAGCGGGTAGAATAGAGTTAGAGTTGAGAAAAAGTCTCTCTATAAACTGGTATCTGCATAGAAATGCAGATAAATAATAACAAAAAGATAATGAAAAGCTAAATCTTGGGTTGGGTTCCCTGACTGCATGACAGCCAATGTGTCATGCCTTGTTTGCTCTCCACAGACTTCTACCTGCAAACAACCAAAACCTGCTCAGACGTGGTTTGGAAACACTACTCAGACTACAAACAGCGAACAAGACTGCTTCCCAAATCCCAAATCTTGTCCTTTGGCCTGCAGATTTTACATTCCTGTGTAGAATCTGTTTATAGAGATTACAGAGTAGATACCAATGTGCTAATCTAGAAGCACATGTTTGATTTAATCTAAGGTAAACAAATAATTTGTGAAGATATTTGGCGAACAAAATCAATCCTATTGCATGGTTAAATTCAATTCAAAGTCACATATCTACTTCTCATTGTATTCACCCAGAAGAAGATGAGCTGTGTGTATTGCCCTCCACTACAGAGACTTGCATGTGATGAGTGCTTTGCCACTGCTGGACACTATGTAATCCCATTAACATTGGAGAAAAGAGCATGGCAGGCAACCTTAATAAAGTAGAGGATTTAGCAGAACACTCTGTGTGCAACTTCCGCCTGCCAAGTCTTTAGGGCAAGGAGAATTGATAACTTTCACCCAGACCTTGTAGTGTGGGCTCAATATTCATAGTTTTAAAAAGTGTCCTTACAGTACTGACCAAATGGGTCCCTGTGTACTATAAAGCTGACACAATGGCTTACCAACAACTCCCAAACAATTAAAACACACTCTGTTTCTACTTTCTGACAACATATTAACTTATCATTTATAGTTTTGAGTTATGTATTCGTCATTATCAGTGGCCATGATGCTACACTTGAATTTCCAAAACTAATATCTGAGCACATGAACTGCATAATGAATAACAGATCACACAATTAGAAGGATTAGGTTCTGGGAATGTGGCAAAGGGACATAAGATGGTTTGCCAATAGCAATAATTATGCCCCTAGATAGCAGGGGCAGGGAGGGATTTCATCCTACTTGCATCATACAAGGATAAACTGTGTGGGCAACAGCACTTGAAGAGATCTACAGTTCATACAGAGAACATGTTATCTGGTTGGACAAATGTCAAGAGAAAAAAACAAGAAACAAAGAATTAGGATTTATACTGGCTGTAGTACACTTTTTTATTCAAATTTTATTAAACCTCTTTCAACCTTAATTTGCACTAGTGCAGTTCATAGGGCTGTACAGTCTAGTAGTTTAGCAAATCTAAAATATTTCAGATTGAGGCATAACTCTGGTTTCTGTATGAGTATTTCATTCTACAAGCAGAGCTAAGATAATGAATGATCAGTAATTGGTTCAACAGTTTAATAGTCCGACAATAAATGTGGCCAGATTAAAAAATGTACATAGTACAGTACTGTATAGTAGAGTTGAAGGATATGGTAAACATGTTTAGAGACTTGGCTGGCAACAGTGCCAACTTAAAAACCTTTGGGAACTATATGTACCTATAGGTTAACACTGCAGTCCAGATTTGCTGTCTAACTCCTATTGCTTGGGAACATTAAGAGTGGACTAGAATTATAAGAAGGCTAGTTCACATGCCTCAGCTAACAGCTACTGCCTCTTCTCTCTTCAGCTTAGATCTATTTCACCCCATCCTCTCTCACTCCAGCTCTTGTGCTGCAGCCCAGTGAAAACAAAGTGAATAATTCATGACCATACATAGCAGTGTGTGCACGGATCCAGTGCAATGTATGCATGTATCTGATATATCCACTGGGCTTTGAAAGTCCTTCCAGTAGAGCATTCACAAATACAACAGAATCCACAGCCTGCCATCAGCCAGTCCTACCTGCTCCCTGCTAAGACGTCCGCACAAGAAAAAAAGGAGGCTGGGCAAGAGGGAGGGGGAAAGATAAAGTTAAGCAGTTGGCTGATGAACCATGAAGCAGAGAGGGCCAGCAAGGATGTGGCTAAGGCAGTCAGTGGGCCACGAAAAAAGTAGAGAAAAGGGGAGCATGAAAAAAAAGGGAGGGTGGCAGAGTGACGACAGAAAAGGAAGGTGGGAGAGCCAGTGAGAGGGTGGGAGAGAGGGGGAGAGAGAGGCAGAGCATTACGTACAGTCAGCTTTGACAAACCAGCCACATAGCCTGTGGCCTGGAGTAAATGTGATAACTGTTCACAGACCCCATCAGAGGCTGCTTCACGCTCCTCTACACCTGGTAAAGCAAATGTCATGGCCATTCACAAACTGAAGTCACACAGGGCCACGTTTATTCACACACACACACACACACACACACATACACATTGACATACACACTTTATCTTTCTGTCCCTTTAAACATTTTCATTCATTCCATCTCCCATTCCCTTGCTTCATCCCTCTCTCCAATAGTAAATTTGGATAAAAGGTAATTCATTGGTCCATAGGCTAAGAAGCATAATACAAAAAGGGAGATTGTGATTTTAGCTGTCTGATATCATTTTCTGCAGTCCCTGTATGTTAGAAGAGATGTTTCAGGCTACCAGGCGTAATTGGCTTTTGTCTTTCAATAGAGCTGATCTCAGAAGAGAGTAGATATCCAATTTTAACTTGAGATAAGATAAAAAGCAATATTTCAGATGTCCATTCCAGCCTAGATTTAAGTCAGCATATGAAATGTATTATTACCGGGTGAGAAATAGATATTGAGATTCATAGAATTGAATGGTAATATGTATTGATTTTTTACTTTTCTTTTTGGTTCCCTACGTGTTTCTCTCTCTCTCACTCCTCTATCACTCTCTAGCAAGACGTGCAAGTGATGCTATCTCCCTGTAACCTGACTCCGCCAGATGGATTGATTCGCATAATTCGCATTTACTCTCCATATCCATCTGGGAACTCTCTGTTGGAGATCTTTTGTGAAGAGGCGGAAATACTGGTTGCTGATTGGATAAATCATCAGTCTATCACCACCTATGTGTTTCACCTATGTTGCGTCACACTTTGAGCCGCCTCAAAACCAACGCTGATTCGTCCAGTTGCTTGGGCAACCTTCTCCCAATTTTCTCTGCCGCAAGTTACCAGACTGATCTGCGAGTAACATACAATGGAGCTTGCGAGATCAGGATGGTCTTGCGAGGCTAATCTCCCTGCATCAGGATACGGCTTTTGAAAGCAGCATGTCTTTTAAAAGCACTACGAGGGACTGGGCTTGGCCACCAATGGACCATCAAGGGACGGCATGGTAGTGTGGGATTTGGAGGACTTTCACAATACTTGAGTGGGCTCCAAGGACATGAATAGGACATTTTAAGGTACACTTGAGATTAGCTGAATCCCTCTCTAGGAACTGGAGGGGTGTAGCTAAGGCATTAGAAGCAAGGTTGTCAAAACAGAAGTGGCTCGTCTTTGACCTCTCATATAATAATTGAACAAGGCAAAATACTGCAGGCAAGACAAGGCCTTACAGCTCAGCTCTCTCTTCATCACAATGGTCACTACTATGCCTGCGTCACTGCACCAAACCACTGTCCATCTCACGTTCCATTTTACCCTCACCCTCACATTTTACCTTCACTCACTCACGAACAAGACCCAAAGTACTCCTTCGCTTAGGCCTGTAACTCACTTCCAACCCAGAGGGAACAATTTACCATTTTCCAGTCAAGGCCTCAGATTTGGAGGTACTGACTCTCATCTCCACCGCTTCACACTCAGCTGCAAGCCACCCCAGTGTGTGCTGGAGGTCACAGTCTGATGTAGCCAACAGAACCACATCGAGCGCAAAGAGCACAGTCACGATTATCTAATCTTATTACGATTTATTGAAATTGCGATTTTCCTAGAAAATCCAAACACTCTGGCTGAAATAAAACAAAGACTTTTTTCCAAGAATTACACTCCGAGCCCACTTTAGAGTGCAATATATGAAGCATACAGAACTGCAAATATTGTTGTGTGTGAGTTACAGTAGCCTCCTTCAAAATAAAGGTGTCAACTGACACACAATCTCCCTCTCTCTCTGACACACACTCATATACACAGCCAGCTCACACGGATTAGCCACTCAGTGTAAACAAAACACTGCCTGACCCATTCAGAGCTTCAGGCCACATGCAGAGGCCCCATATGGAAAATTAGCCATGCGCTAAAAGCTTTTGGAATCAATACTCTACAGTAGCTGCACCACATCCCAAAGCCACTGTCTCTATCCAGTTCGCATGGGCTGACACAGCTAGCAGATGTGACCCTCCTTTTTCTCACACACACACACACACACACACACACACACACACTCGAAAGCTAGAGTGATAGCCCTAGACTCACAGCAGCGTAAACACAATGTTATGCCTTTAACTAGTTATAATATCAATATTTGTTTTGATTTGGTTGGCAGGGTGGAAATCCTGCTTGGCAAGCTCCTTCACTATGGCTTTTCAATCTGTCACCCCCGCAGACATGACTGGAAATGTGACAGAACTGAGAGAAACATTTTAATGTTATGGAAAACCTATTGCATTCCTTTTTTCTGCCTATACTGCAACGAGTACATTTGAGGACACAGCTATTTCTACGCTCTGTCAGGAAATATTCCGTACCAAGTCTGGCCGATGCATCACTGGAGCTGATGTGACATTTTTGACAATTGTTTGTGGTACCACATTCATTTGCAGACAACAGCAGAGACACATGCATACAGTTATATTAATATGCATTTAATTAATTGATATGCAAGAAACAAGACGTGACTGTGAGGTAAAGAATGTTGTCCTGGACAATTTTGATCGGTTGGTATCTATCAAAGAACACAGGTGTATACAATAAGTGGTATGCCCTAAGCAAGGATGCAGAGAAAAACAGAAAAAAAAAACAATTTCTAAGGCACAAATTCTTGTGTATCAAAATCTATTTCTACACAGCATTCTCAAAGATTAGTCTCCTCTTATCTTTACGGTTATTTACTGTTATTGCTTCCTCTTGTTCCCACATAATTCCTTCTTTCACTATCTGTCTGTATGCTTAAAAAATCTCTATGAACACAGAAAGTTGTGGATGTACGGTATCTGTTGATCTCTGTGTTTCCAGGGTTGCTGCTGGGGTGGCAGTTGGCTCTTTGATGCAGCCTGCCTATAAATAATCAATGGGGCTCCCCAGAGAGAACTTTCATAAAGCCTGCCAGCCAATTAAGACCTGTTTCATACTATGCTCTGCATTATCTCTCCACACACCACGATTGCTCTTAAAAGGCAGAATGGGGATGCCTGGGAGGTCAAGGATGCCACTGTACCGGCTCATCTTGGTACTATCAAATTCACTAGGGATGAGGGTTTGTGCCTCTTATCTTAAAATTTTGCCACACACCTATGGTAATTTCATCCCGATCTTATTCCCAGGTGTACCAATTGGACATGCACAAAGAGTGAATGCAATTTTGTGTGGTTGATTCTACCTACAGTATGACATTTATACTCTTCCGCATTGATACTTCTGATATTAAGATTGGTTTTCGGGACTTGAGGCGGGGTTGGGGGGGTTAAGAAGCCCCATTCATTCACTATTTTGACAGGTATGCACTACTCGAACTGGAGGAACCCAAGCCAGAGACTGGGACTTGAGTTTGAGAGTCTGACTCAAGTCGCATACAAATGTGATTTGACACTTGACTTGGACTCACCCCCCAAAGACTTGAGACTATACGTGGACTCGAGATTTGGGACTTGTGCACAATCTTTTTACCTATGTACTTTTTTGAGCATTAACATCAGGAGCAGAATGTTAATCTCTCCCACAGAGATGCGCGAGCAGCCACACTCCACAGAGGACACGGAGAGCACGTCAGGAGGAACTTTCTGAACTTTCCGTCCTGCAGATGACTGACATTATTTTAATGAACCACTGCTGTAATGTTTGATAACAAATTAAAACAATTATGTTACCTTGCGGCGCAAATCTGGACCAGTGATGTGAAATGTAATTTTCAAAGTGAAAATGCAGACAAAAAATTCCACCAACGCTAGCGTGACTGCCACGAAAGCTATCCCTAGCGACTCCCACTGGCCAGATAAGAGGAGTGAGGAGTCAACAGTCAATGAACGTTCATATAAGTTTTTGCAGTTAGAGAACGGAGTGACCCTAAACCAGTACATTACATCAAAGCACTTTCCCCAAAAGCCTCCCTTCACTGTTATTTTCATATGCACCCTGTCAGAGAATGAAGCTGCTGATTCAACAGCAGGGCTGTGGAGTGTGATGTAAAATTATATATTTGAATTTAAAAAGACATAATTCATCAAAGAAACTGAAATTTCCTGAGCCAGAAAATAATTAAATATCTGACTGAAGTTATATAAATTGTGTTATAGATCCAATTATGGCTCAAGGAGTGCATGTATCTGTGACATGCAAGACACGGTTGACCATATTCCTTCTGAAGCAGCAGGAATCATGATGAAATAATAATGGTGTAAATAAATATGGATGTGTCTATTGCAACTTAGAATATTTGCCTCCAACAACAATGTGGAGCTATGGCCTAGCACCCTCCTTCCATATAGGAATAAATATTTCACGCTGTTCACTCCATGCTGCCCTTAAACCCCACAACATTCTATCATTGTGTGTGCTTGTATGCACCATCTTCCATGCAAAATTGATAAAATAAATTAATTAAGGTTATACGTGGGGAAATTTAAAAAAAAGAGAAAAACATTTATCCTAATTTATTAGCACGGGTAGGGAATGAAAGAATGAGAAATAGACTGAGGTTAAATGACTATTCATTAGCCAATGATGATAATATGTAATAATGATCCTTCTCAACCTGGGATAGAAACCATTAGCCCACTAAGCCATCTATTCCTGAGCTTTTATGACTATCGATCTGCATCTGTCATCTGTGAGAGAAACTACTGTATCTGGGTCACAATCCAGTCCAGTGGTAGTTTGCCAAATCAGACGGAAGCTCTGATTTGGGGCATCATGCAAAGAAACATCAGTCAGAAAATCTAAAAGTTGCGATTGTGTGTGTGTGTGTGTGTGTGTGTGTGTGTGTGTGTGTGTGGTTGTGTGTGCGTGTTTGTGTGTGTGTGTGTGTGTGTGTGTGTATGTGTGTGTGTGTGTGTGTGTGTGTGTGTGTGTGTGTGTGTGTATGTGGGTGTGTGTGTGTGTGTGTGTGTGTGTGTGTATGTGGGTGTGTGTGTGTGTGTGGGTGTGTGTGTGTGTGTGTGTGTGTGTCTGTGAAAAGACATTCAGAATATCAAAAATCTACAAATACTGGATATAATGACTATTTCCACTAACATACAAAGTTTGTTTAGCCTTGGTAGTTCAATAGGAGCACATATTGAATTACTGAGGAAATACAGAGGACAAGCTATGATTAATGTGTTGCTAGGCAACATCCCAATCTGATCAATCAAGAACACAAAATCATGTCTGGGACTGTATCAAACAAAAACATGCATTTTAAGAAAAATACTTTTTGCGTAGTGCTACAATTTGAACAGAAAAGGAAATGAAAAACGTTTGATTTGAAAGAGATGGTGGATAGAAAGATGGAGTGGATGACGTGAACGTCAGGGTTACTGTGACTCTGCACTGAAATCTGGAGGAAATGAAGCTAGTTCAGCATAAGTTCAGCCAGGAAGACTATCTGATTGCATTCTTAGGCCTGTTTTGTTTTTTATACATCATTCATCATTCTTTGCTGTCATTGTCTTGAGCTGTCAATCATGTCATAAGCTGTCCTCAGCAACTGGTCACATGAGTTGATCACATCTATCCAATAACACAGCGTCACACCTACATCTGCTGCTTCTGTCTAAATAGGATGCCTTAGTCGTTCATGCTGCTGTTATCTGTGCCTCTCTGTTACTGTGAGCCATCATTTCAGTGCCCCACCACCTCCCCATCACTGCCAGTCTTCACAGATTCATCAGCTCCATCAGCCTCATCAGTATCAGCAGAATCATCAGCCACCACCACCACCACCATCAGTGTCTGTACTCCATGTAGGTATCTTGCTGCTGCTCAGAGTCGACGTCCCTTAATTACAAATCTTCCAGATGAGTGCCAAAGTCTTTCTGCCAATTCTTAATTATCACGTATAATCTGTTATAAAAAAAACATCTTCTCATCCATCAAGGTAATTGTTTATAATAATTTAACACTAGATACTGCATCATTTCAACAGTTGTAAAACCAAAATTATCAGCCCAACAATCAGATGGGTGTCCACAACCTACCTGCCTGTGAAAATCACCGCATGCATGCCAACTTTCAATGTATGGATGAGGCGATGTACACAAACTATACAAACCTAAACAAACAAAGACCAAACAAACACCAATCTCATTAATGAGAAGTATTTTCTGCGGGATTCTTAAGTAGTTTTAGTGAGTCTCTGCAGATCCATTATTTAGATTTTGCAGCAGCCCCCATTTCCCCGTTCCTCTCTGTCATCTTCACTGATATGCAAACACAGAAAGGTTGGAAGGAAATACAGCTCCAACCCATCCCCATCACTGTGAGTAATGGGAAGAGAAGGGAAAAGGGTAAGACATACCAGCTTCACATTACTAAAGGGCAGTTCCTAGCCAGATAAGGCTAGTCCTGTATTTTTTAAACCTGGCCTTTTCTAGATGTTTTGGCGAGATTGTTTTCTGTTATTGCAATGGATATATTGTAGACAATAACTATGAGAGGACATTTTCAGGTGTTCAGGGGGTGGCACTGTAAGTATGAATTAAACTATAATGACTTTGAAAAAATCAACATGCTAACACCACAGTGTCCTTGTAACACAGCAATGTGATAATAAAACAACTGCTGAACACATCAGTGCGCCAGTCTCATATTGACTGAACCATGTTTGACTTCAACTGTGCTGCCTGGTGTATCAGGTCTTGGTGCAAGTGTTGCCCAGTCATGCCTAAAATGTTTGTGTGAACTGATTCTAACTCCGGATTTACCAGGGGTGAATGCCTTCCCACAAGATAACTGGAGCGATGAATATGATCAACTTCATATTTTTAACCTCACATGCCTGAAACCTGCAGTTTCTCATGCTTCCATCAGTTGCCTTATGTAATACAATTCATTTGCATACAAATAGCTACCAGAGAAATCAAGAGGAGGTAAAATATTGAATTACAAAAACTGTGAGGAAGTGAATTACAGTGTGCAATACTGTGGTGATTGGTGTATGGAAAAAAGGAATAGTTTTTACTTTGACTCTCTTCTCAGTTATGCAAACAAGATGTGGCATTTATGTGCACAAGGTTTTAAGGAATCATTAAAGGAGATGGCAAAACAATGGGGCACAGATGGTATCAAGACATAATTTGAAAGTGACAGCCCTTCAGTGCATCCTGAGTTTGTTCATGGATAGGGCTTCAATCTCTCTTTAAATGTTCGGCTTTGTGTGTCAATGACTTGCCAGTATACAGAATCCTTGATATGCCTGATTGCTGTCATTAAGCATTTCACCAGATACCATGAAACAGATATCTATATTGGTGCACCCTGTTCAGCTAAATAACAACATAAAAAAGGTACTGGGACTAGTCTTAAAAAGTCTGTTTAGAGCATCCCTACTTATAATGCAAGAGTATTTACAACCATGAAACATCCAACAGGATATTTGCTGTCACTTGATTCTAATTCCGGCTTTACGTTGGCTTTTACATTGGTTGTCCAGATGCTTTCGACATGAAGTGGTATCGGAAATAACAAGAATATTACTCATCACTAATAGTTACATTTAACATTTTCAGTTTGGTTTATCCATGCTGTACTGTATGTCATACTAATGTTTCCAAATTAAATTTGTCATGAAGACAGGAGAAGGTAGACCCAAATGCAGGAGACTTGAAGATGAGTCTATATTTAGTGCAGGCAAGGCAAAACTAAGGCCTGTACTACGATGCAAGATTTGGTTTGTGAGGCAACTTTGGGGTTAACCCTGGTTTTTTCATCCTATGATGGTGGTTCACTTCTTATTGGGGTACACTGGCATGGTAACCAGTATAAAGCACTGCCTTCTGAGTTATTAGTTATCTTGAAAAATGACATCCCCATTCATTGAAGATCCCAAGCTCTCCCTGCAGGGTGATTCAAGACTCCATGTTGGGGTCCTGTATCACCCTGCCATGGATCAATTTGCAATAATGACCAGCTCGCTCTACGTTATCCCTTACTTATCAGACAGTTTATGCATTGTTATGACTCCAAAATCAATGTTTTTATTTGTTCAAAACATATAACTTCAAGGCATATAGATTTTTGACCATTTTGTTCAGTTCTTCCATCCTAGAACTCTTTGCTGAAAGTGCTTTTTCAGCTTCATCAAGCGTTAAGAAAATGTGTCCTGAACTTGCATTTCCAGTAAATGCATTAGCAAAACTCTTTTCTGAAAGACAGCATCGATTCCAAAAAGCTATTTCCCTCCTTTGCCACTGCACACCAACATTACCTGGTGCAGAGAGTTTATTAAAGAGCGCGACTCATAGTCATTCATGGAGCCTTCTCTCATCTGTTAGCTCCCCAGTGCTGCTCTATTCCTTTTATATTAGCCTATTTCTTTACTGGGTGCTTATATCTCTACGGTGATGTTTTTTCGTTATGTTGCTTCTTTCTCATCAACAAATTGCAGACTTACTCTAACATTTATATATTATTCTACACTAGACTATTCAATTGTGCCACAGGAAGGTTACAGGGAAAACAATTCCAGCTTTAAGTTGGAAGTGATAAACCATAGATATTACAAATAAAGATGTGCCATGACGTCATAACTCATGGGATATCCATCTGCCATATAACCTGGGTATTGTGTACAAGTACATTTCCAGCTGTGCAGCACCTAATGCTTTAGCAAATGGACCAAAGAGACCAGGGAGGCTGACATCTATTTGCAGACATGAGTATAGAGTGGGGGGGCATTTTTTTTTATACATAGGTTAGAATAAAACTGCAAAAAGTTAGTAAACTATGCTAAGTCATTTTGCTGGTAAATAAAGTTACCAAGTAACGGCTTCATTTTAAGGGCCCACACTTACCATTCATACCGTGCCCAAGCACGAATCACAGCTAAAGTCTTGACCAGTGTGAGTACAACTGTTCCCAGTTGCAGCCAAGTTGAAAGAGGTGGGCTTTTCTAAAGCACGGATGCGTTCCTGAGACGCGACGGACATTTAAAAAGATGCCACCGAAGGGTTCACAGTGGTCTGATGTAGAGGTGGAATGTTAAATGCAGATTTGGTCAGATGGAAACTTTTCCAAAACCGGACAACAAAAAAACCCTGACCTTGACCCTGACATCACGTAAAATCCAGAAGCAATCGGGCCTGGGCTGTGGGGGAAGAAAGAAGGGGGACCATAACACTAAAGCATGGCATGGATCATCTGGGCCAAGTGTGAGTGAGCCCTAAGTAAAAGTAATTGCTGATCATCAGCAGTGATCTGTTAGCTAAACAGAAGATTTATATCCATGCCAAACACTGTTTGAATGTTAGCTACGATAACTTAGCTCAAAATTAATGTTTAGTTGTCTTCCAGTTATAAGAAAGTTAATAATAATAGCCTCACCTGACGCTCAGCAGCTGATTCAAGTCAATCAAGTGTAAACATACAACATGTTAACGACCAGGAGAAGTGCTCATCTACACTTAATTCATTAGATCTCAAAATCAATCCATAACATTAACCATACACTTAACATGACATGTTCACGACATCTAGCCAAAATTAGCCGCTTGAATCCTGCAATCAGTCATCATGTATTAACAACCCTTGTTGTCAGCTCGCCCTGCTGCATGTTATCATCATGAATTGAATTTCTATAACATGCCATTGCAGAACTAAAGTCAATTGCGATGAGGCCATCAGAAAGAGAGAGAGGGAGAGAGAGAGAGAGAGAGACAGAGAGAGAGAGAGAGAGAGAGAGAGAGAGAGAGATTAATGTAGTATATTACCCTTTCAGAATACTAAAGACAGCTCTCACTTTTGAATTTGAGTCAAAATGGAAAAAAATAACATCATTGTCTCCAATATAAATGCACAATAATGGCATTGTCTTTAGAATTGAATGTATGTTTTGTTCTCTCGGGGCTATAATCATCCAAATTCTACCAAAATCTTAGTCCCAGTTGTCTTTCACTCATTTCTTTAAATAAAAAGAACAATGTTTATGTATTGCTAGAAAACAAATTAAGGATTAAAAAGGAAATATGAGTTTGTTTCATCATGGGTTCCAATTAGTTCAAGGTAACGCAAGGTAACATGGCAACCATATGGATCCATCGTGGAATGGCAAGCCTGAATGACACATCCCATCCACTGTTTTATATCTATGTGATAGACCCTCGATGAATGTTGAAGGCTAATAATTCATGATGAGATAATCAACTCGACCAATTTGAAATGAATATTTTCAGATGAAGTTATGAATAGATATCTTTGTGCAAATATGCAGGCTGCTGTTCGGCTACTGTTTGTGTTAAAGGGATATATTGTTTTGTATTTCTTTCTCAAACAGACTAATCGTGATGTAAGTCAAAAAAATATATATATAATTGCATCATGACATACAACAGAATTTCTTACATCATTCAACAAATGCATGTATAGCATACTTAAATGCCCATAAAACAGCCCAAATGTATGTACTGGCTAACATTTTGCTTGCTTTTCTCCATTTTACACAGTGTTTCAAGTGCATTGATTTTATGTGTGCAGTGCATCCAAAACAACCAGCTTTTCCCCTGCTGATAAGGAAACACGTTTTAAAAGAAGCAGTTATGTTTGATAACCACTCTTCAGTAAAAGTTAAGAACAATATATTAACATATTTAAGTATGAAAATTAAGTTTATTAGCTATTTCTAATTGGGCTTGTATAGGACACACAGATGGACACTTGTCAGGTTGTTCTTTTTTTGGACCAAACTAAGTAATATATCTCTTTTTTAAATCCTTTAATAGATGTTGTTGAGCTCTTGTCTAAGTGTCCTTACTATGTCACACACAGACAGGAACACACATTCAGTCATAAAAATATATATCCATCTGCTTGCATGGCTTTCTCTAAAACTTTTCCCAGTGCTGTAATTTTTCAAAAAAAGTCTGTGAAAAAGATGTGGCACTCTTTTTCCCTCACAACACCAATCCCCTCCCCCACATCTCTCTTTTCTTTTGCTCATCCCCTCCCCACACCCAAAATTCATCTGTTGTCGATGTGTCGTGACTGTCTGCCAAATGCAGTAATTACAGTACAGCTTAGGAGCTGAGCAATGGAGAGAGAAGCAGCATATCAAACATGACTGCACAGGGCAATGGGTGTAAAAACTCATTCTCAGAACTACAGTCTGCCTCATGCAACAGAGCACCAGACCAACAACTATTACAGTCACTTCCCCTTATGTATTTACCTGAAGTTTATAAATATCCCACAGCCATAGAAACATGTTTTTTAATGTCTCGTATACATGTATGAGTCGCAGGTTTAGTCTCTTACTAGGCCACTTACAAACACTTCATAGCGCACATGCATTAGACATACTACAGTACATTGATAAAAAGATCAGCACTGTGAGACACCTAGTGATTCCAGACTCTACATGCCCACTTTATGTCTAAAATGCTGAGATCTACACATCAACTCACACACAGACACACACAAACGCACACACACTTGTTGATGTATTGCCTATTACGCTGCAATGACAGTACTGGCAGTGGGCCCACAGCAGTGGATAGTTTATGATGTTGGGAATAACAGGAACAGTTAAAAATAACTTTGTTATCAAATGCACCTCAGAGACAATGACGATGTAGGCAAAGGGGGCACGAGCTACTCAGACAGTGGCGGCGGGTGTGGGAGTCACTAAAATTACAAGGGAAACAGGGCCGACAATAAAGATGTCATCTAGAACACTAAGAGGACTACGACGAAAAACTAAATGAACCACTATAAACACATTAGTCTCTTATGATTTTGTGTAATGTCTCTAACAAAAATAAATTATGTAAATGTGGGCAATGAGCAAGTCATTCTTAATATTTTTCTTTTCCAAATGGTACTTAAGACTACAGGTCTGCTACATTTGCCTACCTGCCTTAAACGTTGGTAAGTCTCCCATGAAGAGAGGTAATTTAAGATCAAAATCAAGGGAAAAAAGGAGGAGACCTGCAGTAACTGTAGGTGCAGCAATATAACACGTTGGAGGTTAGGTAAAGGCTATTGTATGTTATACATATTCCCATCTTTTATTGATATCTGACATTTCCTTAAGGATGCAATATACCCTGAAACAGGAAAAAACAACACACTCAAAAACATACACACGGACAACTCTGCAGGGGGAAGGCTAATCAATAGCCACTGCGAGAGGGGTTGGAGATGAAGTGTGCATTTCACTAAAGCTACAATAATGACCTAATGCATCCACTTCTAGGTCCACAGGGATTTCTGTGCTTTTTGTGTGTTTTATATGCACGTGTATGTGTGCCTGTACATGTATATGCATGCGTGTGTGTGTGTGTGCAGGCGTGCATGTGCATTAGCCTGCATGTGAAATTGAGGAGCTTCAAAGTAATAGCCAGCAGAAAAAAAAAATGATTACCCTCTTTCTCAGGGGCAGTGAACTAAGAGCTGTTGTGTTCAATGTCTTTTTCTGCTTCACAAAGCACATCCCCCCCTTGGAACTGGAAAAAACTATGGAAACGTAGGATTATAGATGAAAAGTGAATGTTTAATGCAACAAAAGGCAAAGCACAACTCACTGCATTTTCATACCCAGAGTGCTTGGATAAGGGCTTGCTATGTATTTAAAATAAGACGTGATCTTCAGGGGTGAGAGCAGTAGTGTGTGTGTGTGTGTGTGTGTGTGTGTGTGTGTGTGTGTGTGTGTGTGTGTGTGTGTGTGTGTGTGTGTGTGTGTGTGTGTGTGTGTGTGTGTGTGTGTGTGTGTGTGTGCGCGTGTGTGTGTGTGTGTACAAAATGGAGCACATATGTACTCCCTAATGTACATAATGGTAGTTTTGCGCATTTATATTCATTCACTTCTGTATTGAATTTCGTCTGAAATGAGTGTGAGTCAGTCATGCAAACATATCTTGGAAAACATGAAAATACTGTCAAAGCTTCATGCTGCTTTGTTTGACAAACAGTTAGTTGCTACAACCAGCCTACTGCAACCAGGTAAATACTAGAGTTAACATATCTTTTCAGTCACATGACCTCAAATATCTTGTTTGTTTTTTTTATGCCATAGTAGTACCTGATAATAAGATATGAGTGGGATTATCCATAATTGACCAGGATAATTGTACTGCTTCTTACTAGAGGAAAGCCAAAAATGAATTCTAATGAATCAACTATTGGTTGCTGTGCTCATTTAAAGGTTCTCAAACTTTTAGAAAACCCTTTTTATTAGGAACACCAATGGCTGTTAGTAACCTGCAGTCAGCATCCTGTTGCTCAGCCAGATCAGCCCCGGGAGTATGGATGAATCAGTTGACTGTATCCATGCAAAGCAGTATTTTGCTACAACAGCTAGCTAGCAATTCTGCTACATTAGTGAGCATGCTAACATCAGCAGCTAAAACCAAAATATATTTCATGTTAGTGTTTCCTCTAGGATTTTTATCAGCACTGCAAGTCCACAAATGCTGTGCCACAGCTACACACTCTGCCTAGCTACCATTTTGTTGGTAGCAGACTTCATTTAGCTATCACTGTTGTCTGTAGGCGTGCTGGACAGAGGCGAGAAACTCTGTAGTGGGCCAAATGCAACTTCCTTTGGAGTTACCCGGAAAATCCATCCCGAAACCTTTACATAAAAGTCACTCAACGGTTAAAATACACAGAGGTACTATAGAGCCATAGCCCCAAAAAGCCATGCCACTGAAGACAAACCCTCAAGCGGGTAAATCCAGTTCCATACCATGCTGGGCTGTTGGGCCGAGTCAAGCCAAGCCAAGCCAGCCCAAATGCATGGAAAAACGGCACTATTGGGATGGTAGTCTCAATCATTTCAAATGTGACCACAAACCCCTTTTCACTACGTTCATGTTATTTGTATTCCATTGTCATGTTTTGGAACATGGTTCAGAATCATTACCCAATGCCCCTCCTTCCCGCACACACACAAAAACTCTTAACACACTCTATATACCTCCACCTAGCCTTAGCCTCACATTTACATGTGTGACTTTGTTGCTCTTGCTAATGTGTGTTGTCCCTTTTAAAAAATAAGATAACAAATAACACTTGCAAACACCATTTCTACTTTCCATCACCTCATATTCTCTGGAAATATTTCAGAGGGGTTGTTATAGAAACACTGCCTCACAAGAGGTTCTGAGCACAAGAGGTTGATCTAGCTGAATAGTGAGTAATGAGTGGCCTTGCCAGTCTTGGGATTAACCTTATATACATAATAATGTATGCATGGTTTGATTCCCTTCTCTGGATAATTAACAGACCTGCTGTTATAGAGGGTCATCTTCCTCTGGCTCTAAGAATATCAAGATTATCGGATCGGTTCTGATGCCATCCAAATCCACATGTACTCTTAAGTAATTTCTCCGTTTTAGAGACCAGCACCCGCAAGGATATTTCACTTCTCTAACCAGTCCCTGTGTGAGTGTTTTCTGCTCTGTGGAGCAGCGAATGGCCGCTTCACAGAGTCAAACACTGTCCATCTATTCATGTGAACATCCACCATTTATCTCAATAGAGTTCTCCGTAGCTGAGTGCTCTGTGCAAAGTATGCAGGACCAAAGATTAAGCTTCTGAAATAATCACTGAAAGCTGGTGTTTCATGCGCATAAATTTGCACACAGCGTCTCCCTTAATAGGGATACCGACACACTAACTTGACATGTCAGATGGTTTGTTACACAGAATCATCTGAGAAGGCGTCATTAGAAACTGATTGGAAAAGGGAGACACTTTCAAAACATACCTGGCTGGTAATTGAATGAACCATATGTCTATTAAACTTTCACCAAAGTCAATTAGGAGAAGAGAAAAAACATATTTTCCATTGATTAAAGCCTTCAGTGTCGTTCTCCTTTTTTCAATGAAGAAAAAATCTCCAGTTCACAACACGGATTGGCTGGATGACTTCTAGTGGAAACACAAAGGCATTATTTTGAGCCTGACGAGAAGGATTTTCATGCAACATGTGAATGCGATTCTCGTGTTATCACGATAATTAGGCTGCTGTGAAAAGTACCTATAAGTTCCAGTTAATCAAGTAGGTTCAGCTTGTTCATACCTAAACCTGTTACTACTGTTAAACTAGGGCTGATTCATACAACAGTTGGGCCGAAAGCTATAAAAAATACCCATTTACCAAACAAATAATACCATCACAAAATGTTTTGCCAAATTTACAGCATATTGAAGAGTTTAAAAGAAGCTCAAATTGGTTTATAGAGTAGCTGTTAGGGGAAAATGTGCGCCTTCAGCTCGCTAAAGGCGTTTGAAGCTTCCTTTATGCATCTTTCTGGCAGAAAGGCAAGGCTGCAATAGCAGACAGTTACAATAGCTTTCGGTTTGGCACAGTGAGGCAAAAATACAGTTATATCTCACAGAAATTCATATTCTACACTGAAATATACACACGAAAACCACATTAAACTCCTGTACACGCCTCCCATGGGTCTATGGAGGAAAGTAATTAGTAGGAATAATTCAGTGGAGCGTCTCCTCTCATCTCTCCCACAGTGGTGTCAATACCCTTTGCCAATGGTAATTACCTGTCGCTATCTTAAACTTGAGGGGACATTTGCTTTGTGCGTGTGAAAAAAATGTTGATGCGAGTATGTGCATACAGCCCTTGAGTTGAACAACTCATTGTATCTGTGTTGTACCTCCATGGCTAGCCCCTTTAAAATTACTCACAAAGGAGACAAGAATCTAGCTCTGAGACTCTCTTCACTCCAAGTTATCTATCCCACCACTGCTCAGCTGACAGCAGCAGGAACCCGAGATGTCCTACTGATATGGAATGGGGGTCAAGTTTCTTGCTGAAACTTGTTTAATATCAATGTGACTTTGTATTTGCACGCTCTTGGCTTTGTGGACATTATCCTGGATATGAATTAGCCTAATTGTGATACACAAAGGCTAGAAAAGAAAGAATAAAATATTGTCTACAATGCTAACTTGCATTTACATACAGGGCAGAGTCCCAGATTGAGGTGGCAGATTTTGTATAAAAATGCTCTTTAGTGGAATTACTTCTAAGCTTGCAAAGGCTTAGAGGGAGAAGTAGACAGAGAGAAAGATGGAGAGCTGGAAGAGGAGAGGAAGATCAGTAATGAGAAACAGAAAAAGTCAATCAAGCAGCATTTCCCAAAAACTGGCCTTGTTTGCCCACTATAATGTGATTCAAATGTGGTTTTATACATAATACATATCAAAATAATGATAGAAGATCTCCTTGAGCCAAGAGCATTCATTTATTTATGGCTGGCCAGACAGTAGAAACAGAGTATGGACAGATCTAACTTCATGACCTCTGTGTTACTCATTGACAGTCAAGCCAGTAATTTTATTACATAACACACGTTATTTCAGATTGTTCAGGTATAAGAGTTTCAGATAAGGTTAGTGCTATGATGGTGTAATCCTTTATAATATATATAATGTAATCCCTTTGGGACAACACAGACCCACTAAGTGTTGAGGCATTTGTTAATCTTGTAAACATCCTTTCACTGATCTCTCATTAATTCACCCCAGAGGAGGACAGGGGTGGGGGGAAAGAAGGGGGGAGAGAGAGAGAGAGAGAGAGAGAGAGAGAGAGAGAGAGAGAGAGAGAGAGAGAGAGAGAGAGAGAGAGAGAGAGAGAGAGAGAGAGAGAGAGAGAGAGAGAGAGAGAGAGAGAGAGAGAGAGAGAGAGAGAGAGAGAGAGAGAGAGAGAGAGAGAGGGCTTTATATCGGCATTTTATAATTCTTATTTATAACACTATGTGTCCATCTGGATCTCACATCAGCTAGTTGGACCAGTCCCAGCCTGATCCTGGTCCTGGTCTAGTCCCAGCCTGGTCAGATGCGTACACGAACTGATGAAGCCTCTTGGATGAGAGGTGAAACGTCTTCCTAGACAAATAACCAAGTCCAGTTGCTTTTGACTGAAATTGCTTTGAGGATAACGATGACCTGGACGAATGAGAATATTCACACGCTTACTGTGTCCATGTTTTTGTGACCTCTTTGTATAAGCAATTAAACAGATACGGATATAAGTAAATTTGAATTTAAAATAATAAATGGGACAGTTCACAGTGTTTAACATAAAATAAAAGCAAAAAGTCAGGCAGTCCTGCAGGTCGATCAGCTAGGCCATAATAACGACACACAAAATGGGGTTAAGTGGTCATGAATTGTACAAAACTGAAAGTTTTAATAAATATTTACCAGTGTCAAAAACTAGCACTATTTCCCATTATATTGCTTTATATACAGTATTTAAATCGAGTGCTTTGGCAAAAAGTTGTTTATTCTATTTTGTAAAGATATTATAGTACGAGAAATAGATAAACTATTCACGTATGTACATAGTACAGTTTAACATTATACAGGAATCAGGGTGTGATATTGGACTCACGGGGTTCCATCTGCAGGCCGGTCTGGAAAAGAGACAACTCAAATCAAAGCAGACACTGAGACAGATGGGGATTTTACACCAGCATGGGAAAAAGAAATGGCTCTTTAACATCAAACCAAAGCACATTACTTTGAAATCAGCTGGCCAGACACAAAAAGGGATTGTGAGTCTGGGGAAGCATCCAGACTCTTAAGCGCAGGTCTCCGAGAAATGGCAAACCCGGCAAGACAGAAATCAGCCTTTCCATATTATGTCTGCATAATTTTGACTAAATTTGCATGTTTTGGAAGATAGTGACTGAAACAAATGTTGAAAAGCAAGCAGACAGAAGAAGAGCGGGAAGTATGCATTTCAACCCTAATTCTAAATGTTTATATAAACAATGTATCTCATTCTTAACTTGAAAGTCTTAACTTGAGTCCATTAAAATACTTTACAACTATTAGCCTTCCTCTCTCTTTGTCCCTCTCTGGTCCTGTTTGGGCCTTTTACGTTCCATTCCATCTTATCTGCCCTTACTATCTCCTCACTCTCTGCATCCAGCATCTAAAGTGACTGTGCATAATTACTGAATGTAAATGTCAGCCAATAGTTAGAATCTGCATAACACTGTGAGTGCTGATGGTGAGTCTGATGAAGATGGCATTGTCCTGGTTGATGCCTTAGGGCAATGGTGTTGTGCTTCAACACATGCTCTTTCCTTGTTAAAATTCAGAATTCAAAAGAAAGTATTTTATGGTTGCCATGATGTATATTAATCAAAAAACCTTTTGCTGAAACATTTTAATGTATTCAATTAAACGTGTGGAAAGTGTGCCTTTATTCAGTAAAATGCGTCTCCATTCTGAAGGTGTGAGTGATATTCAGCTGCGTGTGTGTGTGTGTGTGTGTGTGTGTGTGTGTGTGTGTGTGTGTGTGTGTGTGTGTGTGTGTGTGTGTGTGTGTGTGTGGCGGGGGGAGTGGAGGGTGGGACCTCAGGGACACCACCTCATCAACAAGCGTGTATTTCATTTTAACATCTGATCTCCATAAAGCCAGCACGAGCACATGTCAGTCAACTACTGAAAAAGGTCAAAGTTATGCCTTCGGTATAAAACCTGATTAAAAAGGATTGAGACAAAATCAGTCGGTCAAGAAACACACTTCCCTTTGAAGTGCAAACTAATCAGCTAAGACACTCCAATTTTTAATGCTGATTTGAATGAACACGTCTTGGCAGGCAGTATGCTCAAAATACCCCTAAAGACATTCAGCAGCAGCATGGCACCATTGCCAAATTATTGCCGTCACGGATCTATCAAATGTATGTCTGTTGATATGAACTTCCATGATCAAAGTGACAAGCAAGAGCAAGCAGACTCATTGAGAAATGCGCAAAACTTGCTCCTCACTGCCTGCCTTTATACATTTATACAAAGTATACTGCTGATGTTGTGTGGCAATCACATTGCACTGAAAATGTTGGAACAATTAAGGCTCCACTATCATCTGTGGCCAAGAGACATGACAGTCACCAGACTGATCAATCATAGTTTGCCCTCTTTCACAACCTACATGATGTAATTGGGAGGGAGGTGCTGTCAGCCTATAGGCGTTATTGGTTTGATATTGTATCTGACGCCAGCATTAGTAATTAATTGTTTAGAGTCAATTTGTTTACGCGAAAATGGCAAAAATTATGTTTTCAGTCTCTCAAATTTCTGATCTGTTTTTATATCATATCAAGCTGAGTATCTTTGCATTATGGAACTACAAAAAGGCATTTAAAGACATCACCTTGGACTTTTGAGAAACTATTTTCTGACATTATAAATAACCAAACCATTAATCTAGAAAATAATTGTTAGTTGCTGCCATATCCGCCTCAGAAAGTATCCAGTAATAACCTGAAATTTTAAAAAATGACAAATTTAAAAGCTAAATTTATAACTCTGTCAAATATTACAAACAGAAACAAAACTTTGAGAGATATACCACCATGTAGATAAAGGCAACAATTTACTAAATGCAAGAAAGACAAATTTATATAAAAACTGTTGAAAATTGTTTTCTTTGATTCTTTTAAATATCTCTTATTCCCTTAGTAAATGTTTTTTCTCAAGGAACGAAAGATAACATCACCCCCATCTGACCTTGTCTCACTTACTAACAGTTGAATGCAAAATTGAAATAACATACTATAAACACATGTCTAGAGATGCACCGATTCATTTTTTTCAGATCCAATCCGATACCGATACCTGGGCTGAGCGTGTCGGCCGATACCAATCCGATACTACTGTTGAATGAATATACCGTATACCTTTCCATGTGAGTGAAGGCATCAGGCCTTCACCTTGACCTAAACATTTAGCCTTGTTTAAAAATTCCCACAGAAATAAAAGTACTTAATATTATTTATTAACAAATAACAAAGTGTACATTAGCAGCAAAAATAAATAAATAACACTTCCATGTAAAGTGCACGGAAAACAGATATTTTAAAATGACAAAGGCTTATAATTAACTTCTATCTAAGTTAATATCTGTACGATATTAATGAAAAAGAAGCGACTGGATCAAAATGCTGGATCGGCCTCAATCATCCGATATCCGATCAAGCTAATTAGTCAATATCGGATATCCGGGTATCGGATCGATGCATCTCTACATGTCCACATGTCCCTTTCACACATGCATCACAAACCTGAAATTATCTAGACATTACAGACAGACATGTTTTTTATGATCAATAAGTAATTAGTAATGACTCTTCCTTCTTCTTCCTTGGATACAACCAGGAAGTAATGCTTGACTTTCTGTCAGAGCTATCATGTTTTCCGGCTTCACTCTGGGGTGTTGCCTGCTTAGGTTTGAAGCGTGTTATTGCAAATGATGTAAAAGTATTGTCAGTATAGCTGCAATATAACAATTTGAACGCAGATACAATAATATTTCTTATATTTACTGCAAACTTTGTGACGCCACTGAATATAGCGCTCAATTTCCGAATAAGGCCTAGTAACAAATCTCATTAGCTTTTTGAGCAGTTTAGTACATTTCTGCACTCACTCTGTCGCTGACCTCTTCACTTTACCCCACTGTCCTCTTACTGAAGTAGAAAAGTAGAAAACCTGCTTGCTTTACCAGCACTATGTTTGAAACATGAATGAGCTGCACAAGCATTCCTGTGTAAAGAAGCCACAGGTCAAAATGGTGACTGTCTGGTCGGGAGATGACATACGAAAAAATGAAAGGGTGTTTTATATGCACAGACTGAAATGTTTTTAATGACAAAGAGATTGACGTGGCTACAGAGACGACAACAAACTATTCATTTCTGTGTGGACTCTTTTCTCACGAAAAGGACATAATTGTGTACCGGAACAATAAACCATCATAAGTAAAGAACTAAAGGATTGCATTAATAGTAAAAAGGCAGAATTTAGAAATTAGGACGGGGTTGGGCTCGAAACAGTACAAAAGGGACTTAATCAGTGGTTAAAGGAGGCCAGGAGACAACAGAGAGATAGTATTAGGCAACATTTTACCGCTATGAACTTTGGGATTCAAATAAAGCCATCATCAATATGTAAAAAGGGAAAATACATATTTCTACTACTGATGACTTACAGAAGATGAACTGAATAACTCCTATCTCAGGTTCCACCTCCATGATTTTGCCAATCAGCTTTGCATCGAGACATCTAGTGGCCCAAATGGGATTTCCATCTACACACTTGTCCCCTCCTTGTGCACTTGTTTTCACTTCATTTCAAACTGTACAGTAGATTCTAAATAATTAGATTGTTATTATCATCCAAAAAATGTTTTCATCACTGGCTCATTCATATAATTTTCATAAGATCTGTTTTATTATAATTTAGCATTTTATTTTTCAGCTCCCTCTTTCATCTAACTTGCTTTCATAATTCAGGGGACTTCGTGAATACCCAATATGCATGCCTTTCTTTGAGAGTATACCTTCGCCACATTATACTAAAAAGGCAACACAGCACAGAGTACAAGGCACTGGTGCAAGAATCTAATCACAACAATAAAGATCAACAAAATCCTTTCGAAACACATACCATCAACGACCGTGTCAGCCCTGCTCCCTGAATGGATAGGTGGGGACGGTGGTGAGGTCTGCCCAGAGTTAATGAACAGGAGAACCAAATCTGTCCATGTGTACTGTGGGAATGGAGGATCTGGAAGCAGACACACAACAGTGAGAAGTAACAGAGGTAATAGGATCACGGCTGTCCATCTGGCCTCATCCCAACACGCGCCACAGGCTATAAATAACACCTCAATGGCCTAAACTGTTGATTTACTAATTTAGACCCCACTAAGAGAGAATTTAGTGTGCTCATGCAACTAGGGGAAAATAAATTTGATTTATTATACATTTTATATAAATAATTTATAATTAATTCAAACACATTTTATTCGATGACTTATGGTTATGACGTATGTTTATGTTTTTTTTTTCACAAAAATAAATGTGCAATGTACTACTTCATATCGCCAAGGGCTCATTCCTCACAGTGACTCAGTGGTTTTATTTTTGCTTGTTTAAACAACAATAACCACTGAGAGGGGAAGTCTCCCTGAAAGAAAGTCAGTCTTGATTAATTAAACTGGTTAACTGCTCGGAGGAAGGAAGCTCAAATAGGGATGGACTGAGGGGACCTCAAGCAGAGGACTAAAGTGTAGGGCTGTCCCTGACCAAGGATTTTATTGTTTGACCAGTGGTCATCATTTAGAGAAATTAGTCTGCCAATCAACGCATATGTAATATATATTTATATATAAAATATTATATAAAATATTATATATAATCATAATTTCAAACTTGGGGCCCCCATGGGCAGGTAGCTAGGTTAACGCTTACATGTTTTAAGGTGGGAGGTCTTGTTCGTTGTGGACGAGTGATAGGCGTAGTGCATTAGACATGTGACCTTCTTGGGGTCATTATTGTTCTTTTCAAAGTGATCCCATATTTTAAACTTCTTTCCAGACATGTTTGACTATTAATTATTAATTGCCTAACCGTGATGTCAACGGGATGTGTCTGCTGTGTTACAAAAAAACACTGACAGTGAGTGAGTATCACGACTTCCTGTATCTGGCCCTTCAAATTAAAAGACCTCCAGCCTTTTAGGCCAGCCACCAGTCACATATATTTTCACTTCATTTTGACAAGACAGGCTCCAAATTTACAATTTAGTCTACAACCAATAGACTAATGAAATTTTGGTTGTCTAATGAATTTTTTGAAAAATACTCAAAGTAAGAAGTAAACAAAGATGAAATCTGACATGTGTTTGCACTGTTGAGTTGTATAGGGAAGAACTGACATAATATGCTTTAGGCCCAATGTTTTTACTGAGTAAAGCCTGTGGGATGCTTTGGATGATTTGGATGCTTTGATGTATTTGGACTTGCCTAAATATTCCTTCTGATTTTCTGTTGCTGTTATCTTTGTCTTCTCTGTGTATTTGACATCAATCTATCTATTTATCTTGTGTGATGTTGTTCTTCCAGATGTTTCAAACATTTTTCCTCCTAAACAATTTCTTGTTAAGTTTTTCGTCATCCATTTTGATGGTCCAAGGATGGAGCGTGTAATATGTTGTATGTGTGATTCAGGATTTTGGGCTATATAAAAAAGTTCTGACTTAAGCTTGAATTAAGCTTTTTCAATCTTTGTTTAAGCTTTCACTCTCATCTTTTTTTCCTAAATTTTAATTGACATCTCTTTCCAAAATCAATCAAAGAGCAGCCCTAAGCACACCAGACAACACAAGACAACACAAGACGGAATATGATAATTTCCCCTCATGGCAGTATGCAGTATCTTCTGATGAGCAGAAGCTGTATTTTCTCTAAATCAGTATGTTGTCAGAGACATGTCCTGCTCATGTTCGTGACATCTGTTATGGAAACTGCTTATAAGTGGGAAAAAAAACAGATACGCACTCCTCTCCCCGCAGACACACAGTGACCTGATTTAAATCAAATAATGCTTATGCAAGTGACAGTCAGTGATCCCTCAGGTCCATCACCTGCTTGAGGTCTATGAAAGAGACAAGACAGGATGAGAGGAAGAGACCCAATGAAACAGAGAGAGAGAGAGAGTACTGCTGTGAGAGGCAGTTGATCTGCAATGCTGCCAGAGTCTTTGGTGT
This sequence comes from Echiichthys vipera, assembly GCF_963691815.1. NCBI lineage: Eukaryota > Metazoa > Chordata > Actinopteri > Perciformes > Trachinidae > Echiichthys > Echiichthys vipera. The sequence continues at coordinate 9,539,792 of NC_139832.1, read as the reverse complement.
CTGTATGTCAAATGCCAGTGCACTCCATAGGAATACGATAACGAGGTCTGCACACAGAGGGAATGCCAAATGAGATATCAAACACAGAGGAGAGCTCAGAAAACACAGAGCACAGCACTGAGCCATTTAATAAGACATAGACGAAAGGCTGCCTGCCTACATTGTACTCTAATACTCTTACTCATCTGGGTTGTAAACTTGTGACAACACAGAATGTGGCAAAGGACATCTGGATACCATGACATATAAGAGACATCAGGGTATTTTATGCAACAGCCCTAGGGTGCGTGTCCTTAGCTATAGTGTGTTTGGCATTCAGTTCTAGGCATAGTCTAAAGATCCCATTAAAACTCTATCAACCTGGGATTAAAGATACACTCCCTGATTTTGTTATAGTGATTGATAGTGCAAGCACGCATTTTATGTCTTGAAACTCAACAGTGATTTATGTGGCACCATACCAGGGATAAAAATACATAAACTGATAGCAAAAGTGCCATAAATAACACTCCAAGGCAGAGTTTGTACTCCTGAGAACTCGTTATATATTTTAACCGAATTAGTATACAAAATACTCAATAAAGCCAATGTTAGGCATATACAAATGCTGCTGAAAACAAACTAGTATACAAACTAGTATATCATAATATACTATGTTTACATGCACACGATATTAAATGTTTTGCCTTTATTCCAAAATAGAAAATATTCCTACTCAGCTGTTTACATGGCTAATGGAAATGAATATGGCACTAATATTCCCATTTACATGCATGTTTACATACATTTACATGTATTTTTTTTCAGTTCCCCCCCGATGGCAGACTTATTTAACCATGCAAACAGAGCCCCCTCTTCCGGCAGTGCATATCCAAAAACCTGTTGGCATCCTAGTCTTTTCACAATGTTTTTAAGCATATGTATTTTTGGGCTTTTCAGGGTACGCATTTCTACTGCAAACTGCTGGCCAGTTGCTTTGTATCCAACACCCATAGCAACGCACAACGCTGACAGCAAGCTGTAAACAGGCAAGATGCCATAAAAAAAACAATTGAGAGACATATTCTGAATGCACTGAATACATGTCCAAAGAATGCTTCTAAAGCAGAATAATACTGCAAAAGGTTTTTATTCAGAATATCCAATATAATATGGCACGTAAACATATTCAAGGAGGCCACTCTGTAATTATGAACTGCAAACTGCTTAATGCACTCACTCTTATGGAAGAGTAGGCTACTACTTTGATTGATGGAGATTTCAGGGAAGTGTAACCCCAACAGGCCTTGACCCCCCTATACCAGGGTTATTCAATTAATTTGGAATTGGGGTCGGTTGACGGAAATGATCCAAAATGAGGGGCCAGAAAAATATGAGCATCACATTAATAGATATTGTAAAACAATGCAGCGACACAGGAGTAGATATACTGTCTTCATTTCATCAATGTAAATAGTAGTCATAGGCCTCAAAGTGCAACAAGTTTGTCAAAAAACAATCCTTGTTAAATTAACATACCTGTTATACCGGAGGTTTTCACTCGATTATTGGACTAAACTACAAGTTTGAGGCTCTTGTCAGTATTTTATTGACATGCTACTTTATACTTCTGCTCCACTACAAATCAGTGGAAATATTCTACTTTTACTCCACTACATTTATCTGATTACTTCAGTCACTAGTTCCTTTACCAGGCTTACAAGTACTTATGAAACATTAGTTTATTCATCAAAAACTGGACTGACAACATAAATGCAGAGTAGCATGATTCCTGAAAATGCCTTATCAACTCATACTCTTTACACGCAGATATGGCTGCAGAGTAAACACAGGCTTCACGGTGACAGAAACAAAAACTTCTCTGTCCATTCTCTGGTGAACTGGCGGTTTTCTGTGACAACATCTGTGTAACTACGGATTTAACAAGACAGAAACGATTGAGAACAACAACAGAGCAGAGCTTAGCGAACTGTTGCCCAGAGGATTCAGAAACCCATGAAGAAGAGCGTAGCGGGAGCGTGCGTAGTGTTGTGGCCGCGTGCCTACAGGGAGTGCGTGGAGCAAGTCTCCCAGCGCGCAGGTATTTGACGCACTCAGACGGTCAGGACAACGGTCATGAATTACTTTCCACACAGGCCGCTACTCAAAGGGGCCAGTTAATATTCTGTTGCGGGCCCCAGGAGCGGCCAATTGAATAGCCCTGCTCTATGCCATGTGAAGAGAAGCAGATGATTAAAAAAACTGTTGCCATTCAATTTAGCAAGACATACAATATGTACATTTAAAACTATTACTAATGGAGAAGTAGATTCATGTTGAATGTATGCCTTTCTTACCATTAGCTTACGATTTTACCTAATGGCATACTACAATGTCATGTGGTGTAATGACTGTCTTTTTTTCAATTTGACATGTCATAGCAGGTGCATGGGTGCACAGGTGTAATAAATAACATTAATTATCCTGATCCTGCTCTGTTAATCTGCCATATGCCATTGAACCAGCACACACATACTTTACTTCATCCTCATTTATTCTATTGTATGATGAATTTACCACTTTTGTGGTGTGATTTACAGTGTATCCTATTACAATTTGTCAACAAATGTTGCATTTGTATGTATGTCTTGTGTTTATATCCTTTATGCAATTTATGCTCTCTACAATTGCACTATTATTATTATTATAACCTTTATTTAACCAGGAGAAACCAATTGAGATTAATAATCTCTTTTCTAAGGGAGACCTGGCCAAGAGCAAGGCAGCAGCAGCAGAGGTACAACACAGGTGTAAACAGAACACAAGGACAAAATCTATAAAGGTAAATAAAAGTAAAGGAGCTATTTCAGCAACCAAGAGCAATTTAAAAACATTAAAAATATTGACATGCTAAGGAGTTTGACATTAATTCTTTCATTTGTGATTTAAAAACCACTGCAAGGAATTAATGCACTAAGTTTTTAAGTCATTCTGCAGCAAATTCCATGTTGAGGGTGCAAAGAAAACATCATATAGTATATTTGTATGTCTGACTATGATTGTAGTGTTTGATAATAAAGGTGAACCAGCGTGCACAACACCAGAACTATTGCAGCCACCGTTCATGTCATTACCTGCAGGTGTTGTACAGGTGTGCGGTTTATGTCCTGCACCTCAGCTAGCTAACTGTAATGTTAATATTAGCTTCCCTTTCGTAATGTCTACACTGCACTTACAAGTAAATGAATGCTAACAATGAAGTTGTATACAGTTAGGTTATGAGTTAACTGTTTGTTTGTCTCAACATTGTATGTTTTAAATGGCCTTAACACTGCTTACAGTTAGCTGTTACGCCAGGTAGCTTGTTGGCTGTTCTGTTCCTGCTAATTTAACTGCAGGTGTGATCCTGTATGTGCGCTATTCACAAACTTTAGCGCACAAATTGAGTTAACAATGTAAAGTCGACTTGCCCATTAAAATTTCAAATAGAGATTCAGCTTTCACGTTACCTGACAAAGCACGTGGAAGTGGACAGAGATGGATTGTGGATCTTATCTAGGACCAAAATCTCTCCTCAGAGACAACGAGGTGCACGACTTGGGTCAACCATAGATTAACCATCAAAGTAAAAGCATCCGAGGTCATTTTCACTGAAATTATCTTTTAACGATAGACGTGACACTTTTATTTTGAAAACGCAACTGCTCCAAGGGCTACATACTGGATCCCCCCATCATCATCATCATCATCATCATCATTTATTAGTATTATTTATGCCGGGTCTATGTAAATCATAGAGTGTGGTCTATACCTAGTTTGTAAAGTGTCCTGAGATAACTTTTGTTATGATTTGGCACTATGAATAAAATTGAATTGAATTGAATTGAATTGGATCATCATCATACAGTATCAAATCATATTGATTCGTATGTAACGTTATGTATTTTGTAAAATGAACTGTGATATCAGAATTTAATGTAGAAATGTAATTTTGTACTTATAACATAAGGCTTATAAAATTGAATCTGTTGTTAACTTGATGATGTAAGGTAACAAAAACTATCCCCAAGAGACATAGAGATGGTATGTTATACTGAAATGTATTTATAACTGATTTATTTATTTTACTTTTTTCAATATATTGTAAAAAGCTAATTTTATGTTAAGTACATGTCTGATTTGTTGTATATGTGAAATTGTTAAATAAAGTTTGTTTAAAAAAATAAAAAGTATCACATATTATCCAGTGGCGGAAAGTAACTAAGAACATTTAAGCACATTTAGTACATTTAAATACTGTGCTCAAGTACAATTTTATGCTACTTTACACTTCTACTCTACAACTTTCCAGAAGAAATATTGTACTTTTTACTTTTATTTGGTAACTTCAGTTTTACATCACAGATTTAGATTATTAATACAAAATGTTAGCAACAAATAAGATAGGATTCATGGTTATAGATTAAGCTACACAGCTTTCTCTAAAGTGATTTAAATGAGCCCAACCTTTACCAGCTGCAACATTAGATATTTACATTAATCCTCAATAATTATTATCCCTTAATATATAATTCTGAAACAGGCAATTCTGCATAATGACTCATTTTACCTTTTTGTACTTTAAGTACATTGTGATGTTAATACTTTTGTACTTTTACTTAAGCAACATTTTGAATGCAGGACTTGTAACAGAGTACTTCTACAGTGTGGTGTTACTACTTTAACTTAAGTAAAAGCTCTAAGAACCTCTTCCATCACTGAACAAGTGCTTTTGTGCAGGGTCTTGTTTCATTATTAGGGTAAAGCTGTTTGATTCTAATGAATACATATGCACATGGTATTGTATGGTGCAACATAATACTATACAGTTTTAAACAATAGTGTGCCTCTATAACTTAATGTCAACACTTTGACAAAGGCCCTTCATGCCCGTGTATAAAGTAAGACCAAAAAATAAATAACTCTGACCGGCACAGAGCCCTGACTGCAAAGCCAAACAACTTTGGGATGGTTGGAAGAACAGCCCTGTGCCGGACCTTATTGCTCAACATCAGTGGCTGACCTCACTGATGCCAATATGACTAAAAAAGGAGCCACTATTATGCCACATAATTTAATTTGCATGCCTCAGTTAAATGATGACTAGGAAGGCATATTCTAAAATAAGGTGTTTCTTACACCACATCCACCATATAGTACTGAAAGGTTCAAACAGACACAACAAATATCTTCTCATCCTGGTGGTATGTTTGCATTAGGTTATCTCTGAAAACATGTGAGAGTCCCAAGTCTATATAGCAGCGTGGGTGAGTTTGACAGAAAAATAAGTGAGAAAATGTATCTCTGCAAACAGCTCAACTCATTTATCTCCCCCTTCAACCTTCTGTCAGATGAAAGAGCCTAACTTAAAAAACAAAAACAAATATCCCCTTAAGAATATTCCTGAATGCATTGTACTGCATCAAGTTGAGTGCTGGAGGGGAGGGGGAAACAGAAAAGAGTCAAAGTGTTTACCGCATTAGTGAAAAAAAGAAGGCAGGGGTTGAAAATTTGTCATTTCCTACTTTCAAGCACTGTCAACCTGTCTTAACGAAAAATTAGCTGTGACACTTGTGAAATTGCAAATCATGTGCTCCTCTGTGTGTGTGTGTGTGTGTGTGTGTGTGTGTGTGTGTGTGTGTGTGTGTGTGTGTGTGTGTGTGCGTGCGTGTGTGTGTGTGCGTGTGTGTGTGTGTGTGTGTGTGTGTGTGTGTGTGTGTGTGTGTGTGTGTGTGTGTTTAACAGGGCGTGTTGAGAGCAACAAACTAAAACAAGAGAACACATGCTGGGCAGAGGATGCAATTTTGCATTCTAAGTTGATGCCAAAGTCAGCAAGTCCCAGGTGTCACTTGTGTATAGTTTTGTGTATCCATGTTTTTTAAAAGACATTTCAAAAACAAGCAAGAGGATACTCTGCAGATGATGCTCTCATGCTTGTGCCGGAGTGTCACACACACACACACACACACACACACACACACACACACACACACACATAAATATAAAACTATATTATAAAAACTACAAGTTCTATTCATCTAAATTAGCCAGGACTTTTATCCAACCTGAACTTCCAGATATGACAATTATTATTGCACATAACATTATTTATGTGCCAGCAGTCATCCAATCATAAACTAGTACAATGAACTCAAAAGCAGTGAGAAGTATGTTGTTGATATCATCAACAGCACCACCCTGTATGAAACAATGCACCCTGGCCTACACACCCAGAATGAAAGGCTGATGCCATTCCCTTATATACATACTTCCTGTCTGCCAGAGCAGAACAATGAGCATGACTGACCTTGGATAAGAGATTTGGATGGAGGGTTATTGGAGGGTCACACATGAAGGATGGGCTTGATTCTGCCTTTGATTATAATTCTCCTTGGCTCTGAAGGCAGCCTGTAATGAGGCGGGCTGCGAGAGAATATGATGCAGTTTAAACGCTATAATGACAAGACACACAATCCCCTCTCAAATAGCTATTGTAATGATTGAAAAGCACTCTGTGTCATATATTAGCATATCATGCCTTTAGCACTCACATGAACTCTAGCTCCATAAGGCAGCAGAGGGGAGAGGTTGGCTCTCTGAGCGGTTAGCTGCTAACCAGTGGGTCAGTATATGGAGACAGATGGCTGTGTGGCCCGACTGTTAGCCTTGGCAGAAGAACCTCAACAATAGATCTGTGATGTGGCAAACTGGTCCTTTGCTGCTTGCTTAAGACACATGGGACCACTAACACAAACACAGATACAAACCCTCCTCTGTGCCGCCTTGGCAGGGCAACTCTCTGGGCAATCTCCACCAAAAATCCACCTCCTTTTTCTCTCTCTGCCCTTTTCTTTGCCTCTATCACTCTAGATCTCTGCTGGACTGTCGCCCAGCAAGTAGTGGAAAAGCCCTTTTACAGCAAAAGACAGAAAAGTAGTGGCGGCAGTATGAGGAGGTTAGGTGGCTTCAGCGAAAAAGTCCTGAGTGTAAATAAAATGCTGAAAACACCCCAGAGTTACATGGATGGAGTAAAGATAAGGGGCTAAATCGACAATGGCAACCCAATAACCATCCCATTCTACAGTTTGCTAGTTTATATGAGTTGAAAGAACACAACATCTGCCATTATCACTGGCCAGCATCCTGAAAATAATGATGTCTTGAAATGAAACAAATGACAAACAAAGTCTGCTGAGATATCAGTCATTCGAAGCTTTTTTAAAACAGCCTCACACAACTGTACCTGTTCCAAGAAGAAGGTTTTACTGAGTTCAACAGAAGCTGAGGAAAACTCAGTCCATCTTTTTCATTAGAAGGGTTTCTAGGATTAACTCAGCAAAGTAGTCCAGTTAATTTAGCACACCTGGTTCTTAGAGGTCTGTCGAGTGAGTTTTACTAAAACAACACAGGATAAATACCACTGCTATCTTTAAAACACAACCCATAATCCATTTGATCATATACAAGATATGCAAGGGAAATAACATACAGACTTAAAAAAAATGTTTCTAAGGTAATCATGATTAAAAATATAAGCATACCTACTGTAAATCTTTAGCAAACGTCTGCATGTTTTAATGGAGCTGCTACCCTTTATTTACATTTACAGTATAGACCGTGCCTTTACCTCTATTAGTACACTGTCAAATAATAAATTTTAAGGACCCAAGTTTCATTTAGCCTGCGGTGCTCGATTTGAGATGTACTTTTATATCAGATTTACAGCAGGATTATTGAGGATTATACTCTCTCCTTAGGTTGTTTGGTAAATGGCTCCTAGATGTAAATGAATTGGGATCATTGTTATCGATCTGAAGGCACATACGTACTGAGAGGGATGCGTCTAGCGATGAGTGTCATACTAAGGATATTGACGAGCTCTTCCCAGGCTCAATAGAAACAAGCTTATGCAAGTTAACAAGACACATTGATCACTGTAAAAAGAGGAAACACAATATCACATGACATCCACTCTCTATGAAGTTTATATTCCACACACAGCCGCTGAAGAGACAAACAGAGAGAAAAAATAATGAATAGAGAAAGACACAGAGAGAGCGTAAACAAAGACCAGCATGCAAATGAGCAAGAGAAGGATGGGGAAAGATGGAGAGAGATAGATTACTTACATTTGGCAGGAGGAGATTAATTGTTTGTGAAGTAGGAAAACTGAACAGATAATGGAAAGGTAACATAGAAAAGAGAGAAAATGATTACCAAGCCAATAAAGTGTTCTAGATTTGTGTGTGGATTTGTGGTTATGGATGTTGATAAAATGATAAATGTGAAAAATGGGCTGAATAAAAAATTAAAATAACAGAAGGCTTGAGGAGCAAGTGTGAGTGAATAAGAGAGGGAGAGCAGAAGAAGAACTGAGGGTTTGGGGCAAGAGGCACAACAAACCAAATCACAGAGTTCATCACCTGGCTTTGAACCAATCCTAGTGTCTTCCTATGTTAATCCATCATCAACTGTTCCCACATCCCTGCTGTCAGGCTGCCTGGGCTGTGTGCAGTCCTGGGCGAATAAACAACCTGATAAATGAAGGTCAGAACCACACAAAGTGCCCATTCTCTCCTGTTGCTGTGGGGCCACAGGGGCCAGGTAAACCATTTACTTACCTGGGGGTGTGTGTCAATATTTAAACGGCCACATTTTGTCTCATCTGTGGTGTCACTTTAGTTCATATTTATATGTCAGTTGGTTGAACTAATTCATGTAAAAGATATTCTATTATGTGTCCACCTTGTCTCAGACACAGTGCTTATGATACCCAGATTTGATGGGTGTGAACAGCTGGTGGTGTAAATAAATTGGACTCTACTTCGTTTCAGTGTGTGTGTGTGTGTGTGTGTGTGTGTGTGTGTGTGTGTGTGTGTGTGTGTGTGTGTGTGTGTGTGTGTGTGTGTGTGTGTGTGTGTGTGTGTGTGCAGCAAGATAGATAGCCCGCGCTGCTGTGTGGCTCAGTGTACAGCCATGCAGAACACAGAAAGAGTAATCAAACAGAAAGGCAAAAACAAACCACCATGACTACAACCTGGAACACCTGCTATCACACATTTGACTGGGCTTCAGTCTCCAGCCCACCATCAAGGATTTGCTTTGCAAATAGCTGCAGCACCCTGGGAATATGGTTAGCCATTAGTGAAGGACACCCATTGCAAAGGTTGTGGGTTTAGCAAATACCACAGCGCTACCCAGCATTAAGTGACAACCTGGACCCTAGTTCCCCGTGTATTTCTGTGGGACTGATTGCAACAACTTCTTATGAAAATGCGTAGTTTTGCGTCATCCCATGTCACACCTCCTGTCGCGTCACTGGCAAAACATCGTTCATCTGAATATAATGCCCTTATTGTCATGACACAGACCTGAATTAAAATGGGATCACTCTGAGATAGAAAGTGTCTCTTTAACAGTTCTGATCTACAGATAAGATAGACAGACAATATTAGGTCGTGTTGTCTTCTCTCTGCTTTATTTAATTAGAGATCCACAAAAATAGCATGGAAATTGTGTTATTGTATCATAAACATCTAATCAGATTCCCACTTCAAGAATGTCTCATTAAGTTATTATTAACTCCTCCAAGGAGGTTATGTTTTTGTCTGTTTGTGTGTTTGTTTGTTTGTCAGTCAGAAGGATTATGGAAAAACAATTTTTAAGGTATAATGGTATTAACCTGAATCTCGCCAGATGACTTTCGACTCCGCCTAGCTCCACTCAACCATCTGGATTCACTCCATAGGAAAGGGATTTCATGGTCCGCAAAAAATGGTCAGGCCAATTAGGACCGCCGGGCGGGGTTTTATAGATGTGACGTAGCAGATAAACGACTGCTGTGATTCAGAAAACAATGGCGCCTCGCATCAAGAAAGCAGGCGCCAACATCGATGCTGCTACTTCATCCGCGTTGTCCAATCTAGCGAATATTTCTTCTTTAACAGAACACCAGAGAACGGCTCTGAAGGCTTTTGTAGGTGGAAACGATGTCGGCTGTTCTGTTTGGCTTTTCCCTGCGTCGCTCTCATCAGCGTCACAGGTTGATTTTGATGTGAGTGGTTGAAGTAGCACATCAACAAAGATGACGGACAAGTAGTTTATCCGATCATATGCAAGGATTTTTGATAAGGCCCAGCCTCATGAATTCGCTTCCCAGCCGAGCGATCCCAGATGTATGTGTGAAGCAAGGCGGAACGAAATTCATCTGGCGAGAGTCAGGTTATAAAGGTATAGCATGGGTAAAGAAAGAACCCATTTCATTTTGTAGTGGATCCGAATCACAGGGCGGATACACAAATTATTTTTCACTTTCATTGTGAGATAGTGCATTTGTGCTGCTTTCATGTGGTTTTGGAATAATCTGAAAAATGAGTTACTGCGGAAAATTCACACTGCATTAATACTGTGAGATAGGGCATGCCTTGGCAGAAGTCGTCGTGTCTGAGTGCCCGTTCAAACATTTGTGCCTCTCTAAAGTCAATAACATTTCATGTCACTTTGTTTAAAACAAATGGCAACTACATTATGATAATGAAACGTTGATGGACCATAAAGTGAAAGGTAAAATTTACATGAACTTAAATCTCAGGTGTTGAATCTGTTTCGTTAATTCTGATGAACAGTCCATATATTCTTCACACGTAACTTAGAAGCAATCACTGGTTAAAAGGGCAAAATGGAAATGAAGAGAGACCTCCCCAAGCAGATACAGAAACCCTTTGAGTCCTACCTAAATTGAATTTTTGATTCGAATTAGAACTGATGGAGAGAATTATGGTATGCTTTATGTAGTGAGTTTAACTCTTTTTGAAGGGGCTTAGCTCCCACTGGAGCATTTCCTTCACCAGTGTTTACTGTTGCAAAACAAACCCACCACCACTGGAAGAGCTGTACTGAACTAACTCTGACACGGTTGTCATCAGAGCCAATAAACAATGTTAATATGCATGCTAACACAACCCATTCAAATTCACTTACATATGTACACATACACCATGGATACTCTCTCCCATCTCCCCACCCCCACGCCCCCTCTCTCTATGGGGTAGATTGCACAGACAACCATACCCATGATGATGATAATGGAAATGGAGAGTACTCATCATCAGCCATGAAACAGACTCTGATTACAGTCATTATTAGTTCTGATGGCTTGGACTGATTAATAATTTAAATAATCAAGTTGATAAGTCTGACAAGGCGTGCAAGTGCAGTGCTTATTACATATAATTAAATATAGTTCTTTGGATGAAAAGAGGTGTTTACTATATATTCACATTCAACAATGTCTATCGTCAAGTTTCAATATTTTTTTCCAGGCAATCATACAAATTATGACTTCACTTTGAACTCAGATCAACTCTACTTCTGACTGTTTTATAAGAAACCATTAGCTTTCATGTGTGTGTGTGTGTGTGTGTGTGTGTGTGTGTGTGTGTTTGTTTTGTTCCTACACTGACTGATTGTTAAACTAGCAGAGCCAAATGAGGTGCTTGCTCATTAGCCTCATTAAGCTGAACTCTTGTTTTGTTAATTGACATAAAAACAAACACTTGCTCATGAAAGAGAAGCTGCCAATTATCAGCTGATCCCTCTTCCTATTTTCTTTGTCCTACTGCATAGAGGGTGGGCGATTGGGGGTTTATGAATCAGGGCCAAGAGATGGAAGATGCAAGCTTTCTATAGATCCTTCATTCATACCAAATTATCCAGTTATTTGTTGATCACTGCATCGACACAAAGGGCAACTAGTTTCAGAAAACCTTGTGGAAAGAATGAAAGTATTACGGACAGTTAACACTGGTGAGTAAAATAGTGCTTGATAAAAGTACTGTGACGGTAACAGCCCCATTAAAGCAAGTCTTACCTTTCTGGCATGTCGTACTAACCTGACCCAGATGGATTGATTTGCATAATTCGCATTTGCTCTAGATTTCCATCTGGGAACTCTCCATTGGAGATCTTCTGGGAAGAGGCGGAAATACTGGTTGCTGATTGGATAAATCTATCACCACCTATGTTGGTGATGGACGGGCCAAATCAACCAATCAGATCAAAGCAGCGTATGACGTACTAACAGAGCCCTGAGGCAAAGTAAACAACATTATCAGTGATACTTGCTGCATCACTCTTTGAACCCCCTCAAAACCAGCGCTGATTGGTTCGGTCACCTAGGCTACCTTCTCCAAATTTTCTCTGCCACAGGTTACCAGACTGATCTGCGAGTAAAATACAATGGAGCTCGCAAGATCAGAATGGTCTCGTGAGGCTAATGTCGTACAGCACTTAGTGAAAAATTCAACATGAACATCTCTGCTTCCCTCCAAAGTCCAACCCTTTTCCTCTACCTGACCTCTGATGCTCCCATCTCATCAAATCACAATTTTTGGACCAAATCATATGATGGGTCAGACTTTTATCAGAAATATATGAAAGTTGAATGGTGGATTTCTTTTAACAATTTAGTGTGCCATTTGCTTATTAGGAGCATTGTATGTTTATAAAAGAAGAGTGTAAAAATGCCAGAAAGGTAAAAATTGCTTTACTGTAAGTAATGTTATACTGTTACAGGCGAGAGAAAAAAAGAATAATGAAAGGAAGTGAACAACAAAGAATCCTAGTATTGTGAAAACAACACTCTTATAGGTCAGTATATCAAACAGGGTTTTGTGTTGATTCGCACACATGGGAGAATCTGGCTCTACTGAACGTAAGCAAGAGAAGCATGCCTGCTGGTAACCATGGTGAACCCACAGCATTTCTGACAACTACACACAAGAAAGCTTTTGTCAGACAATTTCACAAACACACACACACACAGACACACACACACACACACACACACAGACTTCTAGCAGTGTTTGAGTTGTTGGGATGGCGACAAAATGCAAGGAAAAAGAGCAGTGACGAGTAATAAGACTTTTGTGGCAGATTTTTAATCTCTTTCTCACATGGTGCCAGATGACACTACACACACACACACACACACTCACACATACACACACACACACACACACACACACACACACACACACACACACACACACACACACACACACACACACACACACACACACACACACACACACACACACACACACACACACACACACACACACACACACACACACACACACACACACACACACGTCTCGAAATGGGACAGAGAATGTAGTGATTGAACATTGAATGATTTATGACCCATCCACCGTTGCTTGGGTAAAAAAAGGTAATTCCATGTAAGCAGGCAGAAAAAGGTGTTTGTCTTGAGTTTGAGTGCCATTTTCTAAGCCTCTCCAGAACATACAAAGAAAGCAACCCTTCAGCAAAGTCGCCCAAGACACACCAAGTCAAGGACACACATGCAAACACAGAAACACACAAAATCACAATGGCACAATCACAATGGCACACACACAAATTCCGGGTGATAAGGAGAGTGAGGGACTGGCCAAGGAATGTCTTTGCTGACATTTGTAGAGAGAGTGAGAGAGAGAGAGAGAGAGAGAGAGAGAGAGAGAGAGAGAGAGAGAGAGAGAGAGAGAGAGAGAGAGAGAGAGAGAGAGAGAGAGAGAGAGAGAGAGAGAGAGAGAGAGAGAGAGAGAGAGAGAGAGAAATCAACCAGGAATGAGTCTGGGCAACCAGGATGTAATGGAGGAGATTGATGAGTCCCATATTGATGCCTTCTAAACAGTCTGTTGACAAATTGTGTTTTCAGGGGTTTCTCAAAGGCTCACCTGCCTAAAAGCTGCTCCTGTAAGGCTCAAACTGTAGGAGGATGGGTGTGGTGGAAACTAACTAAGTGCATTTATGAAAATACTGTATACTTAACTGCAATTTTGAGTAATTTGTACTTCATGTGAGTATTTGAATCTCATCCTTCTTACTCCACTACATTTATTTGACAGCTACAGTTATTAGTTACCTCTCAGATTAAAAATGCCATCCAAAAGATACAGTGTGATCATTTTGAAAACCATAATATAAAAATTAAAGTACCCAACAGGATTAGAAATAGCTTGATTAGTAATAACCCAATATATTTTACTAACACTGAGGCTACAGAATTACAGCAATAGCGCCAGGATGCAGATAACACCCAGCCAACTGACTAATGTACCAAACTGTATTCACTGGTCTTTCTTACTGATCTTACTGAAATTATGTAGAGTAGAGCCAACGAGGGAGAGAGAGTCAGAGTAGGAGGATTTAAGAATTAGGGGGTAGCTGTAGCAGGAGTTCTGCCATCTTTTGTTGTATCTTTGGAGCGATAGATATCAAGCTCTGAAAAATCCTGTTACATAGACACCTCTGACACCTCCCCTGTGTATCTCTGTGTGTGTGTATGTGTGTTCGCGCTGGTGGGCTGACATGGCCGTATAGTGCTGTCATGTATTTTCACTACCAAGTGCATTCATGAATGGCTGCATGTATAACATTTTGCGCGTGCTTGTGTGTGTTCATTTATCCCCCTGATTGTCTTTGGTAGAACCCTATCTGAATCTTCATGCTCGTGAATAAGCTTATTAAAGTCTGCAGTCCCAGCAGTACAGCGCATCAAAGACTACCAATTACCGTCCACATTACAAAGACTGTACTGATGTAAATGGATGTGTAGTTCTGCTTCATATCCATTCAACCAGGGATTGTCAGACTGTGGAGCTCTGCACTGATGAGCCTAACAGGACTTTGATTAACCTGACCAGGCTTCAATAATGAAAGAGACAAAGTAGTAGCAGAAACCTCCGTTCATCAAGTTAAATAAAACGGAGATTATGCCAATCATTCACCACTGATAGAGTCCCCATGTCTACACAATCATTTAACATTCATGTTCAAAACGTTTCTATGACAGTGAGAGACACAATACCTCAAGGTCTGCTCTCTTTCTCTCCATCTCTCTCTCTCTTTCTCTCGCCTTTTACTTGCTGCAGAGCTTTCACCAGGTCGCTATGGTAACTTAGGTTTCCTGCCAAGATCACTTCCAATGCACCAAATTTGACATTCCTCCTTTATAAATTCCCTCCTTTTTCCTCTTCTCTCCTGTCCGTTTGTCTTCCCCTCCTGTTCTAACCTCTCTGTGACTCACCTGGTTGTCAAGGAGAACGAAGCATATCAGTAATCCACCTTAAATTCCAGCTGACATCAGTGGAGCTCAGAGAGCCCTCAGTGCTCATCTTCCTCACCCCACCAACTATCTCACAAATTGAATTGGCTGTTGGTTTGTGTGTCGACTCCTTGTAGCGTTTTCTTTCCATATAAACATGGTGAAATACAGTGTCTTACACACTATGAAATACATGTATTTTAGGAGAATATACATCAGCTCCGCTTTTATCTTAGGCTAAAAGTACCTAAAGATTAACGTTATCAAGAGAAAACGAGAGTCTCTGTGTGTGTGTGTGTGTGTGTGTGTGTGTGTGTGTGTGTGTGTGTGTGTGTGTGTGTGTGTGTGTGTGTGTGTGTGTGGAGTAGAGTTTAATTAGCTGTGTTAATAGGTGTAATTGTGTCAGATGTTTGGGGATTAGAGCTCCAGTCAAAGTTTGATTATTGAGCCGTTTCTCTTCACTGGTTTTTCAGGGTGAAGGATTCTCAAGGCTCTCCACTTCAACAGGGAAATCAAACTCCTGGTGCCTTGCCTCCCTTGAAACCAAGTGACATTATTGTCACTGTGTTTGTTGAACCTCAGTTTAATGGAAAAATAGCACAATATTGGGGAACTGGCTCCTTTTGATTGTGGCCAGTCAGTGTTGTTCTTTAAAGCATCACTGTTCTTGCTGTTCTTGATCTGTATACTAAAGATATAGTGTATTATTTAAGCATTACTAGATTGAGGTCGAAAAGTTATATATATAAAGTTAAGTTATCCCGTTTTTTGTTTTTATGGAAGATATTTGCAAATGACAATAACATGTACTTATCAAGAAGTAAATCTTTGGTGTACAATCTAAGTCTAAAAGACATTTTCTTAATTTATGATTTAGCGAGGGAGAACCTTTTTTTTGTTGATGCAGAAGTTGCATTCATAACCTTGCTAAAATGTGCTATTATTAAAATTTTGGTTGGCTGTATAAAAAGAAGAAAAAAGTAATGTGGAGGAAATATAAGAAGCTAAATAGAGATTGAATTATAATGACTTCTAGTGACACAGATTTAGCAAGGGGCCACAGTCCTCATCTACATGGGGTTGGTCATTGGGGTTGGAATTTTTAGTTTTTGAAATTTACATATTTCCATGGGATTAAAACCACCAACGATCTCTGCAACTCTAACATTACCAAGTATAATTAGTCCTAGTATATGACTCAAGAATGTATTTAATAGCAGAAAGTTTTCAGTGGAGGTTATGCTCTGACCTTACTGTCCAGAGCTGTCACTTAGCAACAAATACTGTACAGGACATTCAGAGGACAGAAACAGACTGAGGGACACACTTAATAAAAGACACAGCGAGCACGACCTATACACACAGCAAAAGTTTCCCGGAGCATCTGTTCTCAAAGCAAACACCATACTGAGGTCAATGGAAAGACATACTCACTGATTGCCCACACTCATACGTGCACACATACATGTGCATACAACAGATCGTAAGCATCCATCTCTATGCCCTAACCCTTTAGGAGCCATTGTAATTGCATGTTACCTTTACCTGTGCAGACACTCTGGCCTGAATTCTGATTTAACCTTTAGCCCACAGGAAACCATTTTGCTAATAAAGTCTGGAAAACAAGCCTTACATTCAATCCCTTTTCTTGGTTTTCTGTTGTAGCAGGGGCACTGTGATTTCACAAGGACGAACCCTTTCTCTCTCTTTTCTCTGTCTGTCCTTCCTTCTGTCTCACTTCTCTATCTCACTTTCTCTTCTGTTCTCTCCCTCACACACACAAAGACAAAGAACCTAAGTATTGTGCCGAGCACTAATTATTCCTCTGCTATCAGCCTTCCACTTTGACTCTGGCCTCGTAGAGCTATTGGCTGGTGGTTTGGTGGTGTT